>NC_043713.1:47127892-47176199 GCF_006229205.1 Suricata suricatta
CTCTGACTGGTGTGAGGTGGTATCTCAGTGTGGTTTTGATTTGTGTTTCCCTGATGATGAGTGATGTTGAGCATCGTTTTATGTGTCTGTAGGCCATTTGGATGTCCTCTTTGGAGAAGTGTCTGTTCATATCTTCTGCCCATTTTTTCACTGGATTATTTGTTTTGTGATTGTGAAGTTTGGTGAGTTCCTTGTACATCACTTTCATGGCTTTAGATACCACCTACCCAGTAACAATTTTCATTCATATCTCTGTCTTAGACCTTTCTAAACTCAGATCCAACTACTCAACTAATGTCTTACCTGAATGCCTCTCTAGTATCTCAGAATATTCTCAAAACAAAACTTTTGATTTCTAACGAGCCCATCCCCATCCTTGAACCTGATGCTCCTAGTCTCTTTCCTCTTAGTAAAAACAGCAGCTCTAAAGAACAGAGTTGCCCAAACCAATCTCCCCTTCACTCACACTGCTCTGCCCTAGTCATGAAGGCTTCCTTAATATTCTTCATAAAGAACCAAATAGTACCTTCATTTCAAGGCCTTTGTGCTCTGATTTCTCTACTTGGGATGCCCTTTCCCCCTATGTCCATATGACTTCCTTGCTTCTTTAAGTCTTTCCTCAACTGTGACTTTTTAAAAGTGAGGCTTTCAAATCTCTGTTCTTACCCAGCTTTCTTCTACCTAATATATTCACTTTCTTTCTTCCTCAACTACATTGTAAGCTCTACGAAGTTAAGGGCTTTGTTCTGATCAGTACCTGGTATGTAGTAGGCACTCAAGTATTTGTTGAATGAATGAATAAACCACAGTAAAGTCTGTTTACTTAAAATGATTAGCAGTCTGTATTAACATGGAGAGGGATATCAATATGAATAATAGGATAACATTATTTTCCAATATGAAAAAAGATTGCTACACAACCAATAATACAAACAAAATCACATGAAAAGTATTGTGTAATTCAGACTGCTGGCCACTCTTGCCCACCAGTAACCGCAAATTTTAAACTTATGAAGTAAATTTCAGTATGCTTACTAGACACTGGGGACTGACTCTGATCACAAGTGTCAGCCACTAGAATTTCAGTTTCATTAGGTTTATATTGTGGATGAATTGAAGACTTTGTAAGTTTTCTCAGTTCTAAGGGGAAAAAAAGAGATTACGCATAAATAAACAATTAGGATAAATATATCAAAATATTATTTTGATAAGCCAATACAAGCCTGTCTTTAAATGCATAGAACTATCATTTTATTGATAAAAATTTCACATTCTAATAAAAAGTTCATTCCTTTAGTTTCACTAAAAAACAAAGCTGGAAATTAGGACAGTGGG
The DNA here is from genome assembly GCF_006229205.1 of Suricata suricatta. Taxonomy (NCBI): domain Eukaryota; kingdom Metazoa; phylum Chordata; class Mammalia; order Carnivora; family Herpestidae; genus Suricata; species Suricata suricatta. The sequence continues at coordinate 47,129,228 of NC_043713.1, forward strand.
AGAGAAATGACTAGAAGAGATAAGCTTCTTCCAACCTAAGTGTCCTAGTGTTGTGATGTTTTAATGCATCTTTTCCTTGTGTATTTGTTGCAAATCAGTATGTCCATTTAGAATGAATACTGATTGCATCATATACCTCTACAATCTTTGTTTTTAGAGCTTTTCTTTTTTGGAAGGACATCCTGAAACATGCTTTATTAGAAATCATTCCAATATTTATGGATTTAATTTAAAGAAAACTAAAAGAAGCATAAAGTAAAGGTGGATTTATTAATTATAACTGGAAAATAGTATTATAACGCACTATAAATTTTTAAATGAGCAATGGTGAGGGGCCACCTGGGTGGCTCAGTTGGTTAAACATCTGACTCTTGATTTCTACTAAGGTCATGATCTCACGGTTTGTGAGTTCAAGACCCGTACTGGGCCCTGCAGTGACAGTTCAGAACCTGCTTGGGATTCTTTCTCTCTGCCTCTTGCTTTGCCTCTCCCCCACTCTCTCTCTCTCTCTCTCTCAAAATAAATAAAATAAGCAAGGGTGCTTAGAAAGAGAAAGCCAACTAGTCACTAAATCAGTTTTAAAATAATTTGCATGGCTCAAAAATGATCATATATATTTATACACACACACACACACACACATTTAAATTTTACTGACTGATATCAGTAAGAGAGAGGCAGAGTGCGGAAGCCAGGGAGAGGGAAAGACAGAATCTCAAGTAGTCTCCACACTCAGTGTGAGGTCACTACCCAAGCTGAAATTAAGAGTTCAATGCTCAACTGAACAGGCCACCCCGGCACCCTGATCTTATATTTTAACACCAAAATTTTAGATTCCAAATAAAAATGTTCAGAGCAAGATTAAAACAGACAAATTAAGAAGAAATAAACCAGAAGCAATTATACAAGATATAGAAGAATTTCCTATTAAAGAAAACTGCTATGATTTATTTTTCTACATCTTACAGATGGATTTAAACATGATCTAAATTATGTAAATGCTTATATCTACTATTCTGTCTGATAGCAGACTAAAAGGCCAATTAATGTTCATTTTAATTATCTAAATGTTAATTTTGAGAGAGAGAGAAAGTATGAGTAGGGGTGGGGCAGAGAGAGAGGGAGAGAGTAAATCCCGAGCAGGCTCCACACAGTCAGTGCAGAACCTGCCTGATGTGGGGCTCAATCTCATGAACTGTGAAATCATGACCTGAGCCAAAATCTTAACTAACTCAGCCACCCAGGTGTCCCTGAATGTTCATTTTAGATCCCAGACCTTGCATTTTAGTTCCTAATTACATGTAAGATTTTTAATAGTTCTTTTGTCTTCCACTAGATGGTGATACAAGCTCATATAAAAATGGGGGGAAAATGGTGTCAATTTGCCAATATCAAAGAATAAGATTTACTTATTATCTTAAAGGCATAGCTATTATAAAGTTTATTTGTATTATGAAAATATCTCTAGAAGTATGTACACCCCTTCCCTCCAAAGGCTTTCCTAGTTATAAACAATTTAGGTTAAAAATGAAAGTCTTTGCCATTTACTTTAGATCACCATTAAAAGAAATAATCATTGTATCATATCACATGATAAATTTCAGGGCTCCATGCAAAGATAGTTCCAAAGTATTTAGCAAAAATGGCAAATGGGCCTGGAACTAGAAATATGCCACTGATAAGCCATAAAGCTGATACTTTATAAAGCCATTTCTTGGTCACCATCAATTGTTACAAATTATAACAAAAAGAGCCAGCTAAAGTGATTGGTGGGAATAGCTATGGATAAGACATGGAAAGTACAAAAGTTTAGAGCCAGGAGGATCTTTATTTGAATTCTGACTCATCTACTTACTTGACAGATGACCCTGAGTGAATTATCTACCGCTCCAAAGAGCATACCTTTCCTCATTATAAAATGAAGATGTTGATGGCTACCTTCCAAGCTTATCATAAGAATTAAAATATAGTAATAATGCATTCAAATCACTCAGTGTATTACCTGGCACACAGTAGGTGAAAATTAATGTTAAATTCCTTTCCCCTTTCCTTCTAATTCCACTCAGATATATATACCTAGGAATATTTTTTAAATAAAAGGAAAAAAGAAAAAAAAAACCATGTACTACATTTATAAAATGCTGGACGCTTACATATTCAGGTAAGCAATGAAGGCCTGTACATAATCTAGATGGAAGATGTCTTCCCGGTTACTTAACTAATGGAAGTTAAACTTACAGTTCTAACATAAGTTCTCTGACAAACGACTATCTTCCTTCCATTAGATGGAATAACAGGAAAACTCACCATAGCAGAATACTTTTTCACCCGAAACCAGAGGACTAAAACGAAACTCCAGTCCTTACCATTTGTACACATGGATTGCCCCAGCTCAGTCTGTGAGTGTTCTATGTATCGGACATGGAGGTTCTCCTTTCTTCGTAGTCGATTAATACCAGAGAAGGAAAAGGCTGTTATTGGTGAATCTGGAATAACATTTTCCTCAGATTCAAGATCCGCTGCTTGATGCTGTTGATCGTTCCTAGAGGAAAATAATGGCAATTGGAAAAAAATTTAATTCAACAAATATTTTCTAAAACATCTCCATCTAGTATGGAGCTACAAAAGAACATTGGTATGGAGCTATGAGAGATCCAATTCCTTGCATTTAATGTTCCAAATCTAAGTACGAGGCTTAGAGAAGTGTGCAAATGATCAGAGTACCAAGTGGGGAACATTATTGCGAGAAGGAAAGTACAAAATGTAGCTGGTGGTACCTTGAGGTAAAATGAAAAGAATCTCAAATGGCAGAGAAAATGAGCAGAGGATCTACACATCTGAGTAAAGGCACGCAACACTGCGTACTTGGTGTTAGAGAAGGGGAAGCTGAAACTACATGAAACAGAGCCTTGATTAAGTATGTGCATAGTTTAGAAAGTGAGAGGAAAAGAGGTGATAAAGGTTTCACAGCATGGAAGTACGTGACAATCTAGCAGCAAGACTGCAACACTGACTGGAACAGAAAGAAAGGCAGCAAGGAATCAATTAGGCAGTGGCTAATGGTCCAGGCAAGAGTTTCTGTGGGTTTGAACCAGAATGTTGAAAATAGCTACGGAAAGGAAGGGACCAATTTTAAACACCGTGGCAGTAGAATTAACATGACTTGGCAAATGACAAATAAAGGGTGATGAATAATACTAACACTGATAATAGTATTGTTGGAGGTTTATACTGTTGGGTAGTGTTCAAAGTGCTACATGCAGCAGTTTAATTACCACAACTGTAGGGCTATTAATATTACTCTCATTTTACAAATGAGAAAATGAATACACAGAAGTTAAGTCACTTACTAAAACAGTAAGTAGCAGAAGCAGGATCTAAATCCTGGCAGCCAGATTCCCAGGACAGTACTGATAAACATTCAATATGTTATCCTTGGTACAGACTACGAGACTAATGACTGATTACAAGCAGGGTTCAAACTTGAGTTTCTACCACTACGTCTATCTAGGCCCCCTTAGAGTCTACTCTCAACATATCAGTTAGAAAAGTCTTATTAATACTTAGACATATCATGTCACTCCTGATTAAAGCCTCCATATCTCCCCACTTCATTGGAAACACAAGCCAAAGTCCTACATTAACTGATGGTCCCCTCCCCATTACCTGTGATCTCTTTTTAAACTATACTCCAATTACCCTCACCTCCTCAAGGTTCCTCAATATACCCACTTTAGTTTTCCTTCTGCTTGAAATGCTTATCCCTAGACACCACTTAGTTAGCTATCTCATTTCCTTCAAGTCTTTGCTAAAGTTTTACTTTCTCATCAGTGCCCACCTTAAACATGCTGTTTACACTGTACCCTCCTGGGATGCTTGGGGGGCTCAGCTGGTTGAGTATCTGACCGATTTAAGCTCAGGAGGTCTTTATCTCACAGTTCTTGGGTTCAAGCCCCATGTTGGGCTCAGTGCAGAGCCTGCTTGGGAATCCTCTCTCCCCTTCCCTTGCTCATGCTCTCTCTCTTTCAAAAAAAAAAAAGAGGGGGTCTTAAAAAAATGGTAATCTCCTTCTAATACCTTAGTGACTCCTGTTGCTTGTTATTTTGCTGTTTATCCACAGTATTTATGGCTTTCAAATATAGTATATAATTGACTTGTCTATTGCTCACCTGCCAGAAAGTAAGCTCTAAGAGGATAAAGAACCTTTAGTTCACTGTTACATCAAGTGAACATGAGTAGGCAACTTGTTATGTGCTCAGTAAATATTTGTTGAATGAATGAATATGAGAGATTCCCAGATTTCATTAGAAAAATAAATTTGTATTGATTTAGGCATATGTTTTTGCTCAACTCAATTCAGGACCAACAGCCCCTAAAGACTGGGTTTGGACTAAATTCTGGTTATTGAGTAAACAGTTAATTAATTTTTACTCAATTGAGTTTCCCATTACTGACCTTATGGACCAATTCTTATCAGTTGGTCAGGCATTTAGGCTTTATGTGACAAAACCAGTCTCCATTATACTCATTATCAATTTGTAATACTATTTCTATACAAAAGTACTGAAAATTTTATAAACTATGACCAACCAAGAATTATTCCTAACATAGATTTATATCTTAATTTCCTGGGTAATATCAGTATTACTTGCAGTCTATAATCCTACATTCTATACTGAGGGGAATCTTTAGAGTTAATACCTAATTTTTAACTGTCTTATTCTGGAAAAACAGAATAAGCTAAGGTCATATGAGAAAGCCTTATAAATTAATGGAGTGTGAAATCTACCTGACCTTGCTTTAACTAATCATGTCACAGGCTATCTGCCTATTAGCCATGAAAGTTCAGCCTGGTACATCAATGAGTCATAAGAAATTGATTTCCTGGAAGAGTCCATCTATAAGTAGCTGGGATCACAAAAGGAAAACGAAAACAAAACCCCCAAAAATCTAGATCTAATTAGAGGTGCAAACTAAGTAAACAAGTGCTGGCTTTATCCTCCTTTGTCATAAAAGGGAAAAAAACAACCCAAAACAACTTCCATATATTAACGAAGTCTCTTCTTTAAAGCATTAGATCACACTCTGATTTTCTGAGAAATGTCAAAAAGTTCATGCCAGTTTTAGTTAATTATATACACTGGTCATCTTTCTTCTTCCACTTTTCTAACAGCCCAAGAGTGAATTTTTTTTTGATTGTCTGTTTTATTTGTTGGCCTCCCCTTAAATTCCTGTCACAAAAACTTTAGTTGTTCTTTTTTCTAAAGACCTATAAAGATGCAAGGTCTCCCTCTGTAAAGAGTCTACAAAAGTTTTTAACATTCAGTTTTTTTTCCTCTAAAGAATGTAGAGTCAAAATATCATTTAAACCTAATGAAACAGTTATATGGCCATCAAGTTCACTTACACATTTTTATTTTCAAGAAAAAAAGGAAAAATATCCATAAAATACAAACTATTGAGTCCAATACTCTGACCTTTTAGAACTAGTATACGTTTATAATGTGAATAATTCAAGTAAGACTTATTTTTTAAAGCAGAGCTATTAAACCAGTTGCGCTGAGGACCTGCTTTATTGAATATGGAGCTTCTTCAGGAAGGCATGTGAGTGACTCTCTTGATACCATCTCATGAAGGATGATGATGAAGGAAATCTATAGCAGTATGCCTCAGGGCTCCATCTTTAGGCAGATTTTATTTAACATTTTATTCATGATTTTGATGCAGGGTACTTAATGGAATATTTACCCTAAAGAAAAGAGTCAGGAGGGCCCTGACAGTTCTCTTCACGAATGCAAAATAGAAGAGGGGGTAAAAGTTGTTGCAGATGCTCAAAAGGCAAAATGAGAATCAGCAAATAACCTGTAAGTAGAGTAATTTCTACACAAACTTAGAATTTTCTAAAATCTCATTAAAATTAAACAGGCTTGAGAGATTAAGCACATAGTAGAGGTGTTTAAACAACTGCTATTTGTTAAAAAAAAAAGTTATATAATGAATTCAATTTAGAAAAGTGTTGAATGAAAAGAGGTGGTGGTGATGAAGGAGGGCACTTGTGGGGAAGAGCATTAGGTGTTATATGGAAACCAATTTGACAATAAACTATTTAAAAAGAAAATAAAAGAAAATAAATAAAAGAAAAATAAAAAGAAATGTGCTGAATGAAATGAATTCTAGAGTCCTAAAGTGTATAGACTTCTTTGACCTTCATTGATCCAGCATATTCATTTTCCAAAGCAAAATGAACCATGACCTCAACATTTAGCTTAAGTATTTGCCATCTGTGATTGGTAGAGTTGAATAGATGCATACACACACACACACACACACACACACACACACACACAATTAATGGTATAACAGCAAATTTTTCTTGACTAATTTCTTACTACAGTGTCACTAAATAACTGTCCTACCATATTAAGATATCTGTAACATCAAAACCAGCTTAGGTGAGTCAGAATTACTGTATTTAACAAGCAGAGTATAAGTCAAACATTTTTTCTAAAGTTTAGACATATTTCAAGCACTAATAGCATAATGTTACAGTGGTTAAGTAGTCAGAGAAAAGATAATACTTGCTATTTCTTAAAACTGCCAAGCAAAAGTAAATTGTTTAAGGAGAGCAAGCTACTTTAAAAGGAATTTGGCTAATGAGAACAACAATCTTAAATTTCAGAAGAGAACTGAAAAACATACTAGATAACCCCCTTCACTGTTCTGATTAAGGCATGTCCGAAATAAAACATGCATACCTTAAAGTTCATCTCTATGCTTAACCTTTACTATAATTTCAAATTTTAGCTTTTATTTCTTTTCTAAAATGCCAGTGAGCTTCAACAGACAAATTTGTGACTTTCAGAACACCAAAAATAAACAAAAATGAGTGATTTAGAATTTATATTTCATGAGGTAAATGACATTACCTAGTTTTAATTCACTTTATACACCTTGGATTTGGAGGCATTTACCTCTTTAATTCTGTATTAACCTCTGTACACTCATTATCTTGTTTATCTTTGGTATTCATAACTATCAAGGCTGAGGTGTTCAAAATACCACAAGCTACTACATAAAGCATTAATTAATGTAAGTCAACAATCACTTATCTGAAATCTTTGGAACCAGATGTGATCTGGAATTCAGATTTTTTAATCACAAAGGGTAATACAGAGCATTTACAATTGATTACATAATACCTCCAGTGGTGCCTGAGGCATCATTCTGTAGTCAAGGACACTGATATTTTCACAGCAAAGCATAGAAATGTTCATGTGAAGTGGGATAAATAAGGCCTATAATTAGCATTCTGTGAATTAAGGTGAGGTTAAGTTGCGAATAACCAAAAAAAATTTGGGTTTTAGAATCATATATAAAAGATTGTGGATATGTGTTCTAGCCTCAACATGCATCATGAGTAAAATGTGGAAGTGTTGACATTTTCATACATACATGTTAAATAATCTCAGTCTGATCCTTTAGCCTTCCTTTCACATCTGAAAAGATGTGAAATTCTCCCATGCTAGTCACTAAGTGACTATTTAGTGAACTGATAACATGGGAGGAATGTCAAAATCCTCTTGAATATCCACTACTTAAAAGTATACTGATGAGAATGTTAATTCCACCTGTGAGAGATGTGTTTCTACAATATGTTATACCTGCATAGTTTACTGAAGTTTTTACAGATGTCCACTCAAATGCAATAGAATCTTTAAGAGCCCTATAAAACCATGAAGACTATCCTGACTCCTAACTCTTAAAATATTTCACGAGCTAGCTTTATATACATGGTAACTAATGTCCCTTGTCTCAGCTCTGTGACAGTCAGACCATACTCAGAAAAAGATTCTTTTTTAAGAAACTGTTGAATAATGAAAAGAATGGTGAGTGGCCTTTAAGTCAAAGGACAGGGAGGGGTCTGAGTGGTAGGCTTATTACCTACCATGTGAGACCAGGGCAAGTTATTTGACTTTTGTGAACTTCAGTTTCCTTCTCTATAAAGCAGAGATAATGAAACTACCTTGAAGAATCATAGTGAGGATTAGATAAAAAAACATAAAACACAAAGAAGAGTAACAGGTACACAGAATAAAAATAAAAGAAATGGGGGGAGAGGGGCAGAAAAAGGAAGAAGTTCTCCAGGCTTGAGAGTGTGTAAGAGGAAATAGCTTATTCAGATAACTTTTATGAGGCCTTTGGGTCAGGGCCAAAAAGGTAACAAAACTCAGATATTTATTTAAAATATAAATATTTCAAATAAATAATTATAAAAAATAAAATGCTTTAAAATGTTCTGATATGAAATGTATACACACTCTTCATACATATTCCCAAAACATAAACAAAAACTGATTTTCTTTACATTATTGTCCAAAACTTTACAATTTTTTAAAATGAAATCTGCAACCTTAATGCCTTTACAGTTTGTATTGCTAAGTATAATAAAGAAAGAAAAGTTCATGGAAAATATTCAATTTGCTGCTGCAATTAAGGAAAAATACTTACTCAATTTTCTGTTGCAGCTGTTCAGAAAGCTTTTTATTTTCTTCCTGGAGAGTATTCTTTTCATTCACTTAAACATAATATGAAAAAGAAGCTGTATTAACACATATGTCAGGCTTTTTCAATAGTACCAGTAATTACAGAGTAATTAGGATTTCTAATTCTAAGTTGTACTGTTAGAGTTCACATTATTGTGCAAGACTAAAGTTACTGGGCAGTGATTACTACATCTCACATTGTGCCACTTCCATGTAACTGATTAACTGATAATTTTATTTTATGCTTGTGGGCAAAAAAGAAAAAAATACCTCATGTACTGGGGAATATAGTTTAATTATTCATACTAAGGTCAAGAGCATTCCATCTGTTACTCAGTCTTACTAATTTCAAATACCATTTTAGTAAAAGACATTTATCTTGAAATAAATCTGATAATAAAAGTAAACTAAAACTGAATAGCAGTGTAATTTAATAGCATAAGCAAATTTTCTTCCTTAGTTAATTATGGTATCAGTAATTTAAATATATCCATTAAACAGTATTTGTTTCAATCTACCCTGACTAAATTTTCTTGTCCATGTTTATTTAATTTATAAAGCAGAAATTCAATTTTAGACTATAATTTCTATTTCAGTCAGCACAAAATTATTTATAAACCCAGTGTGATGTCATTGCTCAAGCATGTACTCCACTAAGAGGAATATCTAAAAGATCACACTAAATAGAACTAATCTCTATAAAACAAAGTTAATCATATTTCAAAAATTTGTTAATAACTTAGTGGTTTACAAACTTAAACATATTTTCCATTGTTGAGTAAATAAAATTTGTTTGGCTATCTGTAATACATGAGGTTACTAAACTACCTCCTGTGAAGAATCTAAAGAAAAAAAAAAAGATACAGTGCAGTCTAAACAAAAGTGCAGTCTAATGAGAGACCAGGTATTACATAAACTTATGTTCTATGCAACTGAAAGTGAGAAGGCCATTACAGAGGTACAGATAAAGCACTAAAGGAAATTCCAAGGAGAAAAAGGTTACTTGGGCTCTTGAGAAGATGGGGAAGGGATTCATCAAGGAGAGGGCAATTAAGCTGCACAGAGAGTTCTATGCAGAGAATTAATGGGACAGAGTTAGAAAGAAAGATTGGATATAATAAATGGTAGGAAGCCTTCAAAGCCAGGTTAAGAATTCTGAACTTCATTTTATAATTTTTTTTAAGTTTATTTTTTTATTTTGAGAGAGACAGAGATAATATGAGTGGGAGGGGCAGAGAGAGAGGGAGACAGAGAATCCCAAGAAGGCTCCACGCTGCCAGCACAGAGTCTGATGCAGGGCTTGAACTCACAAAACCATGAGACCATTGACCTGAGCTGAAACCAAGAATTGGATGCTTAACTAACTGGGCCACCCAGGTGCCCCTGAACTTCATTTTAAAAGATTACCAGGCTTTATTTTTCATACATGGATGATGGGAAGATTGATCTGTTAGTAGGTATAGCACATATCAAAGTAAGGGAAAAAAGCACTAATAAGTCCAGTGATCACTGAAATAAGAAATGAATACCTGGACTATTGTGAAAGGCATAAAATTGGAAGGGAAGGCAGGTAGAAAAGCTTTTACAGAGGTAAAATCAGTAGTTATTTGGTAACTCATATTCTGTATGGTGAGAGAAGTCAAAGATGACCCTAAATTTCTAATTAAGGTGGTTTATCTGATGCTCCCTCTCCAAATCCCAATGAAATGACAAAGCAACTGTAAAAAACAGTCAACTGCAATACTGAAAAGCCAGAATGGGTGGCACTAGCAGATCAGAACTTTGAAAAAATTCACGAATGATTTAAAAATAGTCTCAGACCCATGGTAAAATCCAACCAAAGAAAGGGCCTTAAAAAAGAAAGTAGAACCTCATGTTTATTCCAGTCTAGGCAGCAAAGCCCAGAAGTTGCTGAATGAGCAAATAAATAAACAATAAAAAAAATTAATTAATAGTTGCCCTTAGGCTAAAGCCAGGAGGATAGACTTCTACAAGTTTTAACACTGGGGAGTCCATTGTCTCCTGAGACAAGGAGATGAGGGCAGTGCTCTCAATTACTTCTAGTAATCACTAGAGAAGGCACTCCCATACCTAGAAGACCAACTATTTGTACACCCTACAGAAAATCTCTCCAGTTAAATTTCCTTCTCTCCCACCCTCTGCTATTGGCACAGGGCTCCTGTAAATCAGAACCTGCATTTTCTATTAGCAAAGTAGGGATTCTTCCTCGGGCTAAAGAAATGAGACTACATTTAACAAAATTTAGAGACTAAATTTAACAATTTACAGACATCTACAATTACAGACAATCAAAAGTCAATAAACACATAAAAACAAAACAAAACAAAACAAACCCCCCCTGATTTTTAAAAGAATTAAAAACCAGTCAAGGGGCACATGGGTGACTAAGTTGGCTGAGCTTCCGACTTTGACTCAGATCATGATCTCAGAATTTGTGAGCTCTAGTCCTGCATCAAGCTTGCTGGTGTCAGCATGAAGCCCACTTCGAACCCTCTGACCCCACTGTCCCACTTTCTGTTCCTTTCCGGCTCAGGCTCTAAAACAAAACAAAACAAAACAAAACAAAACAATGGTAAAAAAAAAAAATTCTGGGTAAGTAGTTTTAATAGGAAACAAAAGATCTGATAACATCTTCAGATTTCAAAGGGTGATAGGTGGGGCACCTGGGTGGCTCAGTCGGTTAAGCATCTGAGTTCAGCTTAGGTCATGAACTCATGGTTAGTGAGTTCGAGCCCTCGGGCTCTATGCTGACAGCTCAGAGCCTGGAGCCTGATTCCGATTCTGTGTTTCCCTCTCTCCTGCCCCTCCCTTGCTCATGCTCTGTCTCTCTCTCTCTCTTAAAAATAAACATAAAAAAAAAAGGGTGATACGTTTATTAAAAACAAGAAAGAGGCTGCCATGAAAGAATCAAAGGTCATAAAAATTAAAAGCATAATAAATGGGATGAAAGTAGAAAAAATGTGACTAAAGACAGAATTAATATCCATTTAAAGGGTTCTCCCAGAATTCAGCACAAGAGAATAAAGTTACAAAGTATAAAGAAAAATTAGGCAGCATGGGAAGATCCCAGCATCTTGCTAATCAAAGTCCCAGAAGAAGAAACAGAGAGAATGGAAGGGAACAAACATTAAAAACACACAAACAAATAAACAGAAAAAAACCTTCTTGGGGTGCCTGGGTGGCTCAGTCGGTTAAGCCTCCGACTTTGGCTCAGGTCAGATCTCACGTTCGTGGGTTCGAGCCCCTCATCGGGCTCTGTGCTGACAGCTAGCTCAGAGCCTGGAGCCTGCTTCCGGTTCTGTGTTTCCTTCTCTCTCTCTGCCCCTCCCCCTCTCATGCTCTGTCTCTCTTTGTATCAAAATAAATAAAACATTAAAAAAAAAGTTTAAAAAAAAAAAAGAAGAAAACCTTCTTGGGCTAAGTGAACACTTTAGGGTGGATAAGTGAATTAGATATACTAACAGGGATCTTACTACAAAAACAACTAGATCCTGCACAAAAATGCTGAACTCACAGGAAGAGGGAACTCCCACATCACTGCCTTAATCATTAACAAAAACAAAACAAAACTGTGAGCTTAAACACAAACAGTATATGGGTAAGTAGATGTTGGCAGCAGCCTGGTAGGGGGACTGAACCTGAGATTTCCAGTTTAAGCCCATATTCCTGGAATGGAGCCAAAGCAATCCTTATTTACTTACCCCTAGAGTCAGCAGAAAGTAACTCCTATATGGATTCCCAAGTATTTCAGATAATAGAATTATCTTGTATAGTAATGAAATGTTTAAAAATTTAAATGGAATGCCCAAAATGAACATACTAAAAGTGATAAGAAAAAATGAGGCAGACAAGATTGAGTTAATTTAAGCATCAATGAGAATAAATAAACCTATAACATAATGAATAAATAAAACCCTATATGCCTATTTTACTCAAAATAGAAAGAAACCCTCACTCTCATCAAAAATAAAATGAAACATCACACACATACATACACACACACACACACACACACACACACCCTATTTGTCACCACTGCAGGTAACTGTTACCTTACTCTGAAAACTGGCAGTTAAAGGAAAAAAATTAAGATGTACCATGTCTTTCTAGTAGGAACTATATTCCAAGCTAACCAACAGTCCCAATTGATAAGGGTGAAATCTTATTTACAGGAAAATGCAAGCTAATTAATGTAAAAAAAAAATCAAAGAAATGAAAATTTAGCATTTTATAATCTCTAATTCAGGCAAGGCTCACCAATGGATGCTACAACCATTAAAGAAAGACTGAAAAAGAGTTTTATTTTTGCAAAATTTCATAGTATCAAATGTCTGTCCCCCTTTTCAGATTATTTGGTGGTACAAGGAGAAAATACAACTCTATAATAAAGAAAATGTGGCCACCACCTTAACCCAGTGATCAATCTTAGAATCCCTAAGAGCAGAATAACCTGACAATACATGTCTCCTGATGTGATGCAATATGAAGCAGACAGTTTCAACTATGAAGTACTGCTGTCAAAAATGCTTAATGTAGACCTAATCAAGCCTTCAGATCCAATATCTACTTTATAGAGAATAAAGGAAAAGATAAAATGTTTTAAAAAATCCAAAAGGTGGCAAAATTTTAGGAAAATGGCCCAACTTCAAGAAGCTAATGTCATGAAAGAAAAAAAAAAAGGGAAAGGAAGGTGTTACAGATTAAGTGGAATGTGTATGAGGGTTCTTCAGTATTCTTCCTACATTTCTGTATATTTTAAAACATTTCATTAAAAAAAATAAAAGAAGGGGGGGCACTTGAGTGGCCCAATGGGTGAAGTGTTCGACTTTGACTCAGATCATGATCTCACAGTTAGTGAGTTTGAGCCCCACGTTGGGCTCTATGCTGACAGCTTCGAGCCTGGAACCTGCTTCGGATTCTGTGACTCCCTCTGTCGCTGCCCTACCCCTGCTCATGCTCTGTCTCTCAAAAAATAAATTAACGTTAAAAAGAAAGGGGTGGGTACCTGGCTGGCTTAGTTGGTGAAGCATGCAACTCTTGATCTTGGGGTCATGAGTTTGAGCACACATTGGGCATAGAGCCTACTTACATAAAGAAAAAGGCAGACTTGAAAACGAACCAAATAGAATTTTTAGGAATGAAAAATTTGGTTACTGAAATAAAACAACTCACAAGAGAACTACTGAAGTGCTTAGTATAATGAATAAGAGAGCTGAAGAAATCACTCAGAATGTAGCGGAGAGAAACAAGAGAATGACAAACAGGAAAAAGATATCAAGCGATACAAAGGACAGAATGATGAGGTCTCATAAGAATCCCACAACAGAGAATAGAGACGACACAATATTTGAAAAGCTAGTAGCTGACAGTTTTCCAGGTATGCTTAAAGATGTGGCTCCACAGGGGCACCTGGCTGGCTTAGTTGGTAGAACATGCAACTCTTGATCTTGGGTCAGGAGTTTGAGCTCCACAATGGGTGGTAGAGATTACTTCAAAATAAAATCTTTAAAAAAAAAAAAAAAAAAAAAGAACTGTGGTTCCATAGATTTTATAATATATACTAAACAATTTTTTTGAAAAAACCTGGTTAAAATTGTACTAATATTATAGAACACCAAAAAAAAGTAAAAAATCTTAGTAGCAGCCAGGGAAAAATGATTGTTGCCCTGCAAAATAGCCTTACAAAAGTAAAAGTATAATAAAAACACTTTTGGATAAAAACTTAGAGTTTAGAACCAACAAATACCCTCAAAAGGATATATCTCATAAAGGATAATAATCCTGGAAGGAAATGGACATGCGAAAAGCAATAATAAGCAAAGAAACTAATAAACATGTAGTTAAGTCTTTTAAAAACCGTTTTAGTAATTTTTAGAAAAGTTTCTAACTGGGGTGCCTGGGGGCTAGTTGGTTAAGCATCCAACTTTGGCTCAGGTCATGATCTCACAGTTCGTGGATTTGAGCCCGTGCTGACAGCTCAGAGCCTAGAGCCTGCTTCAGATCCTCCGTTTCCTTCTCTCTCTCTCTCTGTCCCTCCCCGGGTCATGCTCTGTCTCTCTCCCTCTCTCAAAAATAAATAAACATTAAAAACAAAAAAGAAAAGTTTCTAACTTATAAAGTTAAAAGAAAAAAAAAGGAAGTGAACGCTAGGCATAAACAGCATGTAAGTGGAGAAGGAGGCGAGTAGAGTTAAGGTGTTTTAAGGTCTTTTTATTATTATTATTATTCAGAAGATGGTCAAGATATTAACTTTATATTTTAGGAATACATGATAAAATTTCAAGGTTGTAGGTGCCTGGTTCACTCAGTTGGTACAGTACACGTCTCTTGATCTTGGCATTGTAAGCCTGAGTCCCATGTTAGACATAGAAGAGTACTTAAAAATAAAAATAAAGAAATAAAACAGAGAGGAGGGGACAAAACAAGGGAAAGAGATACAGAAAGATAAACCTGGACCTGGAAAAATACATTATCAGATTGTTAATAGTTGTTACCCCCCAGGAACAGAGTATAACGACATTCTTTCTCTTCTTGAAACAATGAGGATTTTTCATTTATTCTTGCTTGAATAACCAGAGGATAGCTATATAATTAACAGAAAGAAAATAGAAGATAGAAAAGAAGATAAATTAATTAGATTTTGGATATGTTCATTGTGAATTGTTCATAGAGAATCAAGGTAAAGGTCACTAAGAGAGTATATGAAGTTAGAAGAAAATAAGGTTAAGAGAGGTATTAGAAGAGAAGGTTAAGAGAAGGCTAATGATGTAAGGAAACTCCACATTAAATGTGTAAGGAGATTAAACTGAAAATGATATACCTGCAATGTATGTCATGAAAACCAAAGAAAGTATACACCTTTGCAAAACATTAAATTATATTTTTTGTATTTAACTTTACTAAGTATTAGCCAAATTACATGAAATAAAGAGAAAACTAAAGAAGCAAATGTGGACATAAGCAAAGAAAATTTCCTTTTTGTCTTATAGTTGGTGAGAGTTGAGGGCCAATGTGGACAGTGTTTAGATCACTTTTTTGTACCCTATTTCTTACTTAAAATAAGTTTGAAATTAAACCTACAGAAAGGGAATAAAGGACATTTGAACTTTTGCCTACAAGAGGAAAAATGTATGTAAACCATGCATTCAATTGCAATCAATTTAACAATAGGTTTTAACAACAGTACATTATGCTTTAAATACTTAATGAGCAAAGGAAACTCACTAAGCTCTGTGATAAGTTTAAGATTCTGCTGCCGGATATTTTCAAACTCTTGCTGCTTTTTCCGCATATGCTCTTCAGTTACTGCACAGCGATCACATAATCCTGCTCTTAATCTAGGAAACAAAAACAAAATATTTTTAGAGTAGAACTTAAATGGTCTCTCCAAAAAATATGTGAGATGATCACTATGTTAATTAACTGGATGGTGGGAATTCTTTCGCGATGTATACGTTTACCAATTCACCACTATTTTACAATTTTGTCAATTGTACCCCCATAAAGCTGAAATTCAATTTTTTCAACTACTAAAATATATTTCCTTATATTTGAACTCCAAGACTTATACTTTATAAGATGTAAATAATTGACTTGGCAAATATAGACAAAATTAACTAGTTTAAGAATGTATCATACCTTTAATATATTCTCGAAAAGGCTGAAATCATGCCACAACATCACTTTCTACAACAACCTGGAATTCTGAGTGGAATTCTCTAAATTATGTCAATTTTATTTTATTTTTAAATTTTTTAAACATTGGGTCGCCTGGGTGGCTCAGTCAGTTAAGCGTCCAGCTTTGGCTCAGGTCATAATCTCACAGTTTGCAGGTTCGAGCCCCGCGTCAGACTCTGTGCTGACAGCTAGCTCAGAGCCCGGAGCCTGTTTCCGATACTGTGTGTCCCTCTCTCTCTCTGACCCTCCCCGCTCATGCTCTGTCTCTGTCTCAAAAAAAAAAAAAATTTTAAAAATAAAAAAAAAAATTTTAAACATTTTATTTATTTTTGAGAGACAGAGACAGAGCATGAGCAGAGGAGCGGCAGAGAGAGAGGGACACACAGAATCGGAAGCAGGCTCCGGGCTCTGAGGTGTCAGCACAGAGTCCAATGTGGGGCTCAAACCCACGAACTGTGAGATTGTGACCTGAGCTGAAGTCAGATGCTCAACTGACTGAGCCACCCAGGCTCCCCAATTCTGCCAATTTTAAACTCTATCCAAAGGAAGTTATTTATTGAAGAAACTGACCTTGTTTTAATATATTATAGTAAAAATATGAACTCCAGTCTAGTACCAAGGGGCTGAATTATGTCTTAAGCAAGCTTGCCTCTGTATAGCTCAGCATAGGATATAACACATGAGTGTTCAATAACTTTTTTAGTTGAATGAATACTAAAGGTCAAAGAGTATGAAGTTAAAAAAAAAGTACTTCATACTTTTGTCTGGTCAGCATTAAAAAAAAAAACCAATAGAACCCAATAGAAAAAAAACCCAATTAGAAAGAGTCACAGTGTACTAATGTGCAAAAAAAAGTTTTAAAAAAGCTTTCACTATTTGTGAGTGCTGAAGGGAGATGCCCTAATCACAGAAAATTCTAGTAGACAGCACTGACCTAGAACCAACCTGATACACACTGCAGAATTCCCAAGAAGCTTAAAAAAAGGGGGCCCAGAATGAGTAATTTAAAGTATTTCAAGAAATTGGGGTGCTTGGGTGGCTCAGTCAGTTAAGCATCCAACTCTTGATTTGGGCTCAGGTCATGATCTCACGGGTCATGGGTTTAAGCCCTGCATTGGAATATGTGCTGACACCACGGAGTCTGCTTAGGTTTCTCTCTTTCCCTCTCTCGGTCCCTCCCCAACTTGCACTCTATCTCAAAATAAATAAACTTTAAAAAAAAGTATTTTAAGAAATTATCATACCAACATATTTTCTCCTATATTCTGAGCACTCAAGTGATCCCCTCTTCCATTCCCAGCAGAATACTGAACGTTTACCCTTTAGAGGGTCTAAAACAGACACAGATACAGGTTTGGGAAACACAAGGTATAAGTGAGGGTAGGAGTACAATAATGAAATAAATGTATATGCATGCCAAATTCTCAGACCTTAGCCTAGGCTCTCATCATCTACTTGGCTTCCAGGATTTTAGTAGCCAGCCCTGTTACACATTCCAGAAAGCACAATGAAGGAGTCTCCTCTAGAAAATCAGACCTAAAGATACTGACATTAGAGGATTATCAGTGAAAAAGACCAGGCAAATCAATCTGCAGTAAAGCTCATAGACCACAATTTCATTTAGAGCTTCTACTCAACATTTATCCATCTCTCTTAAATATATTAATAGACATCTCAGAAAAGCTTATAAAGTGAAAAAGATTAGAGCAAGACATATACATATATACACACATATATATATATAAGTATGTGTGTGTATATATGTGTGTGTGTGTGTGTATGTGTGTCTGTATAAGCTATATAGGGAGAAGAATAAAAACACCACCATCATCACACTGTAAAGAATACTCTCAGAAGAAATAAAGACGATATCAAACTATGAAATGAAAACAGGATTGCCATAAGAGAAATATACCAAGAGAAATATTCTGAGATCAACAAAAAAGTCTCAAAAATTAAAAATGTAACAGCAGGGTGGGGGAGCCCCAGGTGGCTGAGTCAGTGGAGCACACAACTCTTGATCTTGGGGTTGTGAGTCCAGCCCCACGCTGGGAATGGCGATTACTCAAAAGTAAAATCTTTAAAAAAAAAAAAAAAAGCCAGCAAGGAAAAAACCAAGCTCAACAGAAGAGCAATGCCTGTTTGGGATTCTCTATCCCCCTCTCTCTGCCCCTACCTCGCGCTCTCTCAAAATAAATAAATAAACTTAAAAAAGCCTCCTGGAGTAGCACAGGGGTCGTGACATTGGATCTATAGAAAAGAAAATGCTATTTTGCCTTAGCAGAGAATACTTAGAGTCAATAAATAAACACTGTTTACTGTCCTCCAGCAATACAGAGGTGAGCTCAGGGAGATTGTTCAGACATTTTTCTAAAATATATTCCTGTAAAGACATATTTTTACAAAAATGTATGTATTAAGGTTTAAGGTAAAATAGAAGAACTAAAATAGTAACTATTCAAAAATATGTGAGGGAGAAGGGTCTGGGTGGCTCAGTTGGTTGAGCAGCTGTCTTGATTTTTCAGCTCAGGTCATGATCCTAGGATCATGGGATCAAGCACTGTGTTAGACTTCATGCTCAGTGTGGAGCTCCTCTCCCCTGCCAGCATTCCCTCTACAGTAAAAAATAAAACAAAATAAAAAATAAAACAAAAATACACAAGGGAAAAAGAGTATTCTCATCTTCATAGTAAGAAATAAGATGTTCTCAAATTGATAAATCAAGGGTTAAAGTGAAAATACAGCATTTAGGATTCTGGGGCACTAAAAACGGACTAGTAGGGGGGGTGCCTGGGTGGTTCAGTCGGTTAAGCGTCTGGCTTTGGCTCAGGTCATGATCTCACGGTTTGTGGGTTCGAGCCCTGCATCAGGCTCTGTGTTGACAAGCTAGCTCAGAGCCTGGAGCCTGCTTCAGATTCTGTATCTCCTTCTCTTTCTGACCCTCCCCTGTTCCCACTGTCTCTCTATGTCTCTCAAAAGTAAATAAAAAACATTAAAAAAAACCCGGACTAGTAGGGGTGGGAAGGAGAGGAATATATAGTAACTACGCAACTTTACAACATACATGCATTACTTGAATAAAAATTGAAAACAGAAAAAGATAAAATACGCTAATAAGTATTTAATTTAGTAATATTTATTCTAATAAACTGTGTGACATCTTTTTGAGAATTTAAGGTCCTAGAAAGGATATATACCTTGTCTTTCTGCTATAACATAATGTTTTCAGATTCTCAAGCATTTCTAAAGCTAATTGTAAAGTCTATTTATACCTTTAAAATTTTTTTTAATGTTTTATTTATTTTTGATACAGACAGAGACAGAGCAGAGAGAGAAGGAGACACAGAATCGGAAGCAGGCTCCAGGCTCTGAGCTAGCTGTCTGCACAGAGCCTGACGTGGGGCTCGAACCCACGAACGTGAGATCTGACTTGAGCCGAAGCCGGAGGCTTAACCGACTGAGCCACCCAGGCACCCCTATACCTTTAAAATTTCAAAAGAAGTCTCTAAACTACTCCAAGGTGTACCTAGGTGGCTCAGTTGGTTAAGCATCTAACTCTTGATTTCAGCTCAGGTCATGATCTCACAGTTCATGAGATCCAGCTGTGTGCTGAACACTGACAGTTGTAGACCCTGCTTGGGATTCCCTCTCCCTCTCTCTGCTCCTCCCCTGCTCATGTGCCTGTTCTTTCTCTCTCAAATAATATATTAAACAACAACAACAATAAAACCCAACTATTCCAAAGCCAAGACTATTAAACTGTTACAAGAGAAAACTCAATTTTACCTATAAATCATGCAATAAACACGATTGTGGTAAATTTATACACAGAATTATTAAGCCATAGAGGCCAAAGAGCACATGACATACAAAAGTCATTGAAGGGGCACCTGGCTGGCTTAGTCTGTAGGACATGTGACTCTCGATCTCAGTGTTGTGAGTTCAAGCCCCATGTTGGGCACAGAGCTTACTTTAAAAACAAAGAAAAATTAAAAGTAAAAAAAAAAAAAAAGTCACTGGAAAACCCTGAAGGAGGTAAGTGGCATTGAACAATTCTAATGGAGTAGTTAGAGGTCATTCAACTAGTCAGTTTAAATTTTCAGTAAGAATTGAACACTTTATTGTTACTAAGAAATAAGATCTGATATGTTAAAATGTCATGACATATGATCAGAACAACCCCTTGGAAAACCTACTTTCCAACATTAAAAATGCCACTGGCATAGACAGTTACAAAATGAAACATTTCCTAGTTTGTTTTTTACTTCCAGTTTTCTCCAGTCAACTGCCATTCTTGATAACAGTATCTGTGTCAAAGAGTCAACTCTTGATTGCTCCGTCACCCTAGTTTAAATTTAAATTGATGTGAGAAAATATACTAGTTCCTATTTCCATCATCAAGGTTCCATTGCTGCTATCAGAGAAGGAAAAACCCTCAATTTCACAGGAGCATGAATGCAATTTTAGTAGCTTCATACAGGTAGCAGGGGAAGAAGAGTAATTCCACTCATAAGAGCAGAAGGCAACATGCTTTCTGAGTTATATTCCAGTTTGTTCATAGAGAAGAAGAAATAAAAGCTTTCATTTTGCAATTAAAATTTACCAGATTAACAAGCATACTCAATTGTTTGCTATACTCCAAAAAGACTTCCTCAAATTTATTCATTTTCAGGGCGCCTGGGTGAGTCGGTGTCTGACTCTTGATTTCAGCTCAGGTCATGATCTCATGATTTGTGAGAGCAAGTCCTGCATTGAGCTCCATACTGACAGCTTGGAGCCTACTTGGGATTCTCACTCACTCTCTTCTGCCTCTTCCCCAGTCATTCTCTTTCTCTCTCTAGATGAATAATAAATACGCTTTAAAAATTATTTATTTTCATTCAAAAGGGTTTCACTGATCACCTACGATGAGTACTGTAGGTGCTGAAATACAAAAGTGGTGAACATAATGTAATTTCTTTTAAAGAGGTGAGAGTGTACTAAAAAAAGACAGGTAGTAAAAAAGTAATCAGGGCAAGGCATGATTCACATCATGACACTGGAAATACAGGGTACTATTAAAGCACACAGCAGAACTAAACCGAGTCTAGAAAGTCAGAGGTCTCCTGAAGAATATTTAAATTAAAATTTATGAGTAAGACAAAAAGAGGACATTTGGTCTAGTATTTGAAAAACAATTGCACAACCACAAATCCCCTGATTATGACTACAAATTTTCCTTTTCAATGACAGATGAACTATGAGTTTCCTATGACTGCCAAAAAAGCTTTTAAAAATATTAAAATCAATGAGACAACCATGTTTTAACTACTTTGTTCAGATTAGTTTTTAATGCATTCCATCTACTTCACAGTGATTATTTCTTAGATTTAGTGAAAATACTTTGTTTCCTTCAAGGAAAGTCTGTTAAAATAATAGTAGTAGTAAAACATAAACAAGCCACATACAATTATAACTTTTTATTATCTAATTTACCTTTACCAGATAATTCTTTTCATCTACACATCTAGCAATGTTTTCACAACATTAGCATAAAAAATAAAAATTGCTTCCTATAAAGAGTAAGTAGCAAGTTTCAGAATTAGTTTATAAATTTTTATAAAACACAGGGTGCCTGGGTGGCTTAGTTGATTAAGTGTTGATCTGAGCCCAGGTCTAGAGCTCACAGTTGTGAGTTCACTCCCTGCATTGGACTCTGCACTGGACGTGAAGCCTACTTAAAAAAAAAAAAAAAAAAAAAAAAAGAAAAAGAAAAATTTTAACAAAACACATTTTGCTTTATCAAGGTCTTAGCAAAGTATCAATTTTTACAGATTTTTAAAGCTTGCTCTGGATATCATTCTTATATGACATCAAACTAAAATGAAATTTTAAATAAAGCAAAAGTTTACCAAATGTTACCTACTTAGACATTTAAAGGTAGTATATAGTTAGTAGCAATTAAAAAAAATCCAAAAAACCAGACTAGAAAATAGACGATATTGGGGAGTTAATATTTCAGAATACCTGTTTTGTTAAGCACAAATACTTTGAGATAATCAGTAAAGGTATAATTCATTTATACAACATTCATAAAATTAAGACAACATACAGACAAGGCTTCAGGAAAACAGTAGAAACCAGGTGGTTTGTAGGGTAAAATTTAATGTAGTTATCCATTGACTGTGATCTTGGTATGGTTTCTTAACTCTTTGCCAGCTCAGTTTCCTCACATGTAAAATGGATTTACCATTACAACATTAACGTGAAGATTAAGAGCTAGATGCCTGGGTAAAAAGTAAGCCGTCAATAAATACCAATCGCTGAAAAGTTAAAGCCTGAGACAGATATGCCCTCCACCATTCCTCCCAAATGCTCTACTTCATATCCAGAGAAAACAAGGAAATGCCTCACCACACTAATAGAAAAGTAGCTGATGGTTTCTTTTTGATCCTGGACTGGGAGAGAAAAGCGGGGACAAATGACTTTTTAGATATTGGATCTGGACTGGAGTACTACAGGCTGAAATCGTCATCACCAATTAGGAGGGACCCTGTAAGTTTTCAAAAATTTCTATCATGTACTTTACTTGTATTAACCTAATTTAATCTTCAAAATAGCCCTGTGGAGAAAGTATGGTTGGTGTCATGACATATGCTCTTGGCTTTTCTTCTACTCTATTAATTTTTCTTTCTCAATTTTTGTTGTTGTTGTTGTTGGCTGGGTCCTTATTCATCACTGAACCTGAATTAGTATGTCCGAGCTTGACACCTCTTCTGTTCTCTTTCCACACTCTTTAAGATGTCCCCAGATCTGCTATCCAGTCTCTAAGTTTTAAATGGCATTTACAAGCAGGTAATGACTTTCAAATTCTTTTCTCTAGCTCTAATCTCTCTAGTTAGTTTCAATTTGCATATATAACTATCTACTTGATAATAGATACTGTCAATACCAGCTCGTATTCCTTTGTGATTTCCCTCCAATTGCTTCTGATTACAATAAAATCCAAACTTTTTGCCTATAATCCTATATAATGTAGTTACTCCCACCTTTCCAACCTTATCTCCTATCATTCATCCTCTTGCTCAAGTTAGAACCATAGCAGATTTTCTATTCTTCAAATATTTCAAAACTTACTTGCACCTAAAGCTTTTGCATTTGTCTGTTCTCTTTTGATCTTCAGTTCTTCAAGTGAGTAGTTCTTATGTATATTACTTAGGTCTTAGTTCAAACAGTACCTCCTCAGAAAAGCCATTCCTAACACCTATCCTTTCACTTTCCAATATCTATGGTCACTTAATTACATCACTCAATTTTATTTTCTTCATAGCACTTAAAATCTGAAATCATCTTAGTTGTATGACTCACTCCACACCTTTGAAAATTAAATATAAGCTCCATGACATACTAGAGATAGTGTTACTCCTAGCACGTAGAGCTACACCTAGATCACAGTAAGGATTCAAATATTTATTTACGAATCTGAACTAAGGGCAGAGTAGAAACTTGAAATTCAAATTCATGTCTATGATTCCAGAGGGCAAGGAATTTTATTCCAAAACAGGCTGCCTATTCCAGTAAATGTGCATCTTCTGGGACAGCAGTTGTGGAAGAAAAGTATACAACTGTAGTTTGCACAGATGAACAGAGTTAGATTATTTCACCACTAAAGGTACAGTGGCAAACACAAGCCACTGGCCCTTCTGTAACATATACAAAATAATAACAAAGTAAAATAATTAACTATAAATGCAAGAAACATAGTCTTACATAGCACTTGCAGTTCAGACAAAAGAATACAGCAAAATCTGGAAGTCTTTTCTAACCTAGGGTGGTAATCTCATAGGAGTGAGAAATAAAGATGTATGTGGAAGTAAAGTTAGTACAGGCATTATCTTGGAAATATCCAGAAAGAAGAATCCTAGACTGCCTAGAGAAATATGTAGGAGGAAAAAAGAGAATGGCAGAAACAGAAGACAAAGACAATTGTGAAGCAGTTTCCACCTACTTGGACGTAAAAATGGAATTAAAACATCAAATGAACTAAAACATTACTACTCTCTTTTTTTAATGTTTATTTATTTGAAAGAGAAGACAGAGAGTGAGAGCGCGCACACAAGCAGGGGATGGGCAGAGAGAGAGGGAGAGAAAGAATCCCAAGCAGGCTCTGCACTGACAGCATAAAGCCCCATGTGGGGCTTGATTTCTTGAACCGGGAGATCATGACCTGAGCCAAAATCAAGGGTCAGATGCTTAACCAATTGAACCCAGGCACCCCAGAACATTACTACTCTTAAGCTCATCTTATATCAATACCAGATAAATATTATTTAGGGGCGCTGAGTGGCTAACTCAGTTAAGCATCGGACTACAGCTCAGGTCATGATCTTATGGTTCGTGAGTTTAAGCCCCACATCAGGCTCTCTGCTGGCAGCACAGAGCTTGTTTGGGATCCTCTGTCTCCCTCATGATATATACCTATATACCTCCTCTGCTCGTACTCACTTTCTCTCTCACACAAATAAACATTAAAAAAAAAAAAACCCACAAGAAATATTTAAAGGGTAGATTGATGAGACTGCTGTAATTAATAAAAAAACAAACCTCTAAAAGTATATAGTATTTATCCAAAGTTGACATCAGTTTGGGAAAAGTGTTCTTTCAGTCCCAGAACTGTTTTATAAGTTAAAACCAATGTTCTATTAAGGGAGGAAATTACCACTTATTCAAGAATACCCAAGAACCAGACTCACCGATCTTCTAAAACTTTAATTGTTTCCTGAAGGACTTTTTGTTGCTCTCTCAGCTGTTGATTTTTGGTGAAGAATTCTTCTAGTCTCTGTGCATCTCTAAAAGTCAAGAAATAAGTTTAAAAAAATAATAAAATTCTAACAGGATAGTTCTATTGTAAGAATTCCAAAATATGGTCTCATACTTATGTAACATGTGTTTCTTATATCAAAATAAACAACTTCAAGGGCAAAGTTTAAATATCTTGTTGGAGTGCCTGAGTGGCTCAGTTAGGTTAAGTGTCCAACTCTTGATTTTGGCTCAGGTCATGATCTCACAGTTGTGAGAATGAGCCGTGTTAGGCTCCACACTGGGTGTGGAGCATAAGATTCTACCTTTCCCCTTCACCTCCCCAACCCATGCATGCTCTTTCTCAAAAAAAAAAAAAAAATCTTGTAATCAGACTTTACATTATCCTAGAATGTGCTCTGTAGTATTTTTATGCCCTATAAAAGTATTGTCCCAAGTACCAGGCATTCATTATACAGTGCTGGGTCACAGAGGAAGGAGTGGATTCTGATACCATCATCGACTCTATGTTGTAAAAAATGCTATTAAAATGTACATTTACTGTTTTTTTATTTATTATTTTGTCTACATTTGTTAATGTAAGTAACATATCTCCATTCATCTGTATTCCAATTACAGGAGATTTATTATTTTCTATCTTACTAATTTCTTTGTTGCCTAAACTTCTTACTTGGTATTACTTTTAAGTCAGGGCTTATAGTAGAGTGGAAGCACACAAACCCTAGATCCTAATGACTAGGTTTGAATCTCAGGTCTCATTTGTCAGCTATGTGATCTAGTGCAAGTACAAATGAAAACATTAGTATATATCCAATAGGGCATTTGCAAGGACTAAGCATTAATATATGTATAGCACCCAGAAAAGTACAATCACATAGTAGGTTCTATTTAAGTGTTTACCACTGTGATTCTATAGTCAGGAAAAAACAAAAAATTTAAAATTATTTTATTATTTTAAAAAATTATTTTAGAGAGAGAGAGAGAAAGAGAGAAAACAAGTTAGTGGGGGAGAGGAACAGGGGGAGGGAGACAGAAAGAGAATCTTAAACAGGCTTCATGCTGAGCGTGGAGCCCAACATGGGGTTCGGTCCCATGACCCTGGGATTGTGACCTGTGCCAAAATCAAGAGTTGGACACTCAACCGACTGAGCTATTCCGGCGCCCCTAAAATGTGCTTCTAGTAGATTAATGAATTACTTTCCAAGGTAGTATCATATTCTACACTTCCATCATTATATTTAAAAAAATCAAATTATTGGGGTGCTTGGGTGGCTAAGTCAATAATGTGGCCAACTTCAGCTCAGGTCATGATCTCACAGTTTGTGGGCTCTGTGCTGACAGCTCAGAGCCTGGAGCCTGCTTCTGATTCTGTGTCTCCCTCTCTCTGACCTTCTCCTGCTCACGCTCTGTCTCTCTCTCTCTCAAAAATAAACATTTAATCAAATTATTATATAAATTATGCATATAAATTAATTTTAAGAAAATCCATTAAATTTGATTAGGATTTTCTGTATGGTCTTGAAGCTGAAAAAAATACTGTGGTTGAAACATATTTCCCGGTCCCCTCAAGGGTCTAAAATATCAAATTATGACAAACCAATCCACTACAAAAACGAGATGTCAAAATGATTGTCAAAATGGCTAGAATGTAGTATCAGTGGCAGAAAAACAGATAAGTCAACCAACTAATGCAGTGCCTGGGTGGCTCAGTCAGTTAAGTGTCCGACTACGGCTCTAGTCATGATCTCATAGTTTGTGAGTTTGAGGACCGCCTCAGGCTCTATGCAGACAGCTCAGACCCTGGAGCCTGCTTCGGATTGTGTCTCCCTCTCTCTCTGCCCCTCCCCAACTTGTATCCTGTCTCTGTCTCTCAAAAATAAATAAATGTAAAAAAAAATTTAAAAAAACCAACTAAGTAAAAATGTCAGATATCCAATATAGGGGGTACTTCGTAGATACTGGTTGAATAATTGATATTGAATAAAAAATGAAAAATCAACACACCTAAAAGTAACAGCCTACTGCATAGACATCTGAAATTTTGGAAATAATAATAGTGATAGCTGAAACTCATTAATTTGGCTGTTTCTTAATTTAAAAATAATTTTCTAATATTTCTAGAAAATGGATTTAATTCAGAAGCAGTACCAATCTTTCATTAATCCTGCTTTGAAAGTATTCAACAAATATAACCAAACTAAAATCTTGTAAAAGTTTGGGGGAACAATTAAAGACATTTTATAAGTTAACTGATTAGCTGCCAATACCTATTTAAATTTAGCATTTAATCTAAGTAATCTATATCATAAAAATACAACCAAATATTATATTCCAGATTCACATATTGAAGAATTACACATACACACACACACACACACACACAGAATGAACAGTTCACAGGTTTTTTCCTTAAATTATGAACAGAAAACATTTTATTAAAAAATTTTTTTTAATGTATATTTTTTTTGAGAGAGAGAGAGTGAGCAAGCGGGAGCGCAAGAGAGCGCGTGCGCACACAAGCGAGCTGGGGAGGGCAGAGAGAGAGAGGGAGATGCAGAATCCAAAGTAGGCTCCAGGCTCTGAGGTGTCCACACAGAGCCTGATGCAAGGCTTGAACTCACAAACCATGAGATCATAAGCAGAGCCCAAGTCATATGCTTAACTGACTGAGCCTCCCATAAGAGAGGTGCCCATAAGAGAAACTTTGTAACAATAATGTGATGTCTGATTTTTCTACATCTACATATTCTATTCCTGTCTATTTAGAATGAATCAGAACATAATAGTATTTGTTTTAAACCCAAATAGACTGATGGCCTATGTTAAAATTAAAACTAGCCTCAATTACTTAATAAAATATGCATGTCAACTCAGTGGTAAACATAACAGGATTGTACAAATTGCAGGGACAATTTAACAAATTCCTTAAGAAAGCAAATTGATAAATTCTAAATGGTACAAAAAAAGTCACACAATTTCAAAAAAATTAAGAGTGAACTGCATTGTAAGCTAAGTCTACTTTGGACCTCATCTAAAGGAAGTTAGTTCCTAGAATACAAATATCCAACCTCACCCATCTAAGGTAAGCTCGATGTATCTATGTCATAGGCAGCATCTTACTAGATACTCAGTATCATTTACCTGACAGGTGGCATTCTGTCTTTCTGAGATAAATGAACATCTTAGATAAATGGCATGTAAATAATAGCTGGTGTGTAAAAGTGGATAAATCTTGTATATGAAAACGTGACTATAAAATGACAGATAAAAAACCCTCCTATATAAGACATACACCAGTTTTCTCTACTGGAGAGGTAAAGAAACACTAAAGGGAATGAAATTGTTACTATGTGAATAAAGAAAATGGAGAAACTATGTATTCAAGTTATTCTCCATAATCTTTGTTTTAAGGAATTAAAAGTATGAAAACAGTCCTGCAGAACTGCAGGATTTTTCCTTTGTAATTTTTTAAATTTGTGAATTTATAAAGCTGGATGGCTGAATATGGTAAATGTTACTTTTACATTTCCTTAGGAAATTAATGTAGTTTTTTTTCTTTAAGGAATGGCAAACAGGGGTGCCTGGATGGCTCAGTCAGTGTGCAACTTTTGATCTCGGGGCTGTAAGTTTAAGCTCCATATCAGGTATAAAAAATATTTAAATAAACAAAACTTAAAAAAGAAACCCAAACAATTCTGAAAAAAAGAAAAAAATGGAAAATAAATAGGATGATGATAAGACTCACTGATTGACCATTAAAGCAGCCCGTCAGTTGGTAAGTAAAGGGTATACTCTGGTGAAGAGATTTAGTCCCCGTCACAAGCAGGTTAGAAGAAGCAGGTGGACCCAGCTTAGGCAGAACTCTTCAAAAACTCTCATACTATTCACTTGTCAATATTTTTACATGCTTAATTTGATAAATAAATTTGTGTAAGAGAAAAGCATTAACCATGTGCAGAGACAACTATCATCAAAACACAGGTCTGAAACAATTAAGTGATAAAAAATATGGTAAAATTGTTGATTCTTCTTTTAACTGCTTCTTTCAGGTGGGAATCCCTAAGGATCGGGAATCTCTTCCTTATTAATACAGTTTTCCTAACAATATGGAGCTAAGACATCCTGGTTATTCCTGCACCCCAACTGTAAACTGTAAAATATACTGAGATGTAGGTATTATGGTAATATAAGAAAGCCCAAGTTCCTGGTCCCACAGTGCAAATATCTAACTTACTATAAAATAAAGCATCCCTTTACTTCTCTGATTAGTCAGGGAATTTACTTACCTGTGCTTTCAAAATGTACAACCCCAAACTACCTGAGGTACCAGGTACAAAGCAGTTAAAACATATATTAGAAGGTTCCTAAGAGGATCAAATGACTTTACAAACTACAGGTGAAGTAAAGCACTATCATCAGCCACTGAAAGACCAGCTGTTTCCTTCCCTTCTTTAAAATTCCAAAGTGTTACAGATGATTTTTGAGAAAGTAAAATTCAGCAGTCATTTACAAATTTAAAATGTTCTTTAAAAAAAATTTTTTTTGACATTTATTTATTATTGAGAGACAGAGAGAGAGAGCACAAACAGGGTAGGGACAGAGAGAGGGGACACAGAATCCAAAGCAGGCTCTAGGCTCTGAGCAAGCTGTCAGCACAGAGCCTGATGCAGGGCCCGAACTTGCGAACTGTGAGATCATGATCTAAGCTGAAGTTGGTAGCTCAAATGACTGAGTCACCCAGGAGCTCCAATAAATTTAAGAAGTTTTTCATGTGGCTGACTGGTTATAGGTGTGGAAATGCATTTGTATAGAAAGTCAGTAATAAAAGAATGCACTTGCAGTAAAATAAATCTAGATCACTTCTAATTATGTGTCAACTTTCAACTGTAGCGAGATCATTCTGAATCAAGCTAAGAAAAAATAGTATTTTGTAGCTGTAAATAATTTAAAATAGTACTATTTTATAAAATAAAATTACTAAGGCTACCTGAAGAATCCATTTAAATAAAACTAAATTCCTCTAACAACATTTAGTGAATGTAGCTTAAAATGTATAATCAAATAGTAAACATAGTAACTTCGAGGTTTGTACTGCTTCTTAAAAGTGACCAACATTTTGGGGCACGTGAGTGGCTTACTCGGTTGAGCATCCAGCTTTAGCTCAAGTCATGATCTCAGAGTTTGTGAGTTCAAGACCCACATCAGGTTCTGTGCTGCCTGCTCAGCTCTCCTCAGATCATCTGTCGGCCTTTCTCTCTGTCCCTTCCCCACTTGTGCACACTCTCTCTCAAAAAACAAGTAACATTTTGATTAAAGGATGTCATTCTAATCAATGGTTGTTAACACAGCATTAACATGATCATTAACAACACCGAACCAACGTACAACATAAAAACTCTTGGTCTAACTACTAATAAACTCTGAAACGTTGCACTTTTGGTTTTAGAAAAGGCCAGAGGGAATAAGAATTCCTATATAGTGTTACTGTACATAAAAGAGGACACTTGTAGGGGCCCCTGCGTGACTCGGTTAAGTGTCTGACTTCAGCTCACATTACAATCTAAATGGTTCATGGGTCTGAGCCCCATGTTGGGCTCTGTGCTGACAGTGAGGAGCCTGCGTGGGATTCTCTCTCCCTCTCTTCCTTGTGTGCTTTCTCTTTCTCAAAATAAACAAACTTAAAAAAGAGAACACTTGTAGAATAATTTCAGCAATCAGTAATTAACTATTTAAATTTGGTATATAACTTATCTTCTGATTAGCAATGTCCATAGCAACCAACGCTAGCTGGACTATATATAAAAATGAAGATGAAAACAACAGAAAAGTACACTTCATAATTTTAAATCTCAAAGGACTCAAAATATTTTCCACTGAAGAAAAGTGTATTTATTCCTAAGTAAAACAAAGATGTTTCCCCTTTTTGATTTCAAATTGAAAAAAGATAAATTTTACTTACTAACCAAAAAAATAATTCTGTTTTTCCTCATCCAACTGATGCTATTTTAATATATTTATTTTTGGAATAACTCTTATTATGGGAAGAGTGTTCTTCTGCAAGTATTCGGATAATTCTGACATACATAGACATAAGATAATACCATCAATACCAATTAAAATACATTAAAAAGCTGGAGGGTTTGTGAAATCCCTACTATTGCCCACAGAAATAAAAGGTAATTTGTGGGGGACCTGAGTGGCTCAGTTGGTTGAGCACCCAACTTTGGCTCAAGTCATGATCACGGTTTGTGAGTTTGAGCCCCATGTTGGGCTCTGTACTGACAGCTTGGAGCCTGGACCTGCTTTGGAGTCTGTGTCTCCCACTCTCTCTGCCCCTCCCCCGCTCATGCTCGCTCTCAAAAATAAACATTTAAAATAATTTTTTAAAAAAAGGTAATTTGTGCCAAGGAGTAGATCATGCCCCAAAAGCTGCACTGGCTGCTACTCTCTGCACAATAGGAGTAGGACAAGTCTAACTGTAGTGTCATTTTTGGTTGCCTATCCAACAGCCATTTCCTTCCTATTCCTGGCTAAAAGAACACTGAATTTTTTCAATAGCCAACAAATACTTGAAGAGAACTTGATCTTTTCAGACTCAAGGGATGAATGTTAAAATTTTTTCATTTTTTAAAAAAGATTTTTAAGTAATTTCTACACCCAAAGTGGGACTCGAGATCCTGAGATCAAGAGTCATATGCTCTACCAAGCCAGCCAGCTGCCCCTTTTTCCATTTTTTGGTTTCATCTTAAAATTACTTCAGGCTTATTATAAATAAGTTATAAACACACAACAGAGTACCTATGTATCTATCACTCGACTTCTCGAAATATTAACATCTTGTGTGACCATAATACATTTATGAACATCAAGAAACTGATATGATACTATTAACTAACCTACAGACCTTATACAAATTTCACCAACTGTCCCTCACATTATTTTTCTGGTCCAGGATCCAATCCTGGATCCTACATTGCATTCAATGTCATGTCTCCTTCAATCTGGAACAGTTTCTCCATCATTCTTTGTCTTTCACAATCGTGACCTTTGAAAAGTTCTGGTCAGTTATTTTGACGGTTCTTCAACGTGGGTTTTTCTGATGTTTCCCCATGATAAACTCTGGGATCTGCATTTTTGGTAAGACTACCACAGAGGTAACGCTGTGCTCCTCTTAGTGCATCAGATCAGGCAGTACACGGGGCTGACACATAGGATTGTTAGTGATATTAACTTTCATAGTTTGATTGAGATGAATTCTGTCTGGTTTTCCTGCTGTACTATTATAATTTTTCCTCGTGTAATTAATAAGTATCTTGTGGAGAGATACTTTGAGTACTTTGCAAAATCCTAACTAATAAGATTCACACCTTAAATTTACTACTCAGAAAAGGCTTATTTAATTTCTTCTATAGGAACATCTCTCAGTTGTGGGAACTAAACATAAGAAACAGAGAAATGGATTATTCTATGCTTAGGATACTTAAAATGACATGTTAGACAGGAATATGCACACTTTCAATAATGTAAAGCATTATATGTCACTAAGTAGGATCATAAAATCATTCTAAAAAATGTGTTTTATAAATTTATGGCTTTATATTTCTGAATCTAAGTCTCTCAAACATGATTTTCTAGGTGTGAAAAGAACTTCCCAATTTTTATCTTTATATCATAATGGAGAAAACAACTGGGTGTGTTTTGATGGGTGATTGTTAACTCCAGCTTTTGGTTAGAGCCTTGGAAGCTTTAGGAATATGAAATAACTGAGACCCAGTGGTTTATGCCATAAAGCAAATGCAATTATTAGTCACAATGACATAGGGGTGCCTGGGTGGCTCAGTCAGTTAAGCAAGCATCCAACTCTTGATTTTGGCTCAGGTCATGAACACGGCCACAGGTTCGAGCCCTGTGTTAGGCTCCTCGCTGAGCATGGAGGTTGCTTGGCATTCTCTCTCTCCTCTTTCTGCCCTGCCTCTGTTTGCATAACTGCTTGCAGTAATATTCTATAACAAAAACAATAATATTATATGATATCATCTGTTTCAGATTCCTGAATGTGGAAGCCCTAAAGAACCATGAATAAAATTTGCTTCTGACTTTTAGAAAATCAGATACGATTCTGGGCTTAATAACCAAACAATTCAGGGGAACTTCTGGTAATTTCAAACTAGTTAAAAGGGGTCTCATTTCCTCCCATTTTTTTCCCCTTAAGATTTTATTTTTAAGTAGTCTCTACACCCAATGTGGGGCTTGAATTTACAACCCCTAGATTAAGAGTCACACGGCACACTGCAGGAGCCTGCCAGGAGCCCCTACTTCCATTTTTTCAGTCAGAAATCCCAGAATTACTCTCCTGCTCTCTTGCAGTATCTTAAATTTCAGGTGTTAATCACAGATGAGAAAAGATAAACATTGACAGATCAAAATAAATTCATAGGCCAGTTCTTGTCTTAATAAATACTTTATGGAAAAAGACTATATGTATATAAACCCACATGTATGTGTGCATATATAAAAATTCTATTAACCTATAAATACATGCAAATACTAAGATATACTCAAAATTAAGTTATTCTTTTTATCTTAGAGTTTTGAAAAATTCATAGTCAACTATCAAAGGTCCACACTAACAGCTAATTTTCTCTTAAGACATTGAGGTCAAATAGGACATCAGTACCAATTAATTTAAAAATAAGAAATCAGTGTTATATACTGGTACTTACAAAATTCGTTCTTTTTTCAGTTTTGTTACTTTTACTTGTAAACCTGAAAAAGAAAAAAACCCACAGTATTTTATTTATACATTTACCATTTCTAAAGCAGTTGATCTGAGTTTCATTATGAGTCTAATGCTACACTATTAAGTTACTCGATTCTGGGCTCTGAATAATGAGCCAGGTCCCATTAGCTTGGAGAGTGTATTTCCCTTACTTGTACCCTGAGGTCACAAAAGTGTATCTGCAATATTACTGCTTTTAGTCTATTATATGACAGCTAAGTAGAGTGAAATTTTCTCCACCTAGAGTGAGTTACTTCCTTCATAATAGCAGGGGCAAGCATATAATTAGAGGTTCACTATAAACCAAGTCTGTGTTCTGACATAGCCTATGTATTTGCTAACAGCAATAGTGCTTATGTAGGCTCAAGTCTTCTGGGATTAAAATAGATCGTGGCAGGAAGTCCTGGACGAGGAGCAAAATTGCTTATGCTAAAGTACTTAATGAAGGTCACTCAAGATAGCTGTTACATGCTATTTCTTATTTTAACTGAGTCTGACACAAAACATTCAGACTCCTGCCTATGGGACTCAGGTGGTTATCGTGAAGAAAGCAGGCTGAAGGGCACTGAAACTGCAAGGAAGGATATGGACAAAATAGAGTGACATTTCTAATTTTCATAAACAATAATTAACAAAAGGAGGAAAACAGTCATTAAACAAATACAAAAATCTATCCAACATTACTAGCAACTAAATATAAATTCAAACCAAAACAATTACTTAGCAAAATTATATAAAGATTGTAATATACTGTATGTTGATAAAAGTGCTATAAAACTATACTCCCATACTTCTGGAGATATTATAAATGAATAAAATTCTTTTGGAAAGCAATTTAGTAATATTTAATAAGACTCATCATTATCTCATTTCCTGGATTCTAACCTAAGGATATAATCCAAACTATAGAGAAACTCATAATCACAAAGGATATTGAACAATTTACAGCAATATAAACTGCTTAAAATAGGGATGCTTAAGTAAAATATGATACAATCACTTGATGGAATAATAGTTATTAAAATCATGAAGTGAAAAATAATCGTCTATTTAGTAACACTAAACTATTTGGTTTTCTATTTTCTCTATGACCTCTATTTGCTGCAGTATGATTATCATAGAGGAAAAAGATTCTGTTTAATTTTTCTGATTCCTAAATCAATCTTTTTAGTATTCTACAGTTTTCCTAATTGTGGATATTTTATTTACTTTTTAAAATAATGCTTAGCAAGTTTAGAAGTTCTGTATCACTCAAGAATTTCTTTTATTTGGGGTAGGGTTAGTCCCCAATAAATAGGTATTAGTTGACTAATTTTTGAAAAATCAAAGATACAATTTGCCTTCAGTAGTTAATCTATGGATTCTAGTTAAGTTACACATTTAGAAAAACTTTCCACATAATGTACATAGAAACATCAATAATGTTGTTATTTCTAAGAATAGAACTTTTTATTATCTGTATAATTTAGGAAAAGCTTTCAAAACAACAGAATTTAAACAAATCAAAGTTTTAAAAAACTCACACATTCCTCCCCCCCCCCCCCAATGCTGCTGACTAGGGACGAGGTTGACAGGATGATATAAACACTGACAGGAAAGCCACCTCTTCTTCATCCCACGTAGTGATGATTTGCTGCCAGGAAATCCAGACATTATAGAAAAGGAAAGGCCCTGGACAGCTGTTTTGCCTTAGGTTTTGCCCTATTTCTCAAATTTCACATCTTGGAAATGTCCAACTCAAATGATACATTTTACCTTTATTTTTACAGTCTAAAATGTGAATAAACAAATATTATGAATTATGAAAAAAAGTTATGAATAATCATATACTCACAGCAGCTTTATTCATACTACAAACTACAAACAACCCAAATGTCCTTTAACAAGTGAACTGTTACAAAACAAAAACAAACCCAAAAGACCTGGTACATACTTGTAGCACATGCACTATTCAGCAATAAAAAGGAAGGATTGATACATGTAACAACTTGGATGGATCCCAAGGAAATTATGCTGACTGAAAAAAAGCCAATCTCAAAGGGTACATCTTAAGCGATTCTACTTATATAACTAACATTCTTTTTTTTTTTAATGTTTTATTTATTTGTAATACAGAGAGAGACAGAGCATGAGAGGGGGAGGGGCAGAGAGAGAAGGAGACACAGAACCTGAAGCAGGCTCCAGGCTCTGCGCTAGCTGCCAGCACAGGGCCCGACGCGGGGCTCGAACCCACAAACGTGAGATCTGACCTGAGCCGATGCCGGAGGCTTAACCGACTGAGCCACCCAGGCGCCCATAACTAACATTCTTGAAAGGAAAAAACAATTCTAAAGAACATATTATGGGTAGCCACAAATTGGAGGGGCTGTGATGGGAAAATAAGGGCTGAGGGCTTCTAAAAAAAGCGGCATGCAGAATCTTTGCTAGTAGTCACAGGTATCTAAAATAAAACACCGTGGAAGCGAATGCATATAAAACTGGGGGTATCTGAAGAAGGTTGGTAAATTGTTTCAATGTCAATTTCTTGGACCTGCTATTGTACTACAATTGTGAAAGATGCTCCCACTGTGGGAAACTGGGCATGAGTATATGACAGTTCTTTGTATTACTTCTTACAATTTCAAGTCAATCTACAAATAAGCTCAAAAACCTAAAAAAAATTATGGTAAAAGCTCTGTCCTAATAGTTGGAAAATTGTTAAAATATAAAACATAAAAGGAAAATATTTTCCATCTATCTAGTTCTAGGCTGAGAAGCTTCCTTCTTTTTCAGGTAATGACAAATTCATGAAAACTTGGAAGTACTTATTAAAGCATCAAATCATTCTTGAAGAGTTAAGAAAACTTATGACCTGATTAGGCCAAAGACTAGAGTCAGCAGTTTTTTACTCTCTTCTTCCCAAAGTGTGTGAAAATTTACCTGATAGATTTTACTTTTAATTTTACCTGACTTCTAAAACTCAGTGCAGCCAAAGATGAAATGGATTATTGCCATGACCATTTCAAGAAAAGAAACAATGAGATAGAAAATCCTTATAAACATCAAAAGAAAATTCTTGGGAAATATGGAAAGAGTACTCTTTTATCTTGTAAGCATTCAACACCTGTGAGGCATTTGTTCTGTCACGCAGATCAGCCCTGAAACAGGTTTATGTGTGTATGTCTATGTGTGTGTGTTTAAATTTTAGCATTTGCTATTCATCAAGTCAATTAGGCATCTACAATTAGAACCCCTATAAAGTGTGCTTTAATCCTGCTCCACACCCATCGGAAGGAATGAGGCTATACAACAATGTAGCTCCTGTATGAACAGGTCGTCTGTTCAACAAAGTATTTGGGATTGTAACACTGGCAACCTGAGATACCTATTGAGGAAAGAGCATTCATAAGACTAAGGGCTGTACTACAAATTCCCCCTACTTTGGCTAACATATGACTACTGGAGGAAATGAAACAATTAAGGGCCCATACGTGTAGTTATAACACACAAAACAAGTTTATTTTATTTTTTTAAATATTTTTTATTTTTGAGAGAGAGAGAGAGATGGTACAAGCAGAGGAGGGAAAGAGAGAGAGGGCGACACAGAATCTGAAGAAGGATCCAGGCTCTGAGCTGTCAGCAGAGCTCAGAGCCCTACATGGGGCTCGAACTTGCAAACCACCAGATCATGACTTGAGCTGAAGTTGGACACTTAACCAACGGAGCCACCTAGGTGCCCCCATGTGAAACAAGTTTAAATAAGAATACAAATAAAATAAAAATAAACACCTTTAAAAAAATAAAATGGTTTTGAAAAATAAACATCTTAAATTCTATTACTTGTGCTTTTCAGTAATAAAAGTAATCAAGTAACAAACTTGATACTGATAGAGATTTAAAAAGGCAAAAAAAAGTTGTGTCCAACGAATACTTTGAATTATTCAAACTTCTGAAATTTAAAGAATTCTGAAATTTCTATTAAATTCTATTAAAACATAAAACACGCTCTAATAAATTATCAGTAAATTTATTTCTGACCCTAATACTAGCAGCATTTGTCACAAAAGGAACATAAGACACTAAAGTGAACAATCATGAAGGGATACAATTATGCTGAAGATAAAAAAATATATAAAAACTCGGTAACAAACATCTCCAGAATTTTCCACAAAAATGGCCTTTGCATACTGCATTCACACATTGCATTCAATGGAAGTTGAGACTTTTTCAATTCTTTCCCAGATTTAAAAGAATGCATATAGCTTAACATATTCTTGTGATCAGTGTACAAACTGTCTTGTATATGGCATGTTTAGCTATCATTTTATTACATTTTGGTCAAATGAAGCAAAAAAGAATCTCAAGATAC
The DNA here is from genome assembly GCF_006229205.1 of Suricata suricatta. NCBI lineage: Eukaryota > Metazoa > Chordata > Mammalia > Carnivora > Herpestidae > Suricata > Suricata suricatta. The sequence goes on from NC_043713.1 coordinate 47,167,395, forward strand.
AGTGGGGGTTTTAAGATGTAAGTTCCTATGGGAAGACTTCCTTGGATATCTAAGTAAAAATTATATATTTCAAGTACTACCATTTAAAACATCTTTCCTCTCTCGTTTAAACTGACATAAAGGTTTAAAAGTAATGAGTCAATTTTGATTCCTATATATACTTCAAAACCTGCAAAGTCCAGACAAGTCCATGTTTGATGTCTTTCAAGTAGCCTCTTATACGGGTTTCTCCAAGTGGATCCCCCACTTTCAAAAAAATTAAGTACCCTTCAGGCATGTCTTTGATGTTATCACACAGTTGGAAAACCTAATTTTATATGGAACTATATGGAATACAAAAAAAAAATCTGCTTTTAATACCTTTATGAATCCATAAATGATTTAATACCTTTAAGAATCCATAAGTGATTGAAATTAGAAAAAGTACTCTGACCAACCTAGTATTATAATGTACTAGAAATTACCTTCTCTCATCAGTTCACACATATATCCAATACTTACCATTCATAAGGCACATGGTTATTAGCTAAATATACTGAAACCTGCTGTATTCCTCTCTTAACCTTTTCAGTGTATATAAATGGACTCTCCTCATAGTGTGATGAGTACTAGAGCATAGCTATGAGGAGTCAACAATTTAGAAACATTATCTACCATGTAATATTTGTTTCATATGTTCTATAATCTGATGAATTGGCATGTTGTTTCTTTTTAAAAAGTAAATGTTAGGGCACCTGGGTGGCTTGGTTAGTTAAGCCTCTGACTGTTAACTTCGAGTTAGGTCACGAACTCATGGTTCAGGAGATCAAGCCCCACATTAGGCTCAGCACTGGCAGCATGGAGCCTCCTTGGGATTCTCTTCTCTCTCTCTCTGCTCCTATTTCCACTCATGTACCCACGTGCTTATGCTCTCTTTCAAATAAATAAATAAATAAACAAACATTTAAAAAGTATATTATTTTCTTGACTCTTCCACATCATAAAATAGGGGTTTCCTAAAGACTCTGAAACACTGAGGAACATGAAAAAATCTGCCAAATATTTTATCCCTGTTAAATTAAGAGCCTAAAAATGAAACCGACCAAATTTATTTTTTAATTTTTAAAAAATGTTTAGTTTTGAGAGAGAGAGACCACATGAGCAGGGGAGGGGCAGAGAGAGGGAACAGAGGATCTAAAGCAGGCTTTGCATGGATAGCAGTAAGCCTGACACAGGGCTCAAACCCACAAACCGTGAGATCATGACCCAATCCGAAGTTCAACGCTCAACTTGACTGAGCCATGCAGGCATTTCTGACCCAATTTTAAATGGGTATATAAAAAATTATAAAATGATTATGTACAACATGGAAAAGCAAACACAGTTTAAATAACAAAATAATAATTAAAAATAAGCCACATATAGGGGCACCTGGGTGGCTCAGTCGGTTGAGCCTCTGACTTTGGCTCAGGTCATGGTCTTGCCATCTATGAGTTGAAGCCCCACACTGGGCTTTGTGCTGACAGCTCAGAACCTAGAGTCTTCTTCAGATTCTGTGTCTCCCTCTCTGTCATTCCCTAAACTCCTGCTCTCCTTCTCTTTTTCTCAAAAATAAATAAACATTAAAAAAGTAACATATAAAACACTATGAATATTGATCATAACAATATAATAAGCTATACACATTTCTTTTAAAAGTAGGAAAAGAACAAGCAAAAAAGCACGTCATTCCTGTAGAATGGGGACTTATTTTTCCTTTGCCAACTTTCTATAGTATTGTCTAAAACCAGAAATTTTAAAGTAAATGGGTAGTAAAATATTTCAGGATTTTAAACAGGTATAAAACACTGATATTTTCAGGGGGTCTGGGTGGCTCAGTCTGTTAAGTGTCTGACTTAGGCTCGGATCATGATCTCAGTTTGTGTGCTTGAGCCCTGCATTGTGCTCTGTGCAGCCAACTCAGAGCCTGAAGTCTGCTTCAGATTCTGTGTCTCCCTCTCTGTCTTTGCTTCTCCCACCCCCCACTAGTGCTCTGTCTCTGTCTTTGAAAAATAGGTAAGTGTCAAAAAAATTTTCTGAAGTTGATACTTTTATGCATTATGGGATTTAAAATACTGATGTTCAAGAAAATACTCCCTTGATCAAGCTATAAACTATGCAATTCATTCACATCCCACTTATCAATTTTTTAGTATGTGCCAAGTACTTTTACCTACAGGGATGTAAAGATGCGTAAGATAGGGACTCTGCCTAATAAAAACTTAATGATCTTAAAACCAGTTATAAAACAACAGAAAGTAATTTTTTAAAGGATAAAGAACCTAACCTTATGCTTGAAGATGGCAGAATGCTAGTTGCCTATCAAATGTTTATTAACAACTCAAGTATGTCTGGTTCTATTTAAATTATTTCAAGATATTGTATTTGCTTCATTTCTAGATCACCTAGAATAAGTTTTATAATATGCAGCAGTGACACTCCCATGATAGTTTAAACTTGAAGCTGTTTTTATTGGTAAACCTATGTGATACACAATATGATAACCAAAAAGAAGATATTGCTGCTCTTCAAAAGAAATTGGAAGACTATTTATTCCTTCCCAGTTTTACAAGTAGTCCATGTAGCTGTTTACAATGTTGTTATTAGGGTTACCAAGAAAGACTTGTATGTGGCTTATTTTTGCTACCATTTCATTATACAATTATATTACACATTTTCCTTAAAAAATGAATACAAAGCCCCCAAAACTCACTGTGTCTTCTTCACTGTTGTGAAGAATGAATGCTATCATTCCTAGCATATAATCTAATTACCTCTCACTGAGTGAGGAACAAGTGAGTACTAAAACTCAGAATTATTCCTCAATGTTTTACAATAGATTTTCTGGGGAAAACAGTAAGTCAAATGAAGAGCAGTTTTAATGTAAAATATTCATATTTATCCTTAGACATATGACCATGAGCACAGGTTACTTTAAAAGATGTGGTATATATACACAATGGAGTACTACATGGCAATGAGAGGGAATGACATATGGCCCTTCGTAGGAAAGTGGATGGACCTTGAGGGTGTCATGCTGAGCGAAGTAAGCCAGGCAGAGAAGGACAGATACCGTATGTTTGCACTCATAGGTCTAACAGGAAATTTTCAGAATGATCTAGCTTCAAGAAAAGCAAGCAGTGAGTAGTGCTTAAGAAAACTTGATTCAGTATCTAATGGATAGTTGATACCTGTCACAACACAGCATTTTATATACTATTAAGTGAAACTGCAATACAATCTAAGTTTATTTTGGGAGTGTTTGTTGTATCATTGGATTTAATGAAATGTTTAGAGGTGCAGTAGGCATGACTTTGAGTAGATAATGAAAGAAAATGCAAAATGCTTATTGATTCATGATGTGGTTTCATCTTAGCTTGGGCAAACCATGCAGTATTTAACACATAGTAGCAAAATATTTACTATTGAAGCTTGAAAAGATGTGAGTTCTTTGTGTGCAATCTTTCATTTATGCATGTGAGAGAGTTATCATTTTTTTAAATATTTTTACAATATAGTACTTGTTTTACTTGTTGGGGTGTTTGCTTATTTAATACACTCCGTCAAGGACAGAAAATACATGCTGTTTTTTTTTTCCCCTGGGAAGTGTGTCTTGGGTTTTTCCCTTATTATTTTCTTTACTTTTTTTTTTCCCTCTTCTTTTTTTGGTGGTGGGGGTGGGTATATTTAAATGAAGTTGCTTTTACAACACCAAAGACTTAATCATCCATTTCCTATATAAAAGGTAGCTACTTTTTTTGCATGGACCTCAAGTATATTGTAGTATAGAGGTGGAATTTAAGGAAAGGTATTAAGCAGGCTGTGTCGTAGCTTATGGGCAAGTAATGTATCATGTATCTTGAGTGTATCATAGATAAGCTGCTATATAACGATTGCCACTTCAGATAGCTGTGAAATTAGGTGATTAACTAGTTGTTACTTAACCTTCTAATTTCTGTATAAGTCTAATTACATTAAATAGAAGTTGGTGTTTTGGTTTTTTACTTTGCTTTTCTGTTTGGAGTGTCATTGTAACTACTGTATTGTAAATGATGGAAAATAATTGCATATGTTACAAAAAATAAATTGTGTTATATTAAAAAAATTAAAAAAAATAAAATCTTTATCACTAACAACAAATTTGAATTGCCAATTTTTCAAATTTTTGAAGTCAACTAAACAGGTTGTAGAAACTGAGAGGAGAAAGGCCAACAATCCTAGAAAATAAGCAATAAGTGTGGTTCAGTCAGTTGAGCATCTGACTCTTGACTTCAGCTCTGGTCACAAACTCAGTGTTTGTGGGTTAGAGTCCGGCATCAGGCTCCATGTTGACAGTGTGAAGCCTGCTTGGGATTCCCTCTCCCCCTCCCCCCGTCCCTCCCTTGCTCATTCTCTCACTCTCAAAATAAACTTAAAAAAAAAAAAAGAATAATGTAACATTTCATAAAACATATCACTCTTAAAAATAAGCAAAGATACTTAATCTCATAAAAGAAATACAAAATAAAGCTACATTGAAAAAATCAAATATCACAGAGATGTCTTTTAGATACAAATTTGAACAAACTGTAATGATATTTTAGATAATTGTGGAAATTTGAACATTATCTAATAGGTATTGGATGTTAATTATTTGTTTTGTTAGTGTGATAATGGCTCTTTCTAGTTAAAAAAGCCTACTAGAAAAACATACTAAAATATTTATAAATAAATTATGTCAGAAACTCCAAAATAACTGAGCGAAGGATGGAAGTACTTGGAACATGAGTAAAATAAGACTGGCCATTTATTGATGATAGTTCAAGCTGAGTGATGGGTATAGAGGAGTTCATTATACGATTTTTTTTTTTACTTTTGTATATATGTAATATTTCCTAAAAAAAAGAAACCCCACAAAAACCACTTAAACTTTAAATTAGAAATGAACAATGAAGAATATAAACACAAAAGATTATAAAAGTGATTACCAGTTTGTGTTGGGGGGGGATAACTTTTTTTAGTTTATGTCTTGACATTTTTAGAAAAAAGCTTAATTTAAAAAAAGATTGGAAAAAAAAAAAAACCCAGATTGCGGTGCCTGGGTGGCTCAGTCAGGTAAGCGGCCAACTTCGGCTCAGGTTATGAACTAGGTTCGTGAGTTTGAGCCCTGCATCAGGTTCTGTGCTGACAGCTCAGAGCCTGGAGCCTGCTTTGGATTCTGTGTCTCCCTCTCTCTCTGTCCTTCCCCTGCTCACACTGTGTCTCTATGTCTCTCGAAAAATGAATAAATGTTACAAAAAAAATTAGAACAACAGATACCTTGATTTCTAAATGAACACTACTGTACCTCAATTACATCAGAAATTCTACACACTGAAAGAGGGTTTATATGAAAACCTGAAACAGAATAATCTGTCAAGGAATGAACATAACAGAGCATAAAGGATGCATGTATAGTAGAGTAGCTGAACTCCAACTTTTCATAATGAAAAAATTTAAAGAGGTTCTAATGTTACTTCAGCTAGGAATTTAAAAAACCAAAATTAATAAGGGAAGACTTCCAGCAAAGTTGCAGGATACAAATCAACACACAGAAATCAGTTGTGTTTCTGTACACTCATAACAAATAATCAGAAAAGGAAATGAGGGGTGCCTGGCTGGGTCAGACAGAAGAGAATGCAACTCCTGATATCAGGGTCTTGAGTTCAAGCCTGACACTGGTGTAGAGATTACTGAAAAAAATAAACCTAAAGAAAAAAGAAGAGAAAGAAATGAAAACAATTCCAGTTATAGCATCAAAAAGAATACTTAGGAGGCATCTGGGTGGCTCAGTCCATTAGGCATCTGACTTCGGCTTGGATCATAATCTCATGGTTCATGAGTTCAAGGCCCACATTGGGCTCTGTGCTGCCAGCTCAGAGCCTGGAGCCTGCTTCAAATTCTGTGTCTCCCTCTCCCTCTGCCCCAACCCCACTTGTGCCTGTCTCTGTCTCTTAAAAATGAATAAATGTTAAAAAAAAAAAAAAAAGAATATTTAGGAATAAACTTAAAGAGATGTACAAAATATTCCTTAAAGAAATTAAAGACTACATAAATAAATAGAAAGACCTGGCATATTCATGGACTGGAAAGCTCAATATTGTTAAGATATCAAAGAAATCTACAGATTCATAGCAATCTATATTAAAATTCCAATGATGAGTTCTGCAGAAACAGAAAACGCTGTCCTAAATTCATATGAAATCTTAGGGGACTCCAAATAACCAAAACAATCTTGAAAAAGAACAAAACTGGAGATCCTACCTTCTGATTTCAAAACTTACTAAAAGTTACAGTAATGAAAAGAGTATAGTACTGACATAAAGACAGGTGTGTAGATCAACAGGAGAGCCCAGAAGTATATACTCTAATATAAGAGTATACAATCAAATGGTTTTTGACAATGGTGCCAAGACCATTCGATGGGGAAACAGTCTTCTCAACAAATGGTGCTGGGAATAATAGATATTCACATGCAAAAGAAGGAAATTTGGCTTTTATATCATATACAAAATGTAACTCAAAGTGGATGAAAGATCTGAACATAAGAACTAAAACTATAAAACAGGGTAAAAGCCAAATGATATGAGATCTGGCAATGATTTGGTAAGATACCAAAAGTTCAGGCAACAAAAGTATAGATAAACTGGACTATATAAAAATTTAAAATTTATGTATGTCGAAGGACATAATGTGGGTTCAAGCCCCGCATCAGGCTCTGTGCTGATAGCTCAGAGGCTGGACTTGCTTCAGATTTTGTGTCTCCCTCTCTCTGCCCCTCCTCCACTCATGCTCTGTCTCTCTCTGTCTCAGAAATAAACATTAAAAAATAAAGAAATAAAAAAATAAAGAACTCCTACAACTCAACAACAAAAAAACAAACCTGACTAATAAAGACAAAGGACTTGAACAGACATTTCTTCAGTGATACATAAATGGCCAGTAAGTACATGGAAAAATGTTCAGCATCACTAATCATTAGGTAAATACAATCAAAATCACAGTATGACTTTATATCCACTAGGATGGCTACTACTATCAAAAGGAAAAGAAAAGAAAGAAAACAGAAGATACCAAGTGTTGGTGAGAATGTAAAGAAATTATAATACTTGTGCCTTGCTGGTAGGAATATTAAATGCTGCCATGGAAAAGAATATGGTAATTCTTCAAAAAATTAAAAATGTAATTATCACATAATTCAGCAATCCTACTTCTAGATATACATACCAAAGAGTTGAAAGCAGGGTCTTAAAGATTACTTGTACACCCATGTTCAGAGGAACATTATTCTCAATAGCCAAAAGATGGCAGTAACTCAAATGACCAACAATGGATGAATGGATAAGGAAAATGTGGTTTATACAATGGAATATTATTCACCCTTAAAAAAGAAAAAACTCTGTAATATGCTACAATATGGATGAATCTTGAAGCCATTATGTTAAGTGAAATGACTTAGTCACAAAAAGACAAATACTGTATGATTCCACTTTTATGAGGTACTCAGAATGGTCACAATCACAGAGATAGAAACTGGGATAGTGGCTGTCAGGGGCTGGAGACAGGGGTAAATGGGGAGTTATTGTTTAATAGGTAAAAAATGTCAGTTTTACAAGATGATGAGCTTTGGGGGATGATGGTGGTGATGGTCACACAACATTATGAATGTATTTAACACCACTGTTACACTTAAAATTTAATACCATTTTTACACTTAAGAATGGTTAAGATGAAAAATTTTATGTATATTTCACGGCAACTTTTAAAAAGTAAGTATCCCCACTTCTCCCCCTTGCCAAGAAGACATATAAGAATTTTCTAAGATTTCTTAACCATCTAAATTTTCTCATGTTTATTTTTTGGCCATTCTTTTTCTGTTTCTTTCTAGAAATTAGCAGTTTCAAAAACCATAAAGAAGAACATAAGAGTAATCAGTATGTGAAATCTCTGTTACAACTTTTTTATAGTATCTCACTGTATCTGGCTGGGATGGTCCACAGCAGGCACAGATAACTGTAATGGTGCTACTTCAGAAGGACAGCACTCTAATATATAAACACATATAGCTGGCACATATGTTGGTTACTATGTGCCAGAAACTCTCCCAAATGCTTTACATATATTAAAATATTTAATACAATATTAAGTAGTTATTATTAGTATCACTATTTTACAGATAAGGAATCTGGTGCACTATAAAGTTAAAAAACTTGCACAAGGTCACCACCTTCAAGTGGTGAGATGGTTTTCAAATATTGGCAGCCTAGATCCAGAACTCACAGATTTAACAAGTACATCACATGGCCTCTTTCTCAACACAGCACTGCCTACAAGTAATAGAAGTAGGCACTCAAATTGAAAAACTTAGACTTAATCCTAAAGATAAAGCATGGTAACAATCTCTTCAGCATAATACATAATGTTTTACATAAAGATCATGGCCTGAGCTGAAGCCAGACGCTTAACCGACTGAGCCACCCAGGTTCCCCGAACCTAACTTTCTAGCACCATCTGCTTTCCACCTGTCCAATAAATTCCCATGGCCTACCTCATTTTCTCTATGAGCTATATACCAACTTGTCTACAGTTGTTTGATTAAAATCAAGCTCTTGAGATACCACCTCACGCCAGTCAGAGTGACTAAAATGGACAAATCAAGAGACTATAGATGCTGGCGAGGGTGTGGAGAGATGGGCACCCTCCTACACTGTTGGTGGCAATGTAAACTGGTGCAGCCGCTCTGGAAAACAGTGTGGAGATTCCTCAAAA
>NC_043713.1:47176299-47190347 GCF_006229205.1 Suricata suricatta
CATAGGGGCACATGTACCCCAATGTTCACAGCAGCAATGTTAACAATAGCCAAAACATGGAAGGAGCCTAAATGTCCATCACCTGTTGAGTGGATCAAGAAGATGTGGTATATATACACAATGGAGTACTACATGGCAATGAGAGGGAATGACATATGGCCATTTGTAGGAAAGTGGATGGACCTTGAGGGTGTCATGCTAAGTGAAATAAGTCAGGTGGAGAAGAACAGATACCATATGTTTGCACTCATAGGTCTAACAGGAGAAACCTAATGGAGGACCATGGGGAGGGGAGGGGAAGGGGGAAGGAGAGTTGGGGAGAGAGAGGGATGTAAAACCTGAGAGACTACTGAATACTGAAAATGAACTGAGGGTTGAAGGGGAAGGGGGAGTGGGGAAAAGGGGTGGTGGTGATGGAGGAGGGCACTTCTGGGGAAGAGCACTGGGTGTTGTACGGAGAGCAATTTGACAATAAACTATTTAAAAAAAAATCAAGCTCTTAGTGCCCAACTTTTGCTTATGCTATTCTTTTTACTTAAAACGTTTCCTCCCCTCCTCCTACAATCTTTTGTCTGGCTAATTAGACTCATTTCAATTGTAAAGCCTGACCTGACAGTAAATCAATCAATCAATCAATCAATCAATCTCTCTCTCACTCACACACTCACACACTCACACACACACACACACACACCTGTTCTTCCTTTATGCTCCCAGATAACATGGTACACTACAAAATCCCTTAGAACTGTAACTATATGATTCATTCTTATTCACAAGTTATGGCATATGGTAAGTGTACTCCGAAACTTTGCTTGAACAAGTATCTGCCAGTACACTGGGGTGTGCATGAATACTTCTGGGGTTCATGTTTCATTAATTCATGATGAGTCCATTATCATGAGGTTCTGCCAGAACCCACATTTAACACAGGAAAGTTCTAACACAGACCCACATAGTAGGTGGATCATGTTTTAATGGCACTCCAGTTGTAACGTGAAAGCTGTCAAGCACTATAGTATAAAACCTATAGTTGCAGCAAGAAACAAACATAATGCCAAACAATTTCCGCATACAGGAAAAATGTATTAGGTTAAAGTCACAGAATAGGCATTAATACCAAATCTTGAGTTTAAGAAAGAATTCTTATATCTGGAGTACATTCTAACACAATCACAAATTTTATATACTCATCCCAACCACAACTGCTCAATTCTCTGTACACTCACTGCACTTCACATAAACCTTTTAGCGCTCATTTCATTACACTGTAATTATCCATTTACACAGCTCTATCTCTATTAGACTGCAGGCTCTTTGAAAGCAAACTGCCATTCACTTTTATATCTCAGTGCTTGGTAGCAAAAAGATTCCCAAAAGTTTGAAGAATAACTTAAGTAGTATTTTAATGGCTGTAAAGAATCCTGCAAATAATTTTATAGGGAGAAAAGTTTGGAGGTATTATATAACTTCGCTGAGATCACAGAGCAAGTAGATAAATAAATTCAGAATTCACATCCAGGTCATCAATCAACAATTTCTCGGCCCTTTCCACCACATCACACATATTAGCATAGTTAAATAACTGTAAGATGCTCAAGAACTACATCCCATAGTAGTTGTCTATAGTTACAAAGCAACAACTCAACCACAAATGACTCACAAAAAATCACCTTTATTAGGTCCTTAAAAATGAGATCTCTGAACTGTCACACAAAGTTGTAACTATTAGTCTCAATAGAATACTGCTGAAAGTATATAAAAAATGATTTTTACCTTGTACTTCTTTATCATGATACTCTTTTAGTTTCATCCAAAGTTCCTTAAAGTCATTAGATATATCTACAGAACTAGGGCTTCCACAATTGCTTCCAGAGATGTTCATCTTGCTTAATACACTCCACACTTCTATTTTCCTAATGTTTTCTGACCTTTTCTGTTACATTATATAGGTATGAAGTTGTCTTGGGCAGTTGAAATACCTGAAACAACAGATTGCAACAGAAATGAATTTTGCATTTAGCATCTATATGTAATTTGAAGTCAGAATGCCTTCAAGTTTATCTAGCTGTTCTCAAGTTTTCCTTACTCACCTACAATAGATCACTTTGAGAACTGGAGGATGAGAAGAGAAGCTGATTACACTGAGAACCCTGATTTCAGTTATTTGGTTCAGGCAAACTTTCTCTTACTCCTAGAAAGAATTAATTAACTTACATTAAGTTAAGATGATTCTGATACTGAGAGGTTTGTAGTCATTCATGATCAGCATTGAATAATTCAACATTCTAAAATAACTTATTTTTTGTTAAACTTTTGAGTTGATATGAAGTACAACAGTATATTAAACCAACAACTGGAAAACATTCTGAATATCCTTGACTTAAACTGTATTCACAAGAGGGTTGATGGGGGTGGGGGAGAGGGGAAAATGGGTGATGGGCATTGAGGAGGGCACTTGTTGGGATAAGCACTGGGTGTTGTATGGAAACCACCTTGACAATAAACTATAAAATAAATAAATAAATAAATAAATACAGAAAGGAAAAAAATCCCATATTCACATATACACATCTATATATACATAGAGGCACATACCTTATAAAAACAAGATGTTCGTGATTAATACACATGAACATCTGAAGACCTTTCTCATTACAAGAGATATCAGTGAGCAAGATACAGATACAGAAAAGATCTATGAGTACATAAATGTCTACAAACAAGACAAAAAGAATAAGGCTATTTTGGGGCCCACTCAGAGTAGAGGTGAATGGTTATTACTTGTGTAGGCCCCAAAGGAAGCAACAGGATACTGAGAAGTTCAAGTGGATTCATATTTTAATGTGTCCTTAAGCTGGAACCATTAACTAGCTACCACTAAAAAAGTAAAACGATTAGTTTACTAAACCTCACATATGGCTCCTTAGCCGATGGCTTACCATTATTAACATGCCAAACTGAATTTTCTCTTACTATCATTTCTCACGGTCTCTGATGAAGAAGCTAAAATAAAGAATGACCCTTCTAAAGGAGCAAGACTGGAAAAATACATTCTTATTAAGCTTTTTAAACGTTGTGATTAGGGGGCACCTGACTGGTAAACTACATAGAGCACACAACCCTTGATCTCAGGGTCATGAGTTTAAGCCCCATGTTCGGCTTGAAGCCTACTTAACTTAAAAACAAAAAACAACTGTGATTAGGTTTTTTTGAGACATTGAAAACTGAACATGTAGTGGATTTTAGATAATATTAGAGCACTGTTTTTAATTGTCACTCATTAAAAAAAAAAGTCCTTAGCTGTTGAAAGAGATATACTGATATGTTTACAGGTAAACTCACCTGTTCTAGATTTGCTTTCAAAGGCTCCAGCTAAAACAAACAAAAAATGAATACTGGGTCGGGAGATGAAACCAGTAGGCCTGCTTTGACAATTATTGAAGCTAGGTAATGGATGGATCTCTCTCTTGTGTATATTATTTCCACAAAAGGTTTTTAAAAGAGGGATTGGGTGCATAAAGTAACACAGCTTTATTTCCAAAGTGGCCTGAATTCTATTTCTTAATCTTAAAAGATCAATAGACCTATACTATTGTCAGTAAAAGCCACCATTTGTTTACTATGTACAAGATACCCTGCGGTTTTACAGTCGTTATTTATTTTTATTTATCTTGAGCACTCTATAAAACAGCTGTTATTAATTTCATTTAATTAACAGAAACAGGTTTAAGAGATTAAGCAATTTGCCCAAGGTTATTCTGTTAAGTCCAACAGGGCTAAGTGGGGATGGGGGTGGACCTCAGACTCTAGTGAGGCTAATTAGCTACAAAATACCTTACAGTAGCCCAAGACAGTGGCCTGGGTGGCTCAGTCAACTGAAGGTCAGGTTATGACCATATGGTTCATGAGTTCAAGCCCAGCACTGGGCTCAGGGCTGTCGGGGTGAGCGGCTTCCCATTCTGTCACCCTCTCTCTGCCCCCCAACTGCCGCTGGCGCTCTCCCAGAAACAGATATTTTAAAAAATAAAGGAGCCCCCCCTAAAAATAATTATTTCTATTAAGTAATAGTTTCAAACAAAATTTTAATTATTTTAATGAATAATTAAAAATTACATAGTATTTAATTGCTTAAAACAGTGTAAATAAAATAAGCATTCTTTAATATATCCTGAGAATAGCCAAAAAAAAGTGTTTTTTTCACCACATAGAAACAGTTTACAAACACTAAACTTGCAAATTCTGGCCCGAAAAACCATCTCAAACCTATCCTGCACGGCCAGCACTTCTGTCAGAACCTCTTATGGTTTGAACCGTTATGGCTGCACAAGGACGAGCCTTAATTTCGCAGAAACGTGCATCTTGTGTCTCAAGGTGCATTCCGGGCTCACCGGTCTGTAACAATTTAATACATTTCTATGCATCCCGTAGCACCAACCAGAGTGAAGGTGCTCGGTAAACTCTTTCTTTCCAGTTGCACCCATCACGTATATTCTCACACAGGTAGGGCAACAGACGCGCCTGGAGTCACAAAGGTGCCCGAGACAAACAAATAGGGACTGGACTGGTCCTCTTACGAGAAAAACAGAGGTCCAGAGGCTCCCATGACCAGCTCCCAGCACCTGTAGACACCAGCCTCACCCCACGCCGCGGCCACTCAAAAGCTCCACACACCAGCAGCGCGACTGGCGCGGGAAAGGACCGCGGCGCGCCGGCACCTCCCGCCCCCTGCCGGCGCATGCGTGGGGGCGGGCTCGGAGGGGGTAAGCGAATCCTCAGCCAGCGCGGGAGACCCAAGAACCACAGGGAGCGCGGGCTCATCTTTCTTCCGGCTCACCTCCCGCGGAGTTTAGCCGGCTTCCAGCCTCTTTCCTCAGGCAGCCCCCAAGCCGTACCGCCGCCCCCACCCCAGGGGCCAAACGCCTACGTTCGGCCGGCAGCTCCCGACCGGAAGCAGCCGCTAAGACCTAGCGCGCCGGGTCTGGGGAAGGAGGTCCCTTTTCACTCACGGTTTACAAGACTTCTTCAAGACGCTCGAAGGCGTCGGAAGCACGGAAGCAAACACGACTCCGGGGCTGTGAAGAAATGGCCACTAGCTTTTCTTTTTCTTTTCCCCCACTAGTCCGCCAAACTCCCTCCGGGAAAGCCGGCCCCTGGGGGCGGCCCGCGCTTTCCGGGGGTGGGGGAGGGCCGAGGGCCGCTGGCCCGGCTGCTGGGCGCCTGGGCCCGCCCCCGTCAGGGCCCGCTCGACGTCACGGAGGAGTTCCCTTCGCGTCACGCCCCTCCTCCCGCCGCCCGGCGAGGCCGGCGCCCTGCACACTTCTCGGAAGAGCCGGGTGGCCCTTGTGTCCCAGCGCTAGGGTGGTGACTGGAGAGTCGAGCGCCAGCCTCTGCAGTGTACAGAGCGGCTCCCGGAGCTGGCGGCCGCCACAGCGTTTTTGAGATGCGTCAGAGGCAGCTCAGGCATTTCCGTCTGGGAAACTCAAGCCCTTGGTGTTAGCAGTGTTTCTGACGTTAGCATGGTTCAGGAAAGCCTGCGTTAGCGACCACTACCGTGGGCAGTTAAAACTAACTGATGAGGCAATGGACACGGATCAGGCTAACGTAGCGTTCTGCCTTGTAGCGATTACCTGCAGTTTAGTGTTGTGACCTGACAGGACTGGGTGGTGAGGCCATGTAGCAAAACGATGTATAAGTGGAAAGTTCCTGAAGACCCTGGAACGAGACGGAATCAGAAGTAATCAGCATTATTTGCTGGGATAACAGCTGTTAGGTAATTTAATTTTTTTAATCAACACCTTCTGTGGCTATTTGTTTATAATGTTCAGCCGGTTAGTCTGTTTTCCTATTTGATTTCTTCTAGAAGAAGCATTTTAGCATTAGCAATTCTACAAATGAATTTGAAGAAAATAAACAATAGGATAGAATCAGAGTATCTTTTAAACCAGTCCAGTACTTTCCTTTAATACTTATGAGACCTGGGAGGAAGATAAAGCATAGTATTATACACTTTAAAAGTTCAGTAGTATTTAAGAAATCATAAATACAAGCTGTAAAGTTAATTTTTTCCACTCACCCCCCCCCCCATGTTAAGGGATGGATATCAGAGCTTAATCCTTGGAATTTCACCTAATAGGATGTTTTCTGTGCCATTTGAGCAATGCAATAGGAACATTGGTATCTTTAGGGAAGAGGGTTGCTAAACCTTCATAACCCTGTTATAGTAACTATTGTTTACTTCCAAATGTTATAAGACTTCATAACACTTTTAAAGAAAATGGGTGGAAAAATTGACTACCATTTCTAATACAAGAGCCATAGTTGTTTGTATAAATGTTTATAATGGAAACAGTTTTGTTTTAAATGGGAAGAACCTGTTACCAGTTTTGTCATTTAACTACATTGAAAGAACAGTGTGCTTGTGATCTGAAGAAAAACCATCAGAACAAAATGATAAAACTTGTTCCTCTGGCCTCTGCCAATGGCCTCACCACCCAATGCATTTATATAAGCCAGAATCCAAAGTATCATCCTTGACACCTTTCCTCCCTTTAACCCCCATATCCAAACTACTACCAAGTCCTGTCAGTTTTACTTACCAAATACATCCCAAATCAACCCCCTTCTTTCCATCACTTCCACTTCCAAAATACCATTTTCTTTTACCTAGTCTGCTAGTCTGCTTTCCATATCCATCCAACCAACAACCCTACCTAACTAAACCTTTCTCTTTACTGGTGTTCAGAAAAAAATATTGAGTATCTGTTCTCATTCATATATATATTTAAATTTTAAATTGGATACATCTGAAAAAAAAACAGAGGCACCTGGCTGGCTCAGTCTGTAGAGCAAGCAACTCTTGATCTCCAGGTGTGAGTTGAAGCCCCATGCTGGGTGTAGAGCTTACTTTTTAAAAAAAAGATAAATTGTATTTATATATTGCAGAAAAATGGCATATAGTCAATGGGCATGTCACAGGCTCCCTGGGTTTGAATTCTGCTCTGATAATTTCTTACCAAGTTACCTTGGACAGGTTTCTTAACCTCTGTCTCATTTTTCTTACCTGTAAACTGAGGATAATGAGTAAATGAATTAGTACATGTAAACTGCTTAGTACAGTGTTCAGAGACACAGTATGTGGTCAGAAAAAAGTTAGCCCTTATTAGTACTTCTGAGCTAACTCATGGCTATTATAACGTATTTTTAAAGACATTTTTAAAAAGGGTGAGAAAAAATGGAAATCTATGTTTTCCTCCGCCCACCTTAAATTTTACCCACTTTGAGACCACTTCTTTGCATTATAACTACTATGATCTTCCTGAAAAAGAAATTTGATAATGGATGCTTACCCTTCAGTGGTCCTACTGTTATTCCTCAAAGAAAGCCCCTTTGAACTGCCTCTCCTACCTCTGCAGGTTCATTTTTAATCATTTTCTGCCATCTGGCCTTGATCTTTTAGTGTCTCCTAGCTGTTTGCCTGCTGTTGCCTCTGGAATTATCAACCAAACTTACCCCTGCCCTTTGCCTAGCTATTTACTAATCATTTTATCTTGTTTTAATAGTCTTTTCTATTAAATCTTCTTATAGCACTATGTTTGTTCCCATATTACACTTATTAAAGTTTTAAATATTTGAATAATTTTCTCTTCCCACTAGACTGAGTTTCTTGAGGTCAAAACCATATCTTGTTCACCTTTTTACCTCCAGGAACTAACCCAGTGCCTGCCATAAAGTCAGTATTGTGTGGATAAATGAATAAAGTTTAGGAATTAACTATTTTTTTATGTAAGTGGAAAAAATCTTTGAATCCATTCAAAATTCGTAGATTATCCATGTGAGATTTTATGATGATCACTTTAACAATGGAAATGGTGGGCATATTCATATTCTCTTCCAATAAGAGCTTTAAGCCCCATGTGGTGGAATAAATTATGAGGTTCTAAAGATATGTGAGAAAACTTTATGGCTTTGAACAATGCTTCCCAAATGTTTTCAGTACTTGGAAAATAAATAATTGTATTACATATTGTGATAAAAAGATGAGGCTGCTTCCATCCAGAGGCAGCAGAAGATAGAACTTCAGCCCCAGGCCAGCGATACTCCCTTGAGGGCTGGGATTTTAATGTCCTAGCTCACCTATAATCCATTGGAGGCCCCTCATTAGGATGCTCAACTTAGAAGTTGTGTGGTGAAATGACTAAAATGGTAAAATTTATGCATCTGTACATTTAACTACAGTAAGAAAAAATGTGTAGTAGCAGTAAAAACTATAGGATTCTTAGAATTGTACAATTTTGGAAATGTAGATTTTAAAATCATCTAACTCAAATCATTTTAAAACAAACCTTTTGTTGATTCTATTTTCTGCTTAACTTCCACAGTTGAATGGCTGAGGGTTGCAAAGGAAAAAATCACACAACAGGTTATACTGATATCACTAAAATTACATGGTTTCAAACTTCATATAGGGTGTCAGTTAATTCTTAAAATAGACGTTCAGCAGCTTTTGTTTTCTTTGCTGACTTACAAACCTTCACTATTTTCCTCAAGCCTCTGTACAGTATTCTCACTCTCAGAGATACCCTCGTCTCCAGGTTAAGCAGAACAATTGGGGTCAACAGGTGTGGTCTCCTTAAAGGTCAGGTTTCCTTTCTCAACCCTGTAAATCAGGCAATACCATTGTGTAGACACCATGTAACAAATCCAGTTGCTTCTCCCAACCTCTTCTGCATTCACCTTGGAGTGGAGCCATCAGCCCCTCAAACCTCTTCTACAGTAATGGCCTCCTTTTTTTTTTTAGATCAACTATCTTTCTACTTTTACTGTTTCTCCCTTACTGTGGTGTACAGCTCTTAGAGTAGTCCTTTAAACAGATGAAGCAGATTTAGTCAGAACAAGACGCTGTCTTGCTAAAAACACTCCAGGGTCTTCCCATCACCTTAGAATAAAATCAAGTCCTTTTCCATGAAGTCAGGACAAGTGAATCACGATATTACACTGGTGTTATCTCCTAAATAATAGTTTTGAATTAGTGCTTTTCCTTCCATTCCCTTTTACCCCAGTTTAGGTCCTGTTATTTCTTACGTAGACTATAAAACCTCTTTGTTTCCAGTCTTCCTCACCTTAATGCAGTCTCTACACAGCTGCCAGAGATCTAAACCATTATTTCTGATCATGTCATTTGCTTGCTTAAAACCATTATGTGGCTCTCCATTGCCTAAATATAATCAATACAAAAATTTATTAATGAGACTTTATGGCACAACTGGATTTGGATTAGCTGCATTTAAAGTGCTCAAAACCACATGTGGCTAGTGGCTGCTATATCAGACAGCACAGGCCTAGATATATAACGAACCAATGAGTGTTGAATGAGCAAGCGAGGTTCCATGGTTTACCTGAAGAACCAGGATGGAGCTAGGACTAAGACACTGGTATCTGATTGCTAGGCTTAGGCTATTTCTGCTGATTGTACTGGGCATTTCTCATCTTTTTCCCACTCCCCACGTCATCCCATTCCCCTCGCCTGACCCAACATTGAGGGCCTGTATCCCCAAGCAAAAAATTTTAAAGTGAAATTTTAAAGCCAGGGTGGCTCAGTCGGTTAAGCGGCTGACTTTGGCTCAGGTCATGACCTTGCAGTTCGTGAATTTGAGTCCCGCGTCGGGCTCTGTGCTGATGGCTCAGAGCCTGGAACCAGGTTCAGATTCTGTGTCTCCCTCTCTCTGCCCCTTCCTTACTCATGCTCTGTCTCTGTCTCTCACAAAAATAAATAATCATTAAAAAATAATGAAGTGATTAAACCCATTGTGATTATTTACATAATACTGTCCAGCACCTCTGCCTACAGCCAGAATTATTTTAGAACTATTTAAAATTATTAAGAACTATTTAGAATTATTAAGAACAAGACAAAAGGCTGTTTGAGAGATAAGTGGGAAAGGAACTTTTGAGACAAAAGAAAATTACATTCACTGTCTGCATTTGTGTCAACTTGAACACTTGATTTAATTGTTGTTCACAGTAATTACTAAGTATTGTTTAGGGGTAAGAGTATACATCAGTTGATGATTGCCCCAAGTGACAAAATGTTTTGTTTATGATTTGAATTGATGGTAGCAGGATTCCAGTTGGGTTGAGCAGTTTTATAATTGTTTTCAAAAATGTACTTAACATTCTTGGAGGATGTCAATTTTACAGTTTTTATTTCGATAGTCTCAAGTGGTCTGAAAACTAATGTTCTTCTAATGAACATTAAAAATTATACATTGCTTTCCAATTAGGAAAATTAGCCTTATGTAGTCTGGCCAACTTACAACTTCAATATAAGAAGCTTTATTTTTATTTTTACTATGGGTACATATACCATCTTCATTTCTTTTTATAAACTAGTTAATAGTTTATAAAATGATATTTATGTTCTTAAATATCATTCACTTAGCTACTTCATTTTACACCAGTAATGGGCAAAGCTTTATTAGATATATAATTTGCCCAATTTAGGAACTCTTTATACTTGAGAAAAATCCCTATACACTATATGATATACTGCATACTTAATTGCCTAGGTTTAAATAATGGCAGGCTGATCAAGAATGTTAATGATCTATTACTTCAAAGTGATTTATTATGAATGGAAAGGAGCTTCTTTTTCTTCCAGGTCAGCCATGTATAATACAGTGACTGCTTGGCAGTATTTCATACATATGCATATGGGTTTATAGAGCTCAGGCATTTTGTTAGCTAGCCCGTATGTCTTGTCTCTTAACACTGGCATTTAACTTCTGTGGAGATGATAAAAGAATTTACGATTGATCACTAAGAGAGTGATCAATAGAAAAGTGGATTTTGAGGGTCTCGTGAAACTAATATTTACCTTTTTATCTAGTAAATATAGTATTCTATATACATATGTATAATGCTACCACGATGGAAGCTGTGGGAAGAGTATTTATTTACAGTAATGTAAATGGAAAATATTATGGGGTACCAGGGTGGCTTATTCAGTTGAGTGCCCAACTCTTGATTTTGGCTCAGGTCATGATTCCAGGATCATGGGATAGAGACACCTGTCAGGTTCTGTGCTGAGCATGGAGCCTTCTTGAGATTCTGTCTGTCTCTGTCTCTCTCTCTCTTGGGGTGCCTGGGTGGCTCATTTGGTTGAGCATCTGACTCTTGGTTTCAGCTCAGGTCATGATCTCACGGTTTGTGAGTTTGAGTCCCACACTGGGGTGTTCACTGACAGTGCGGAGCCTGCTTGGGATTCTTTCTCCCTTTCTCTCTGCCCTCCTGCTCTCTTGCTTGCTCGCTCGCTCTCTCGCTCGCTCTCTCTCTCTCTCTCTCTCTCTCTCTGAAAATAAATAAATGAATTAAAAAAAAAAAGATTCTCTCTCTCTTCCTCTGCCTCCTCTGCCTCCTCCTCCCCCTCAAAATAAATAATTAGAAAAATTTTTAAATAAAAATATTATGAGGGTAACTGTAGGAATACGTCACTGACAGTTGGACCCTATTAGTTAAAGCATTCCTTAAAAGGCTTACAGGAGCAAACATGTTTAATATTCATTACTTTGTCCACTTAAAAAAAATGATTCACTTCTTACATGGTATTTTTTCCATTTTTGATGAATTTATTCAATACTGACAAATAGTTGTCATGTTTAATGTACTCCTGCCTCACAAATTACACATGTTCAAACACATTGGCAGACTTTTTTTCCTCCTATTTTTTCTATTCTATGAGAAAAAGGGACTTTATTTAAAATAATTGACTTTTTGCTTTTCCTAATCCATATGTCAGTCTAGGGTTAAGGAAGCTTTGATACCTTTCCAAAAATGTTTTACATTCAAAATTCAGTTCTTAAAGGAGACCTTCATTTTTAGCCAATACTTTTTCAGTTTTACTCAAGTTATAATCAGAAGTATTAGAAATGTTTAGTGAAATTAAATTGTGTTTTAATTTATCTCACACCTTTGGTGACTGTTTTTGAAGATAACTTAGGATACTAAGACAAATTTAATGTGCTTCATATCTAAAGTGACCATATTCTTTGGCCTACTAGCAATAGTTCTGGTTAATGTCTGTTGCTCTGGCTTAATTATTAATAAGACTCCTGTTTACTCTCAAAAATGTCCTGGGTTGAGTGATAAATCATATGGTCAGAAGCTTTAAGTTATTTGAAATATAAACTAATAAAAAAAAGGTAAGATTTAGGGGTGTCTTGGTAGCTCAGCCGGTTAGGCATCCTACGCTTGATTTTGGCTCAGGTCACTATCCCAGCGTCCTGGAATCAGGCCCCACCTGAGGCTCCAAGCTGAGCAAGGAGCCTGCTTAAGATTGTCTCTCCCTCTCTCTCTATCTGCCTCTTCCTAGCTCACACTATCCGGTGATCTCTCTCTCTCAAAAAATTTAAAAAAAAAAAAGGAAAACAAAAAAGGGAATATTTAAGTTACTCTTTATAATAAAGAGTATTTCCTTCACAACTATGTACAGGCCTATATGAATTAATTTTTTTTAATATTTATTTATTGTGGCACCTGGGTGACTCAGTTGGTTAGGTGTCCAACTTTAGCTCAGGTCAAAATCTCGCGGTTCATGAATTCAAGCCCTGTATCAGGCTCTGTGCTGACAGCTTGGAGTCTGGAGCCTGCTTTGGATCCTGTGTTTCCTTGTCTCTCTGTCCCTGCCCTGTTCATGCTCTGTCTGTCTCTCTCAAAAATAAATAAACATTAAAAAAAAAAAAAAAGACTTATAAAAAAAATAAATGTTTATTTTGAGAGAGCAAAATTGAACAGGGTGGGGGTAAAGAGACGGAATCCCCAGCAGACTCCACACTGTCCGTGCAGTGCCCCACGCAGGGCTCTATCTCATGAACCATGAGATCATGACGTGAGCTGAAATCAAGAGCTGTACACTTAAAATGACTAAGCCACCCAGGGGCCCCCGCATACTATTTTTGAATAATAAAATCGATTTAAAGTTTATTCTGTGCTTTTCTTTTTTTAATTTAGCAACTATTTTGAAAAAATAACCAAATGAAGTTTCTGAATTTTGATCAATAATTATTACCTAAAGGCTAATTTGCAGTCACAGTACATTTCTCTGTTTAATTCAGAAAACTTTTACAAGGTTACTAAAAGGGCTTTAAAATATAATAGCAATTTGAGTCTCATTATTTAGAAAAGGAAAATAAACTGGGCTCTCTCAGTCAGGGTTGGAATAAATCACCTATTAGATGGACCAATCTCTTCATTTTTTAGACTTTTTTGCATTAATAATTGAACTTACTAGAAATCATGGCACACATGTTCTTTTACATGGCTTATAATAGTGGACATTTGAGGGGCACCTGAGTGGCACAGACAGTTAAATGTCTGGCTCTTGATTTTGTCTCAGGTCATGATCTCATGATTTGTAGGTTTGAGCTCTGCATTGGGCTCTGTGCTTGCCAGATTCTCTTGGGATTCTCTCCCTTCCTCTCTCTCTCTCTGCCCCTCCCCGCTTGCACACTTTCTCTCTCTTTCTCTCAAAAATAAACATTTTTAAAAAATAGTGGACATTTGAGAGGTGAATATACATTGACTTCTTCTAATGGAATTAGCAAAAGTGTTCAGACTTAGCTTTCCCAGCCCTGAGTTTTAAATTCTTCCATGTAGTAAGTTTAAAACTAAATAGATTGAAGGACCTTGAAATATGTTGTTATCTCCAAAGGAAGCAGAGCAGAAAATGCTCCAAAAAACTCAGCATGTTCTATAATCAATGATGGCTTATAGCCATATTCCTGGCCTATGGGACTATGCAAATCCTGAGCTAGAGATAGGACCTAGGAATTAAGATTTAATTTAAGCTCTAGCCCTATCTCTGATTTTCTGCATGTTGCCTAGACAAGTCTTATTTCCCCAACCAAAAAATGAGAATACTCATGCTTACTGTGTCCAAAAGGATTATTATAAGAATGAAATAATATATCTGTAATTTCTTAAGGAAGACTTCTAGAAGTTTGAAGCAGCTTGCCTATTGGGATCAGAGTGGTAGAAGCCTTTCTAAGCAG
>NC_043713.1:47190447-47198832 GCF_006229205.1 Suricata suricatta
GCCCTATCTCTGATTTTCTGCATGTTGCCTAGACAAGTCTTATTTCCCCAACCAAAAAATGAGAATACTCATGCTTACTGTGTCCAAAAGGATTATTATAAGAATGAAATAATATATCTGTAATTTCTTAAGGAAGACTTCTAGAAGTTTGAAGCAGCTTGCCTATTGGGATCAGAGTGGTAGAAGCCTTTCTAAGCAGAAGGCATGTGCAAAGGTTCTGCGATGGGAAATCATTGTGAATTCTTGAAACTGTAAGTATATAGTAACGTATTTATCTAGGTCGACAGTGAGAAATGAGCAGCAGCTCCACCTAATTTGTTGAATGAATTCTAATTTTTAATAATAATCCTACTGAGCAAGTAATTTAACTTCTCTGTGGTTCAGTTGTTATCAGTGAAAAGAAGATAATATATACCTTGGATACTTTACATACAAGATTGTTGACAGCATTAAATGATTATAAATGTATCCAAACAGTGTAAGAAACTGTTAGTAGATTTAAGAACTACAGCTAATTAGAGAGATCTCTTCAATTGCTAAAATTGTGTAATTGTAGTAAAACTGTTGAATTGCTATGCATATTGTGACAGATTTATAATTATAGAAGGTTACATTACAACTTGAGTGCTTTTACATATCTTATTTGATTCACATAATTAAGTTTCAATAAGTCAGGTAGAATTATTATACTGTTGTCATTTCCATTATATTCCATTATATTCATCTAGCCGGACTAAAAAACTGTATAGAAAGGAGAAACTAATTTATTCATATATTTCAGAAATTTGTGGTTTTAAGAAATTATTTACTTAACAGAAGTTTATAATCTACTGAGCTTCAGGTGCAAGAAAGGGAGAGTTGGTATCAAGTTGATTGTGCTTTGAGCTAATTTAGTGAAGACCTGAGTATATTTGATAACTCCTTCTGACAATAGTATTCTTAATGGC
The DNA here is from genome assembly GCF_006229205.1 of Suricata suricatta. Taxonomy (NCBI): domain Eukaryota; kingdom Metazoa; phylum Chordata; class Mammalia; order Carnivora; family Herpestidae; genus Suricata; species Suricata suricatta. The sequence continues at coordinate 47,191,395 of NC_043713.1, forward strand.
CTTTGTTCAGTAGTGTGTGTCCTCACTTTTATTTCTATGCCCTTCGGTCTAATTTCTGTATTTCACCTGTATCAATTTTCAACCACTGTCTAAGAGAGAGAGAGTTACTTTAAAAAACTCAGATACTTGATTTTAACATAATTGAAGTTAAATGAAAATATGATATGCTTTTAATCAGATTTATTTTAATTTAAACCTATTTCTTCCTCATTTTCACCAAACTAAGTTTTTATAATTATGCAACAATTATGATATTTACTTAAGTAAAATGCATAACTGGCTATTTCAGTTTCCTGTTTTTAATCTACTTGACTAGGGCTTTCCTCTAATGTATTCTTCAGAGCCATGCTCTGAAATTCACATAAAGGTTATAATGAATTAGTTCTTGTAACCAGACTCTCTTGGACATAGTCCAACACAAGCTTGTACTATTCAAAATTCTGTGTTTCACTATAATAAGAAGTGTTTCTTGAAGGTCCAATGTAGTCAGTCTGTTTTTACTATAATTGTACCAATGTAAACTAAATGATAAAGCCTTTGGATCAATACTGAACATCAGAGTATTTACATAATACATATTAATTGTTCATTTGGTGCTGTTTGGCCCTTTAAAAATTGGCGGCCTAATTCAGGAAATGAAATGTAGTTTATTAGAAAATACCTTTCTCACAAAAGATCAAGTTTCAATGCATCTCAGGTTTTGTGGGAAGGGATCAAATACATCAGACTAATACATAGGCTAAAGTTCCTCACTTGCCATTTGAAATTGCTGTACTCATTTTTCAGAAAATCTATTTTACTTGCATAGTGTATTAGTTAAAATTGTATTGGTAAATTAAGGAAAAGAAGTTTGGTCATATTTGTCCTATAATATGATGTCCAGTGATGTGCTGGACTTGTCTTGGGCCCTGCTTGCTTTAGCCGGTCCAGTGGCATTCCAGTGGCAATCAGATTCATAAAGGTGAAACCTGACAGCCCTTACCTGACTTTCTGCCTGGAAGGCTTCTCTGAAGCATTTGGAAATAGAAGCATAGAAATACAAAGCATAGAAGCATAGCCTGAAAGTGTGAAGAAATTAACAACATATGAGGCAACCCATAACTGACCTAAGTCAGAACTGGTGGATAAATGCTTCTCTCCAGTCTTCTGGCAGGCAATCCTAGGACTTCATGGCTCCTAACAAGGGCCCTGGGATTGAGCCCCATTTTGCCTTTACTGAAGGAAGCACTCCAGGATGCACTCTTGTTTTGGCTTTCCCCTCTCTCCCCATTTTCTTCTAATCCCCGGCTCTTATTCCCTGGGATAACTTCTCACATAGACAATTTGCACATTATCTGGAGGACTCAGGCTCTGTTTTCCATGGAGAACCAAACTAAGAGATAAAGATTAAACATACAATTTCCATTTCAGGGGTGCCTAGCTGGCTGGGTCAGTAAAACGATACTCTTGATCTCAGGGTTGTGAGTTCAAGCCCCATGTTGGGTATAGAGATTACTTAAAAAAGAAAAAAAATTAACTTTTGAAAGTTTGCATGTATTGATAGGACAGTCAGATTAATTGCATATAGTAATTTGTAAGGATGTTAATCTTGACCCAAGACTGGTGGAACGTATGCATTCAAGGCTATTTTTCTGATAGTAATAACAATTTGATTTAAAGGAATTTGTACACTCTTGCTAAGTCTTTATAGGCAAGAGAATACTTCCTTGTCACTTTTTTAAAATGTTTTATTTATTTTTGAGAGAGAGAGACAGCGTGAGCAGGGGAGGGTTAGAGAGAGGGAGAGACAGAATCCGAAGACAGGCTCCAAGCTCTGAGCTAGCTGTCAGCACAGAGCCCGACATGGGGCTTGAACTCACAAACTGTGAGATCATGACCCTCATGTGCTGAAGTTGGACACCTAACCGACTGAGCCACGCAGGCGCCCCGCTTGCCACTTTTCAAACTTTATTGGACATTAGAATAATCTGGAAAATCAGTAAATATGTCGATTCATAGGATCTACTCACTAGAGATTCTAATGTGATATGTCTAGAATGGGGTTTAGCAATCTGCATTTTTAATAGGCATCCTCCAGGTGAGTCAGATGGTCCACAGATCACACCTGGAGAAGCATTGATACATTAGTACAGTAATAATACTGCTAGGATAATCTGTCACCAAGACATAAATGAAAACCAATTTACTCCACAGGGACTGAATTAGTATTATGATATCATTAATCACATGTTCTAATAAACTGAGCTAATAAACCACAGACTGGGCAGTCAGATTAAAAAGAACCTAATTTTAATTTCAGACTCGTCTGTAGAAATTTGACTTGATATTGCTTAATTGGCTTCAACATTAGTACAAACATATGGTTTGTTATGGTATCAATGAACTGCTGAGAATTTAATTTATGCTAGATGTGTTTAATTTCCACTTACTGGTGGAACTAGAACAGCATGTCACTCAACGCGAAGATGTAAACACTCACATCTTAACAAGTCAAGCTGTGGGAAAAGAGACTGATATTGTGCTGGAATGGACTAAACAACCGTTCTTGCAGAACGGCCTGTGGCCAGGTTCCAGGGGTTAGTCTGATATTACAGTTAAAAAGTCATATACTTATTCCTGAGCAACATATATTTGTTTTAAATTTTGTCAAACAACTGCTTGGATAGTGACTAGAAGAGAATTTAACCACTTTCTCAAATGCTATGTAGATGGTATTTACCATTCAGTAGTTATTATTGAAAATTGGTTGTGATGAAATCTAATCTGTTTTCTAAAAGAATTGTAAAAAGGTAAAAATTGTGTTGTATAGTTATGCGAATAGGTCTTTGCTGATTCTTCTTATAAACAATAAAAATGTTTGTTTCTTAGTACATATGCATGTATATATATATATTTTGTGTTGTTTTAAGAACTCTCATATAGATATAATTTAGGATTTAGGATTTACCTAAGAAGTTAGTACATCTAAAATTTGATTTGATATGATGGGAAATTTTCAATAAAGTTCTAAAGATCAGAATTGCAGAATTCAAATCCCATTTCAGAGGTGATGGAATCTGCTCTTTTAAGGGGTGAGTTCTTAAGACAGTGCTTTGTATGCAAGTGCTCAAAAATGTTTATAAATCCATATGTCCTTAATTTTAACCAAAACATCACACTGTATCAGTATTTTAAAGGGATCAATTTACAGGAAATACATAAAGGTCATAGGACTTTCATATATTTGAAACTGTTTAAATCTTATATGAAAGCTATAGAATCCTTTCCCAAAGTGTAGTTGGGCTTGACATTTTACCCATAGATTTTGTATGAAATATACACCTAGTTTCTGAATAGCTTTCTTCAAAACCATAAACATAAAAAATGCTCACTAAATAAATTGGAATCCCCACTTAAGTTTATCTTTAAACAGCCCTGGGGGCACCTGACTCAGTCGGAAGAGCATGTGACTCTTTATCTTAGGGGTCATGAGTTCCAGCCCCAAATTGGGCACAGAGCTTACTTAAATAAATAAACTTAAAAAACAAAAAACAAAAAAAAAGCAATATGCCCTGTATTTTAAACACAGTATATATAGTTTAAGAATTTTAAATTACTATATAGAATATACTTACCAGAAACCCCAGAAGTATTCTCTATTGAGAATATTGTATGTATATCTTGCCTGAAAACTGATTGAAAAGAGAAACATTCAGTTTTGATCCATATCATTCCCCCCCAAATTGTCAGAATATAGTTTATCCTGAATAAAATTAATTTGGGTTTGCTGAATCAGCATATTTCTTATTCAGATTCAACATTGCATAACTTTTTAGAAGTTTAGTTGAATTTGCAGAAGTATTGTGCAGAATTGCCTTGAAGTAGGACTGAAAAGCATCCAAGACCTTCCCTGCAAAAAAATAGTATCTCATCTGAACATTATTTCTCACCTTAAAATTCTTTATTGATATCCTAAAGAAACTCTTAGAGACCTTGAGTTTGATATAATCACACAGTGAGGACTCTAGGGACAATGAAAAAAAAAAGATGCATCAGTTTATGACAAAATCATATTAAAATGACCTACAGATAGCTCTTGACAGGAAAGTATTCAGTTTTAATTCCCAGATAAATTCATGTATCAGCTGCTATATTAACTGAATGCCCAGAAGATATGTGCATTCAATTCAATCCAATATTAATAACTAAGGGGGTAGTTTGGTATGCCAAAATAAATATAAAGGGATTGGTAACTTTGTTTTAGATGACACAAACAACTTAATTACATCAATGAAAGAGAGGGGTTAAAGAATTATTTTAAAATATAAATTAAAGGAAGATCCAAATATTCTTTAAGTTTTTCAGACCTAATAGGCATGACAAAACCTGTCTTCATTCCTTTCTATTCAACTCAGCAAGTGCTTTTGAGCTCCAATAGTTAATCAGTTACCAGATTCCACAATCTTTGTTTTTCACACTCCTCAGTTCCTACTGTGAATTGTTCCTCTAATGTACTTAGGATCACCAAGCAGGCCAACACCGTTTTTATGCCTTAAAAAGGCAATTATTATTGTATCCACAATTAGATTTACCATATAAAATTATTACTATATAGCAACAGCCTATAAAACATAATAGTATATTATCAAAGAAGTAGATGGCTTAAGATGAATCATTAATAGGTGAAATAGATTTAGCAAAATTATTCAACTCAGCTTTCTTCATGACTATAGCCATGCCCAACTTACAAAAAAGTATAGCAAAATTATAGTATATTATGTCCTAAATAACCTTTATCTGAACAAATCAATTAATATATATAAGTACTATAAAATAATATGTAACCAACCTTACATGAAAGGTATAATCTAGTATTACCATATTAAAAAATAGATACCTGTTTGAATATCATTTCTTAACCTTAAATTAAGGTGCACAGAAAATTGAGAAATAGGAAAAATACTTACCCTTCAATTTATTTAGAAAGCCTCTGCTGTGGGTCAAAAGCACAAGGTATTTCACTTCTGACTTTTGAAGTTATGAACTTAAACAGTAGATGAGAAGAAGCCACCACTCTGGACCATGCTAGAGTTTGCTAGACACCACTGCGATGTGGAAGAGTCCTGCTGCATCTAAGCTATATACAGTGTGCAATGGATAACCTAATATGCCTTTCATTTAACTGGCTGGGCAGGTTTCTACCGTCTGTGGAACATGGAATCAAACCAGAATATGTTGGCATAACAGTCCAGTCAGACCGGTTCTCCTGTTGATCCAGAACCTGTCCAACCAGTCTGCATCAAAGGCTAGCCCAACAAGCTGCAGCGGCTCAGCTCTGCTAAGCTTGTATGGGTGAGTTATCCCCACCTCCCATCCGCTCCCAACAAACTCCTCAGAATGTTGTAGCCTCCAGCAAAATAATTCAGAGTTCTAGTGGGAGGGATAGATCTATGTCAGGCATAGCAAAGAGTTCATTGTTATAAACCTCTCATTGTAGATACTTGAGTACCTATCATTCTCTAGGTAGGTAATCCTTTTTAAAATGTACTCCAGGCCTTTCTGCAGATTAAAGCCTCTAGAAAGAGATTATCTACAATGAAGAAGAATCCATAATGCCTGACCTTTTCTACTAGGCCACTTGGCTCTGCTTGGTTTAGCTTAAACTTGAGAGGGAGGTTGATATTCCCTACAAGGGTAGTGGCCTTGAGAGCTAGAAGGAAGCATTCTTGGAGAAAAACGAGGTGTAGGTTGACCAGACTTTTGCCTGGATATGTGATCATCCTTGTACTCAAATGATCCTCATACCATTCCACTCTAAAGTTAGAAAAAAGTTAGAAAAACTCCTATTTCTACATACTAGGATATCATGAAGGGTTTTACTTTGGATATTCAACAGTTGAACACAAATTATTGACACCTACTTTGTGCCAGGAACTCTTCCAGGTACAGGGTTGCAATGGTATAAAAGAGAAGTTTAGTATGAGATGGGAGCAATGTCCAAGTTTCCAGTTAAGTATGTCTAGAAATGTTTTGGAAGGAAGAAGTAAACAACAGAAGGTTATATTTTGACAGAAATTGGTTGTATTAAGAGAGATCATATCTTCTCATACTATTTGCGCATTTAGAAACAGCCTTTCCTGTCTGCGGATGCTGTGATTCTCAAATTTTACTGCTTAAGCATCATCTGAAGTGCTGATTATGAACAAATTAGTAGGCCTCACCTCCCTAGATTCTGATTCAGTAAATCTGGATGTACCCCAGCCCTTCTGGTGAATCTGCTGCAGCTGTTGGCGGGGATTGTAGGCTCAGACTTCACACTCAGTTTCTTTTCTATATTTGTACCTAATTATGTAGAATAGATATTAATTAAAAGTTGCCGTATTTGCTTTCATAGCTGCAGTGTCTAGAACACTGACACTTAGAAAGTATTTAGTAAATGCTTATTAAGTAAGTATCTACTCAGGCCCAGCACTTGCTAGATCCTAGGGGAATCACAACTAGTAGCTATTATGGGAATCAAGCGGCAATCAGTACTATAATTATAATAATTGAGGTAGGAACACAGAAAAGGGAGCAAGTATGATTGAGTATGGGAAAGACTTCACAAAGGAGATTGTTTAAAGACTTTTTTTAAACCATGACCAAAGATTGCTATCTGCAGGATAACGAAAATTTGAGGGAACAATAAAAAGAATAGAATGTCTTTGATTTGACTCAGTAATAAAAGCTTTAAAAGTACCTGAGTATACCATGACCTCAAAACTTGGTAATAAGGTTATTTTCTAGAGCAGGGATCAGCAAAATTTTCCACAAATGATCAAAGAGGAAATATTTTGGGGTTTGTGGGCCAGATTGCCTCTGTTTCAACTATTTACCTCTAACATTGTAGCTCAAAAGCAGACATAAGTCATAGTCAAAGAATGGGTGTGGTTATATTCCAATAAAACTTTATAAAAACCGGCGACAGGCTGGATTTGGTGAATGGGCTAAGTTTCCTTACCTATGCTCTAGAGAGAAATGTGGAAATTAACACGATTGCATACTTGGTTAGAAAAATGGGCTTTAGGGGCGCCTGGGTGGCTCAGTCAGTTAAGCCTCCGGCTTCGGCTCAGGTCAGATCTCACGTTGGTGGGTTCAAGCCCCGCGTCAGGCTCTGTGCTGACCGCTAGCTCAGAGCCTGGAGCCTGCGTCCAATTCTGTGTCTCCCTCTCTCTCTGCCCCTCCCCCTCTCATGCTCTGTCTCTCTCTGTATCAAAAATAAATAAAACATAAAAAAAAAAAAATGGGCTTTGGCAGTCCAAAATACTTGGGTTCCGGCCCTGTTTTGTTCCATATGAGCTTTGTCATCTGAATTAAGCATCTGTTTTATTTATTTAAATAAAAAATTTTTTTAATAAATTTTAAATAAAATTTATATTTTAAATTAAAAAATTTATTTAAATTTATTTATTTAAATATG
>NC_043713.1:47198932-47201530 GCF_006229205.1 Suricata suricatta
GTTATTGTAAACTTCAAATACTGTAATTCACATGAGGTTTCATCCAAAAATCAGTAAGGGCTCCATAAAATGTCAGCTAAGAAAAAAATCCTTAAATATGATAGTTAAACTATGGGTGTTCATTTACATAATTCTTATTTTTTAAAGTCCTACTTAAGGGGCTTTTCAGTGGCTCAGTCAGTTAAGCATCTGACTCCTGATTTCAGCTCAGGTCATGATCTCATGGTTTGTGGAATCTGTACAGAGCCTGCTTGGGATTCTCTCTCTCTCTCTCTCTCTCTCTCTCTCTCTCTCTCTCTCTCTCTCTCTCTCTCATTGCCCCTCCCTGCTCATGCTCTCTCTCAAAGTAAACATTAATAAAATAAAATAAAATAAAATCCTATTCAAATGGCAGCAAAGAACGAATAGCATGAACTCTTAAGGATCAAAAAGAATGGGAGAGGTAGCAGGCAAGAGATGTCCATAAATTTTGGAAGAAGGAATGGAGATGGGTGGTGATTGATTTAGTGGAGTAGAAAAAGAGGAAATATACTTGCAATAATAAAAACAAGTATATCTCTGCTGCAGAATTCTAGGAAACATTGGAAATTGGAAATAGGAGATACCTCTAAATGGGGAGTTGGGAGTGAGGCTTGAAATGGGAGGATTAGTTAAAAATCTGCTTAAAGAGAGTGTCTGAGTGGCTCAGCAGGGTGAGTGTCTGATTGTTGATTTCAGCTCAGGTCATGATTCCAGGGTCATGGGATCAAGCCCTATGTGGGCTCCCTGCTGAGAATGGAGCCTGTTTGAGATTCTCTCTCTTTCCCTCTCCTCTACTGATGCTCTCTCTCTTTCTCTCTAAAACAACAACAACAACAACAGCAAACCACTTTAAAATCTGCTTAAGGAGCCGGTTTGCTCCCTAGATCCCTCCCCCAATCTAGACACCTGGAGGCTGCCCCTTCTTCAACCTTGAGAGAAGATCAGGGCATGAGTTATTGATTCATACTGGAGAGATTATGCCAGGCTGGTTCTGGTATCAAGAATATCAAGCAGAGGTGAGGGTGACTGGTAAACAATTAGATTGTATTAGTTTCCTGTGGTCGCTATAACAAATTACCACAAAGTTAGTGGTTTAAAAGGACACAGATTTATTATCTTATGGTTCTGGAGGTAGGAACTCCAAAATGGATCTCACTGGACTAATGTCAGACTCTTTTTTGGAGGCTATAGGGGAGAATCTGTTTTCTTTTCTTTTCTAGCTTTAAGAGGCTGCTCATTTCTTGGCTTCTGGCCCCCTTCCTCTTTAGAGCCAGCAAATGGCTAGTTACCCATGTTGCATCATTCTGACACTGACTCTGCTGCCTTCCTCTTCTATCTTTAAATCCAACTATATAATCCAGGGTAATCTCCCCATTTTAAGGCCAACTTAATTTCATCTGCAACTTTAATTCTCTTCTGCTATGTAACATAAAATATTCACAGGTTCCTGGGATCAGGATGTGGATGTCTTTCAGAGACCATTATTCTGCCTATGGCAGAGATTAAGTCAAGATTTCTGTATTGAGTGGTGAGATACCCAGGTCCATTCCTTTGCTAGGCTTCTGAATGCTACTAACCAGGTTTATACTCCCTACTTAGAAAGCAGAAAACTGGAGAGTTTATCTTAAGAAACTCTCAAAACTCTCATTACTATAATACAGTGGTTATTAACTAGGGATGATTTTGCCCCCAGAGGACATTTGGCAATGTCTGGAGAAATCTTCTGTTGTAAACAAATGGGTGAAGTGGGGAAGAGGTGTGCTTCTGGCATGTAGTGAGTAGGGGCCGCAGATGCTGTGGATGCTATCTTACAGTCACTGCAACACATCCTTCCTTGTCCCTACCTCCCAAATAATGATCTGATCCAAAATGTCAGTAGTGGCAACAATGAGAAATGAGTCAACATCACCCTAATAGAAATAAATAAATCCCCCCTAGTCACACAGAGTTACAAATCAGCATTTTTATTCCCCATTCTAAGATATAGAGAGCATGGAAGAGACCAAAAGAAACCAATAGATAAAATGAACTTATAAAAAGTAGTTAATGTAGGGAGCAGAATGATAATTTTTTGAAAACTACTATATTGATGTCTTCAAAGAAATGAGAAGATCCTGATTACATAAAATAAGAATAGAAGGTGATCTAAGAGTAGAACTCTGGGAGAATAAAAAAGAGATATTGGAAAGTAAAAATTTGATAGCAGAAATAAAGTATACAGGAGTTAAAAGATGAAGTTGAGGCATTCTACCAGAAAGGAAAATTAAAAAGCTACTGAGGGATGTCCTACAAATAAGAATAAATTAAGAAAGATGAAAACATGGAATCCAGAAGTATGGAGATGGAGTTACCAGTTCCAAGACCACAGCACCATGTAGAGTTGCTGCACACTAATATGGTATTGAAGACTCTGATTTTTTTTCCATAATATTTTATTGTCAAATTGTTTTCCATACAACACCCAGTGCTCTTCCCCATAAGTGTCCTCCACCATCACCACCACCTCTTTTCCCCTCTTCCCCTTCCCCGTCAACTCTCAGTTCATTTTCAGCATTCAATAGTCTCTCAAGTTTTGCA
>NC_043713.1:47201630-47239455 GCF_006229205.1 Suricata suricatta
TTCATGCTTTCTGTCTCTTCCCGTTTGAATTTTGGTGGTGCATGTGTATTTAGGAATTGGTCCATTTCTTCTGTGTTGTCCAGTTTGTTGGCATATAGTTTTTCATAGTAATCTCTGATGATTCATTGTATTTCTAAGGGATTGGTTGTAATAGATCCTTCTTCATTCATGATTTTGTCTATCTGAGTGCTCTCTTTTTTTTTTTCTGAGGACTCTGGCTAGAGGTTTATCGATTTTGTTTATTTTTTCAAAGAACCAACTCTTGGTTTCATTGATCTGCTCGACTGTCCTTTTGGATTCTATATTGTTTATTTCTGCCCTGATCTTTATTATATCTTTTCTTCTGCTGGGTTTGGGGTGCTCTTGCTGCTTCCTTTCTAGGTCCAGTAGGTTCTCTGTTAGATTTTGAATTTGCACGCTTTCTAGTTTGTTGAGATTGGCCTGGATTGCAATATCCTTTCCTCTTAGGACTGCCTTGGCTGCATCCCAGAGATTTTGGATTGTTGTATTTTCGTTTTTGTTGGTTTCCATATATTTTTTAATTTCTTCTGTAATTGCCTGATTAACCCAATCTTTCTTTAGTAGGGTGGTTTTTAACCTCCACATTTTTGGAGGTTTTCCGGACGACTTTTTCCTGTAGTTAATTTCACGTTTCATAGCATTGTGGTCTGAAAGTGTTCATGGTATGATCTCTATTTGTTTATACTTATAGAGGGCTGCTTTATGTCCCAGTATGTGGTCTTTGAAGACTCTGATTTTTACTTCAAATTTGAATTGCCTATGACTAAGAGAAGGACGTGGAGGATGGGAGTGAGGAGAGAGGGAGAGAGAAGATAAGAGGGAAGGAGAGAGGGTGAAGATATGAATATGACTGATTTTTGGCATAAGATTTAAATTTAAAAGATTTTTTAAAATATACATTTCACTTGCTTCACAGTTAACCAAGGGTTAATGTTTGAGGATCATAAAATGAGGAAGGCAATCAAACTGTACAAGTACAAACATTTATATCTGGCAGTGTTCATAAGTAAGGGTTTGCAACATACTATCCAAGACCTAGTAAAACCTGATCACTGTAAAGTTAAAAGCATGTTTTACCTGAATAAGCCCAAATAGGAAACCTGATTTTAAGCTTGCCTCAGTTACTCTCAGTTACTGTTAGTTTCTCTTATGTAAACATGGATTAGTTATTTATTATCCTGAACCTCGGTTGCTTCATTTATTAAATAAGAGGGTTTGATTGGATATATTCTAAATATCTATTCAGCTCAACACTTTTACTCTAACGTTCTTTCAAGCAATGAACAATTCAAAAAATGTGGAGCAAAAGCAAAATAAACCAATCAAGGAGACATTTTACAGAAAAGCAGTTTTAAAATGCAAGCTGATTTTAAGTTGTGTTCTTCAAAAACTGGTGCTGAGATGTGGATTCAGGTGCAAGTAATTAATTAAAAATGTGCTCTAATATGAAATCAGTAAGATAGTCAGGGAGGCAAGACAAGAAAGGAGAATAAAAAAGCAGGGATATGATTTCAGCATCAGCCTGGTCTCAGGGAGCTTCAAAGTCTATATGACAAAGAGTTTATCCCACTTGGAGTAAAAGGAACTAGGTTTTCATACCCTGAACAAGTTGTCAGCTACTGGCTACCCCAGTAAGCTGATTTGTAAACTCCCAGGTACTTCCACCTCTCCACGAGAACTGGCTCTAGTAACCCAAGAACATTCCTTTGAAGATGGTTGCAGGTACTATAACATTAAGAGTGAAGCATTAAGACTGCTGCTTCCATGCAAGATGGTAGTTATAGGAATCAGATTTATCCAAAAACCTGAAAAAACAAGGTCAAAATGTATAAAGCAAAGTTTTCAGAACATGATATATCAATCAACAAAGAATAGTTATCTCTAAGAGAGAGTAAATTAACAAGTTGAGTTTTGTCAAGGTGGATTAAAAAAATGCAAAGTCCAACTTCATACTGCCCTCAGTAAACATACTTTAGATCTGGAAGCCCAGATAGGTTAAAAATAAAAGGATTGAAAAAGATATATCACACTAATACTAGTCAAAAGACATCTGGAGTGGTTAAATTAGTATCAGACAAAATAAGTTTTCGATCAGAGAGTATTACTGGGTACCTGGCTGGCTCAGTCAGTAGAGTGTGTGACTCTAATCTTGGGGTTGTATGTTTGAGCTCCCCATTAGGTGTAGAGATTACTTAAAAATAAATCAAAGAATACTACCAAGGATAAAAAAGGACATTTCAAAATAAAGGGGTTAATTCGTCAAGGAAACCTGATCTACATAAATCACAAATTCATAATTATATTTAGTTATATCTGGGGATTGCATTTCATTCCATTTATCATTAATTGATAGAATAATAAAGGAAATCAGACTTAACACTATCAAATTATTTGATATAATTTATATATATATGTATATGTATATATATATGGACCGCTCAGACTAAAAACAACTGAATACCCATTCTCTTCAAGTGTACATGGAACATTTACCAAGTTAGACCACATTCTAGCTCCTAAAATAATTCTTAAATTTAAACAGATTAGAATCATAGAAAATATGTTTTCTGTCCAGAGTGGAACTAAATTAGAAGTCAATAAAAGAGGGGGCCTGAGTAAGCAGTTGGTTTAGTGTCCAGCTCTTGGTTTTGACTCAGGTCATGATCTCACAGGTTAATAAGATTGAGCCCTGTGTTGGGTACTGCTTTGGCAGTAGAGCCTCCTTGGGATTCTCTCCCTCTCTCTCTGCTCTTTCCCTGCTCATGGTCATGCATGTTCTCTCTTGCTAAAAAAATAAATAAACTTTAAAATTCAATAAAAGAATGATGTGTGGAAAACCCCCAAATATTTTAAACTAAATAACATACTCCTAAATAACCATGGGTCAATGATGGAATAAAATAAGAAATTAAGAAGTATTTTGAAATAAATGATACTAAAAATGCAAAATATTAAAGTCTATGAGGTAAATATATATTTAAAATCAGAATGCTCTAATATTGTAATGGTGGTATGTAAATCACTTTACATCTAGTAAAAAGATTAAAATACAAACGTATTAAAAATAACCAAAATTATAGTAATCTGTTAATGTATACACAGAGAAAAGATGTAAATTATGACGTTAAAAACAATGTTAGTGGGAGTGAGAGTAAAAATGTGGAGCTTTAATATGTGTTTGAAGTCAGGTTGTTACCAAGCTACTACAGACTGTTATATCTAGAACATGGGTTCTTTTTTTTAATTTAAAAAAAAGTTTATTTTTGAGAGAGAACATAAGTGGGAGTAGGGGAGGAGCAGAGAAGAGGGAGACACAGAACCCGAAGCAGGCTCCAGGCTCTGAGCTGTCAGCACAGAGCCCGATGTGGGGCTCGAACTCACAAACTGTGAGATCATGACCTGGGCTGAAGTCTGATGCTTAACTGACTGAGGCAGTTAGGTGCCCCTATAACATGTTTTATGTAAGCCTTGTGGTAACCACAAAGCAAAAGACCTATGATAGATACACATACAAAAGATAAAGGAATCTAAGCATAACGTTACACTCACTCACCAAATCACAAAGGAAGGGAGCAAGAAAAGAAGAAAGGAACAAAGGAATTACAAGACAACCAGGAAACAATTAACAAAATGGCAAAGTGAGTCTACGTTTATCAATAATTACTTTGTTTTTGTTAATGTTTATTTATAAGCTATATACTGTGTGCTGTACTGTATATTTGAAAGTTTAAAAGTGTTAGTAGGGGTGCCTGAGTGACTCAGTTTATTAAACGTCCAGCTTCAGCTCAGGTCATGATCTCATGGTTCATAAGTTCAAGCCCCTCCTCAGGCTCTCTGATGTCAGTGCAGAGCCTGCTTTGGATCTTCTGTTGCCTTCCCTCTGCCCCTTCCTCACTCTTTCTCTCTCTCTCTCTCTCTCTCTCTCTCTCTCAAAAATAAACATTAAAAAAAAGTGTTAGAGAATAGATCTTAAAAGTTCTCATCTCCTCTTAGGCATCTTGGTGGCTTGGTCCATTAGGCATCCACCTTCGGCTCAGGTCATGATCTTGGGTCTGTGAGTTTGAGTCCCTCATCAGGCTCTGTGTTGAGAACTCAGAGCCTGGAGACTGCTTCAGATTCTGTTTCCCTCTCTCTCTGCTCCCCTCCCCCCATGCGTGCTTGGTCTCATTCTCTCAAAAATAAGTAAGCATTAAAGGAAAAAAACACCTACCATTCTTTAAAAAAAAAAGTTCTCATCTCAAGAAACTATGTAACTATGTATTTATCCAAGGGATACAGGTATGCTGTTTCAAACAGACACATGCACCCCAATGTTTATAGCAGCACTATCAACAATAGCCAAAGTATGAAAGAGTTCAGATGTCCATCAATGGATGAATGGATCAAGAAGATGTGGTGTGTGTGTGTATATATATACATACACACACATACATGATGGAGTATTACTCAGCAGTCAAAAAGAATGAGATCTTGGCCATTTGCAACTACATGGTTGGGACTAGAAGGTATTATGCTAAGTGAAATTATTCAGAGAAAGACAAATATCACATGACTTCACTCATATGAGGACTTTAAGAAACAAAACAGATGAACATAAGGGACGGGAAGCAAAAATAATATAAAAACGAAGGGGGACAAAACATAAGAGACTCTTAAGTATGGAGAAAAACAGAAGGTTACTGGAGGGGTTGTGGGAGGGGAGATGAACCAAATGGAGAAGGGGCATTAAAGAATCTGCTCTTGAAATTATTGTTGCACTATATGCTAATTAACTTGGATGTAAATTAAAAAAACTTAAAAATTACAAAAAATAAACCACATAACTTTACATCTTTAAAAAAAATTTTTTTTAATGTTTTATTTATTTTTTATACAGAGAGAGACAGAGCATGAGGAGGGGCAGAGAGAGAAGGAGACACAGAACCAGAAGCAGGCTCCAGGCTCTGAGCTGGCTGTCAGCACAGAGCCCAATGCGGGGCTCGAACCCACGAACGTGAGATCTGACCTGAGCCCGAGTCGGAGGCTTAACCGACTGAGCCACCGAGGCGCCCCATAACTTTACATCTTAAGCAGCTAGAAAAAGAACAAACTATGTCCACAATTAATAGAAGGAAGGAAATAATAATTGGAGCAAAAATAAATTAAATAGAAACTGAAAAGACAGTAGAAAATATCAATGAAACTATGAGCCGTTTTTTTTAAAGATTAAAAAATATTGACAAATCTTTAGACAAAAAAAAGTGAAGACTCAAATAAAAAATTGGAAATGAAAGAGACATTAAAACTGATAACATAAATACCAAGGGTCATAAGAAACTGTGAACAATTGTAATCTAACATCACAGATAACCTAGAAGAAATGGATAAGTTCTTATAAATATACGACCTATCAATATTGAAGGACAAAGAAAGAGAAACTCAGAACAGACTAATCACTAGTAAGGAAATTGAATCCATAAAGCCTCTCAACAAAGAAAAGCCCATGACCAAATGATTTCACCAAACATTGAAAGAAAATTAATACCAATTCTTCTTCAATTCTTCTAAAAGATTGAAGAGGAGGGAATACTTCCAAACTCATTTTATGAGGCCAAAATTACCCTGATACCCAAACCAGAAAAGACATTACAAGAAATTATAGGCCAATATCTCTGATTAACATAAATGCAAATATTCTCAATAAAATATTAGCAAAACAAATTCAAAAGTACATTAGAAGAGATATACACCTTAAGTGGAATTTATTCTTGGGATGTAAAGATGGTTCAACATATGCAAATCAATAAATATGATATACCATATTAACAAAATGGAGGATAAAATTCAGATGATCATCTAAATAGATGCAGAAAAAGCATTTAACAAAATTCAACATTCTTTTATGATAAAAAATGTCATCAAGCTGCATAAAGAAGGAATGTAAAAGCCATATGTGACAAACCCACAGCTAACAATACTCTATGGTGAACAGCTAAAATGTTGTCTTCTAAGATCAGGAGCCAGACAAAGATGCCCACTCTCACCACCTTTATTCAACATAGTACTGGAAGTCCTAACCAGAGTAATTCAGCAAGAAAAAAGAGAAAGCATCAAAGTAAAAAGGAGTAAGTAAAATTGTCTCAGTTTGCAAATGACATGATATTACATATAGAAAACTCTAAAGACTCCACCAAAAAACCTGTTAGAACTAATGAATAAATTCAGTAGTTTCAGAATACAAAATCAATATAAAATATCAGTTGCACTTCTGTACACTAACAGCTAACAGAAAGAGAAAGTAAGAAAACAGCCCCATTACAATCACATCAAAAAGAATAAAACACTCAGGAATAAATTTACTCAAGGAGGTCAAAGATCTGTATGCTGTATCTGTATGTATCTGTATTGGTGAAATAAATTGAAAAAGACAAATAAATTGAAAAAGACAAATGGAAAGATATTCTGTGCTCATAGATTGGAATATTATTAAAGTGTTTATACTATCCAAATAATCTACACATGCAATGCAATCCCTATCAGGATTCCAATGATATTTTTCACAGAAATAGAACAAGCAAAATTGTAAATTTGTATGAAACTACAGAAGATCCTGAAAAGCCAAAGCAATTGTGAGAAAGACGAACTAAGCTGGAGACATAATGCTCCCTGATTTCAAATTATAATACAAATTATAGTAATCAAAGCAGTATAGTATTGGCACAAAACAGTCACAGATCAATAGAGCAGAATAGAGAGCCCAGAAATAAATCTACACATATATGGTCAATTAATTTATGGCATAGGAGCCAAGAATATACAATGGGGAAGGAACAGTCTTTTCAATAAATAGTGTTGGGAAAACTGGACAGCCCCAAGCAAAAGAGTGAAACTGAACCCCTAGCTTACACCATAAACAAAAATTAACTCAAACTGGATTGGAAAATATAAGGCTTGAAACTGTAGAGCTCCTGGATATAAAAATTGAAGGTAAGCTCATTGACATTGGTCTTGACAATGATTTTTCTGGATTTGACACCACAAGCAAATGAAACAAAAGCAAAAATAAACAAGTGGGGCTACCCCAAACTAAAAAGCTTCTGTGCAGCAAAGGAAACCATCAACAAAATGAAATGGTAACCTACTGAATGGGAGAATATATTTGCAAACCACATATCTGATAAATGGTTAATATCCAGAATATACAAGGATTTCATACAACTTGCAGCAAAACCAAAAATATAAAACCCAGATGTAATATGGATAAAGGACCTGAATAGACATTTTTCCCAAAGAAGATACAAATGGTAAACAAGTACATGAAGGGGTGCTCAACATCACTAATTATCAGGATAATGCAAAACAAAACCATGATGAAATATCACCTCACAACTTATTAGGGTGGCTGTTATAAAAAAGATAAGAGATAACAAAAAATTATGTGGATGTGGAGCAAAGGGAACCCTGTACACTGTTAGTGGGAATGTAAACTGGTACAATCACTATGAAAAATAGTATGGAAATTCCTCAAGAAACTTAAATTAGAACTACTATATGATCCAGCAATCTCACTTCTGTGTATGCATTCAAAGGAAAGGAAATCATATCTTAAAGAGATATCAGTACTGCTGTGTTCACTGTAGCATATTCACATAGCTATGAAAGGGCAACAACCAGAAATGTCCATTGATGGATACAGAAAATGTGATATATATTATTGATAATCATATAAATATTACCAATATTGTATATGATATTCCACTGTATATGTATTATATATTGTTTATGTATATATGTATTATTCAGACATGAGAAAGAAGAAAATTCTGCCATCTGTGACAGCATGGTTGAACTTGGAGAACACTATGCTAACTGAAATAAGCTAGACAAAGACAAAAACTGCATGGTATCACTTATATGTGGACTCAGAAAAAACCAACATATAAAAAGAATAGAATAGTAGTTCCAGGGAACTCAGTGATTGGGGAAATAGAAGAGACTGGTAAAAGAATACAAACTTTGAGTTATAAGATGAATAAAGTCTGAAAAGTTCTGTAGTGGGTAAAATGCTATCAAACAACATTCATGCTATGGAGAAATTAGTGATGAAAGGAAGAGTCAATTAATGAGGGAAACTTCATTGTTGTCTTATTTTAAGAAATTGCCACAGCCACCCCAACCTTCAGCAACCACCACAGCAGCCATCAACATGAAGGCAAGACCCCCCTCAGCAAAGAGTTAATAACTTGGTGAAAGCTCAGATGATGGTTAGCAATTTTAGTTAATAAAATATTTTTTTATTAAAATTTTAAATGTTTATGTATTTTTGAGGAATAGACAGAGTGTGAGCAGGGGAGGGGCAGAGTAAGAGGGAGACACAGAATCCAAAGTGACTCCAAGCTCTGAGCTGTCAGCACAGAGTCCAAAGTAGGGCTCAAACTCACAAGCCATGAGATTTGTGACCTGGGCTGAAGTCAGACGCTTAACTGACTGAGTAACCCAGTCACCCCTGAAAAAGTATTTTTAAATTAAGGTATGTATATATATTTTTTAAACATAATGTAGCATACATTGACTACAGTATAGTGTAAACATAACTTTTATATGTACTGGGAAACCAAAAAATTCATTTGACTAGCTTGATTGTGATACTGGCTTTATTGTAGTGGTCTGGAGCTAAACATCCAGTATCTGTCAGGTATGCCTATAATTCAGCCTATAACACTGATATTTGTTGTTAAGATAATGTAATTTTTACATTTGTTACTTTTGCTTCTTAGTCTCTCTGGGGGAGAAAAAAATCCCCGCAGCAACTCAGTTTAAGCAAGTGGCCTTAGGCTGATTAGAATTGGGTTCCAAATTGGGTTTCAATTCTTTTTTTTTTTTTCATGTTTTATTTATTTTTGAGAGAGAGAGAGAGAGAGAGAGAGACAGCATGAGCAGGAGAGGGTCAGAGAGAAGAGAGAGCGAGGGAGACACAGAATCCGAAGACAGGCTCCAGGTTCTGAGCTAGCTGTCAGCACGGAGCCCGACATGGGACTCAAACCCATGAACCATGAGATCATGACCTGAGCCGAAGCCAGATGCTCAACTGACTGAGCCACCCAGGTGCCCCTGGGTTTTAATTCTAATCTCCAGGAAGGAGCATTGATGGTTCAGTGGTAGAATTCTCGATTCCTCCTGCCTCTTCTCCCCCAGGAGGGAGAATCAGATTGCCAGAGGTTAGATTATATATCTGTACTTGAGCACTCAGTTTGGGTCACTGTCAGGTTATTTAGTGCATATCAGGCTGAGGGGGCCCATCCTTGTTGACCAGAGACAGCTTCTAGTGAAGTGAGGATGGGAGCTGGTCAGTTATTTTAAACATTATTTACCATTAGAATATCAGTGTAAAAACTATATAGAATTGAACAGAAAAGAGCAATGTAGTATATTTTCCAATTTTTTAAGTTTAAAACTAACTTCAATAGAATAAGTCCATGGGAAGTTTATTACTTAGAAAATGTTATGATTGAAAAAGACTTAAAAGAAAAAGAACTTGAAATGAGTATTTTATATCTGTGTTTAAAGTTGAAGTGTTTGTTGTGCTTAAATTTCCAATATGAAGCCATAGAACTACAAAGCAAAATGAACTTATGGTTAAATATTGCAACCTGCTTTGTCTGAAATTACCTAAGTTCTATATAGATGCTAATGAATTCTCCAACTTGAGGAGACATGCAATGAAAATTGCATCACTCTTTGGTTCTGAGGGCTGCTGTAGGCAGTGATTTTTTTTCCACGCATACTTTTTTCCTTTAAATTGCTACCTTGTGCCAAATGAAGAGATAAGAATTTGCAAATAGCTTCATTTTATGTGTTGCAATAATAAGTAGACACCAAGGAAAAGTAACCTCAGCCACATTTAAAAAAGCTCATTTCACATTTTTTTTTACTTTATATTTGTGTCACTACAATTTATTTTTTTCTGCGACCCATGTTAAGAAGATTTCCTATGTCTGAGAGTGTCATGATCAGTGTTAATGTCAGAGAAGGTGTAATTAGTTGGAAAAATGGCTGGAGGTCGCAGTTTCTAAGTAGCAACACATCTTTACTTTTGGCTTGGAGCACAGTGGCAAGCTTCTCTTCCTGTCTTTCCTGTTCGTGGCATTATAGCATAATTGGTAGGAGTTTGGGTTTCAAAATGAGAAAGGACTGAACTCAAAACCTTGTTCAACCATGTACTAGTTTTAAGTTCTTGGGTAAGGTATTAGGTTCCTGAGCTTAGTTTCTTTATCTGTAAAGAGGGATAATAACATTATTACAAGGATTAAATGGGATAATATTTGCAATGTGCTTAGCAAGAATTTGACACATAGTAAATGTTTAAAAAGTAGTAGCAATGGTTAAAAACAATACTAATTATTATTTTCAGTGGTAGGCCTGGGGAAACAACGATGCATTGAGGCATGGTCTTTGTCTTGAAGGAACTCATAGACCAACAGAGTATGGGACTCAAAACTATCATTGTATATGTATCTTTATATTGGGGAGGCACCTGGTATTTGATAGTTAGTTCTTGATATTTTCATTAAGCACTACATTATTATTTTTTTTTTTAGTAACCTATAAAGTTAATTCTTAACTTTGGATTTTAAGAACATTATACTTAGAGCAAATTGTTGTAAATGACTCACTAGAACTGTTAGGTGTTGGCATTCTTTGCCTTGTTCTGTCCCAGTCACACAGGCTGCCAGGCTCATTCTTAGGTACCAGAGAGATCAAGATTAAAAAAAAAACCATATTCAATTTAGAAGATTAGCTCTAATACCAGTTTTAGAGATGGAGATAAGGGACTAGATGCAAATCTAGGCAATCTATCCAGAATTGAGGCAAAGGAAAACAGTCTGAAGTCACTCATTTGGTACCCAGGGCCGTATGTCCTCCAGGCACCTGTACCTAAGGGGAAGATGAAACAGAGAAACTAGGAATTCAGGAAGTCTGGGTAGAAGCTCAAACCACAGCCTGTCCTTCACACAAGCAGTCTACCCTGGGAGTTAGGTAAGGGGAGAGAGGTGCAAGAGCACTGCACTAACAGTGCTTTCAGCCAGTAGTGTCCAAACCTTTCTGACTGTTGATCTTCAGGTATTTATCAGTTATGTATATAGCTACTTCTATTACTAGTAGCATATTAGCACATAATAAAGTTCATTGTTAATGATAATTGCAATTACTTTAAATAATTTAAGAAGTAATTAGAGTTATTTTGTCTGACTTGGCATATTTGATTGTACTGTTAGTGTTTTTAAATGAAGATAGTCTGATGAAGAAAAGATTGGGCTGCTTTCTTAGTGTTTGGTGTTGCATTTTCTTTGTCAGTGTTATCTTTGCCTTTTCTTTGCATTTTATTTTATTTTATTTTAAAGATAGGAATTTTGAAAATGTTTATTTTTGAGAGAGAGAAAGAGAGAGAATGGGGTAGGGGCAGAGAGAAAGAGGGACAGACAATCTGAAACAGGTTCTGTGCTGACACCAGAGAGCCCCATGTGAGGCTCGAACTCATGAACTGTGAGATCATGATCTAGGCTGAAGTTAGATGCTTAACTGACTGAGCCACCCAGACACCTCCTCTTTGCATTTTGTAGCCATCATGTGAAGATTAGGTGAGTAATTCATAAATACACTTAATTGGGCAAAGTCAGAAATAAATTTCTATATATTGAAATCCTTTAAAAAATTAGGGTCCCCTTTCTTATTTCTTCTGATTTGTAAAACTCCTTTCCCTTCATATGACCTTGCACACCACATGGAACTTACATCCTCCCCACATTCAAAGGAAGAACAGTCACAGTATAATCCTTTTGCTTTTTTCTGAGCTGATGTTGGAAGAGATTGGGAAAAGTTAAGGAAGTAACACTTTACTTCTTAAAGGAGAAAGGAGATAGTTTCATGTGCAGGTCTGCAGAGAAGAAAAGGAAAAGTAGAGGTTAAAAAGATATGGGAAATTATAAGTTTGCAGTAACAGAATGTACATACCACTATACACTCAACAGGTTTTTCCTTGTGACTTGCCTATCCAAATCCTACTCAGTTCAAGACCCACTTTTTCCATTAGCCTGTGCTAGACAATATTTTCTAAAAATGGAGGCAACAGTATTTCCCATCTTACGTGATCTTTTTCCAAAGTGACCTTAACATTCTTCACTCACTGAAGAAGTTATATAGGTGGCATAAGTGCATGAAAAAAATGTTCAACATCACTAGCCATTGGTGAAATGCAAATGAAGACTATAAGGAGATATTCCTAATACACCTAGTATAATAGCTAAAATTAAAAAAAAAAATAGTGCCAGTACCAAATTCTGGTGAGAATAGGGAGAAACTGTTATCTCTCATATACTGCAGGTAGGAGTATAAATGGTATGCCCCCTCTGGAAAATAGGCAGTTTCTTATAAAGCTAAACATATATTTAACATATAATCCAGCAGTGACTCCTGGCATTTATCCTGGAGAAAAGAAAATTTATGTTCATAAAAAACCTTTACATAAATGTTCATAGCTTTATTTATAATAGTTCTAAACTGTAAACAACTAAAATGTCCTACAATAGGTGATTAGTGAAGCAAATGGTGGCATATCCATACAAAGAATACTACTAAACTATAAAAAGGAACTATTGATACATATAATAATTTGGTTGAATTTCAAGGGCATTATGCTGAATGAAAAACATAAATCTTTAAAGGCCAAATACTGTATAATTTCATTTATATAACATTCCTGAAATGGCAGAATTACAGATATGGAGACAATTAGTGGTTGCCTGAGTTTAGGGGTAGTGGGGGAGGAGTAGCACAAGAGAGATCTTTGTGGTGGTAGTTCTGTATCTTAATTGTGGTGATGGTTCCATGAATGTACAAATGTGACCAAAGGGACACAAAATGACAATGTTATTATCTTGGTTTTGAGGTTTCTTGATTTTTAAAAAAGTTTATATTTAAGTAATCTCTACACCTAACATGGGGCTCAAACTCAACCTCGGAATCAAGCATTGTGTGCTCTTCCAACTGAGCCAGCCAGGCACACTGAGATTTCTAGATTCTGAGTAATTATAGTTACTAAAATGTAACCGTTGGGGGAAACTGAAGTGAAGTATGTAAGATATCTCTGTACCTTTTGTAAATTTATAATTATTTCAAAATAAAAAATTGAAAGAATGCAAGAGACTACATTTAGATTAGATAATCATCAGCCTTTGTCTCCATTCTTTCCTTGACCCTGAAAAGACTACCAGCAGAATGTCAAGGGGCACAGACCAGAAATATTTTATAATCTCTCTTATGGATTTTTTCTTTGATTTCAGTATTATGTAGAATTGTGTTATTTAATTTTCAAATGTCTAGAAATAATTTGACTTCTAGATATTGTAATGAGTTTTATGTTTTTTTTTTTAGTTTATTTTTGAGAGAGAATGAGTGCATGCATGAGTGGGAGTGGGACAGAGAGATACAGAGAGAGAAAGAATCCCAAGCAAGCTGTGTGCTGTTTGTGTGAGCCCAACATGGGGCTCAAACTCATGAACTGTGAGATCATGACCTACGCTGAAATCAAGAGTTGGACGTTTAACCTACTGAACCACCCATGCACCCCTTATTGTAATTAATTTGTAATTTAATTCCATTGTATAAGATTTTAACTTTCAAAAAATTTGAGAA
The DNA here is from genome assembly GCF_006229205.1 of Suricata suricatta. NCBI lineage: Eukaryota > Metazoa > Chordata > Mammalia > Carnivora > Herpestidae > Suricata > Suricata suricatta. The sequence goes on from NC_043713.1 coordinate 47,215,323, forward strand.
TTTATAGTCTTGTATATATCTTGTCTTAGTGAACTTTCCATGTACACTTGAGTAGAACATGCATTCTGCATTTGTTGCTAAGAGTGTTTTATGAATATTAATTAGGTCAAGATGGTTTACCATCTACTTCCTTGATGAATTTTAATCTACCTGTCTTATTAGTTACTGAGATAGGGTTATTAAAGACATCCAATATTATTAGGATTTGTCTATTTATGTTTGCCAATTTTTGCTTAATGAATTTTGAAGTTCTTACTAAATACATATATATTTAAATTGTTAGGTCTTCCTGATGAACTGTCCTCTATCATTATGAAATATCTCACTTTATCCTTTGTAATATTCTTTATCTTGAGTCCTTCACTGTCTAATATTAATATAGCCCTACCTTTGTTATATTTCCTGTTTGCTTGTAATATATATATTTCTATTCTTCTACTTGCAATCATTTTGTGTCTTTATATCTTTTTTATATCTTTATATCTTTGTTCTTCATAGTTTACAGATTTTTATTGGTCTGTCTTCATGTTCACTGACTCTTTGAATTGCCATCTCCAATATGCTATTATGCTCATCTAGTAATTTTTCATTTCAGTTGTATACTTTTCAGTTTGGGATTTTCACTTAATTCATTTAAAAAAAATAATAGCTTTAGAGGTGACTGGGTGGCTCAGTTGGTTAAATGGCTGACTTCAGCTCAGGTCACGATCTCATGGTTCATGAGTTTGGGCCCTGCATTGGGCTCTCTGCTGTCAGCACAGAACCTGCTTCAGATCCTCTGTCTTCCTCTCTCTCTCTTTCCCTCTTCCATGCTTACTAGCTCTCTCTCAAAAATAAATAAACATTAAAAAATAGCTTTGCTGAGAAATAATTCACATAAAAATAACTCACCTATTTAAAGTGTACAACTCAATGAATTTTAGTATAGTCACATATATGTGCAGCAATTACCACAATTATTTTTAGAACATTTTCATCCTCTTAAAAAGGACCCTTACACCCTTTAGCTATCATTCCTAATTGCCAATCCCCCAAACTGTAGACCACTAACCTATCTTCTGTCTCTATAAATTTTCCTATTCTGTATATTTTATATAAATGGAATAATATAATATTGTTTTATTTTTTTTTGACATTTTTTACTTAGTATAATGTTTTCAAGTTTCATCCATGTTGTAGCATGTATCATTTCTTTATATTGCCAAATAACATTCCATTGCATGGATATACTACATTTTGTGTACCCATTTGTCTGTTGATGGACATTTGAGTTGTTTCTACTTTTTGGCTCTTCTAAATACTGCTGCTATAAACATTTGCGACAAGTTTTTATGTAAACATATAGTTTCATTTCTATTGGGTAGATACCTAAGAGTGGAACTACTGGGTCACATGGTAACTCTATGTTTAACTGTTTCCTGTAGTGACATTTTGCATTTCCACTAGCAGTGTATGAGGGTTACCACATTCTTACTCACACTTTTTGGTTTGAGCCATCCTAGTGAGTGTGAAGTGGTATCTCATTGTGCGTTTTTAAAAAAAAAAATGTTTATTCATTGATGAGAGACAGAGACAGACAGACAGAGAGACAGAGAGTGAGGGAAGGGACAGGGAGAGAGAGACACACAGAATCTGAAGCAGGCTACAGGACTTTGAGCTCACAGGGCTTGAACCCGTTAGCCACCCAGGTGCCCCCCTTCTTAAAAAAAGTTTTTATTTAAATTCCAATCAGATATCATACAGTGTAATATTAGTTTAAGGTGTATTATATAGTGATTCAACATTTCCATACATTACCTGATGCTCATCACAGCAAGTGCCCTCATTAATCTCTATCACCTATTTAACCCATCCCCCACCTGGTAACCACCAGTTTGTTCTCTGTAGTTAACCATCTGTTTCTTGGTTTGTCTCTCTCTTTTTTCTTTTCTCATTTGTTTTGTTTCTTAAATTCCACATATAACTAAAAAAAATTGTTTTAATGTTTTATTTGTTTAATTTTGACAGTGAGAGAGAGGGAGAGAGAGAATCTTAAGCTGGCTCTGCACTGCCAGCACAGAGCCCACAAAGCTCAAACCCACAAACCATGAGATCATAGCCAAAATCGAGTCAGACACTCAACCAACTGAGCCATTTAGGCATCCCACAATAAAACTAGCTTTTATATTTGCCCATGTATTTACCTTTATTGAAATTTTTATTTTTCATGTGGCTTCAAGTTACTGTCTAGTGTCCTTTTATTTCATCTTGCAGGATTCCCTTAAGCATTTCTTGCAGGCCAGGACTAGTAGTTTACTGACTCCTTCATTTTTTGTTTTTCTGGAGATATCTTAATTTCTCCCTCACTTTTTTTAATTAAAAAAAAAATTTAAGGGGCGCCTGGGTGGCTCAGCCAGTTAAGCATCTGACTTTGGCTCAGGTCATGATCTCATGGTTTGTGGGTTTGAGCCTTGCGCCGGGCTCTGTGCTTACAGCTAGCTCAGAGCCTGGAGCCTGCTTCAGATTCCGTGTCTCCCTCTCTCTCTGACCTTCCCCTACTTGCACTGTCTCTCTCTGCTTCTCAAAAATAATAAAAAAACATTAAAAAAAATTTTAAGCTTATTTATTTATTTTGAGTGTGAGAGTGAACAGGGGAGGGGCAGAGAGACAAGGAGAAAGGGAATCCCAGTCTCAAGAGTGAGAATCTGTGGTGATGGCACAGAGCCCAGTGTGGGGCTCAAACCTAAAAACCGGGAGATCATGACCTGAGCCAAAACCAAGAGTCAGGTGCTTGTCCGACTGAGCCACCCAAGCACTCCATATTCTTTCTCATTTTTGAAGGGCAGTTTTGCCAGTTATAGGATTTTTGGTTGGCAAGTGTTTTTTCTTTTAGCACCTTGAATACAGCAGCCTGCCATCTTCGGGCCTCCAAAGTTTCTGATGAGAAATCAGCTGATTGATTGCCTTTTTGAGGATTCTTTGTATGAGATGATTCACTTCTCTTTTGCTGCTTTTGTGATTCTCTCTTCATTTTTATCTTTTGAAAGCTTTTTCCTTTATAGTTTATTGAAAGTCTTTTATTTAATGTTTATTCATTTTTGAAAGAGAGACAGCGTGCCCCTGGGGGAGGGGGAAGAGAGAGAGGGAGACACAGTATCTTAAGCAGGCTCCAGGCTCTGAGATGTCAGCACAGAGCCCAATGTGGGGCTTGAACCCACGAACTGTCAGATCATGATCCAAACCGAAGTCAGACACTTAACCTACTGAGCCACCCAGGCGTCCCTTGAAAGTTTGCCTATAATGTGTCCCAGTGTGCATATCTTTGAGTTCATCTTCTTTGGAGATTGTTGAACTTCTTGGATGTTTATGTTTGTGTCTTTCATGATATTCTCTTTGTCCCTTTCTCTCTCTCTCTTCTCCTTCTGGGACTTCCAAAATGTGTATATTGGTCTGTTTGATTTGTAACAAAATTCCCTCAGGCTCTGCTCACTTTCTTCAGTCTTATTTGTTTCTGTTCCTTAGACTTGATAATTTCATTGTCCCATCTTCAAGTTGGCTAATTTTTTTTTCTGCTTGATCAAATCTGTATTTGAACCCTTTAGTGATTTTTTTTTCACTTCAGTATTGGACTTTTCAGCTCTAGATTTTCTTTATTCTTTTTTTTTTAAGGTTTTCTATGCATTGATATTCTGATTTTTTCCATACATCTTTTTTCTTGACTTTATCCGCTTTCTTTAGTTTTTTGAGCAGCTTTAAAACAATCATTTTATTTTTATTTTTTAATGTATATTTATTTATTTGAGTGAGAGAGAATATGTGTGCAAACAGGGGAGGGGCAGAGAGAGGAGGAGAGAGAATCCCAAGCAGGCTCTATGTTGACAGAGGGCTTGATCCCACAAACCATGAGATCATGTCCTGAGCTGAAATCAAGACGCCTAACTGACTGAACCACCCAGGCATTCGCAAATAATTATTTTAACATCTTTGTCATGTGTATTATCAGGTTTCTTTCAGAGACAGTTTCTGTTGATTAATTTGTTTTCCTTTGAATGGGTCATACATTCCTATTTTTTTTTAAAGCTTTGAATTTTTTTTGTTGTTGAATACTGGACATTTAAATCTAATATTGTGGTAACTTTGGAAATCAGATTTTTCCCTTCCTTTGGGTTTTCTGTTGTTTTTTCATGTCTTAGTCTTTATTATCTGACTCCAAAAGAGGTAAGAAAAAATGAAGGGGGGAGACACCTCTTTAAGTCCTCTGAAAGTCACTTAGCCAAAAGGAAAGGGTTTATATCAACGTGGGGAGGTATAACAACAATGACTGCCCATTTTTTGTGCTTATGTGCTAAGTAGAGATCAGTGATTAGAGCATAGCTTTCCAATATTTGGAGGACAGGGTCATTTTTGCTCACTCTAGCTCGCATAAGCTATGTGCAAACTGCTCTAAGAACATGTGACAGTACCTGTCCTATGGCTGGGCATATGAGATAGGTAACTACCACTATACCAGGAGCAAGACTGGCCAGTGTTAACTGCAGTTTACAAAACCTCTCCCTGGAAGTTGTAAGCCTTCAACAGACTCCAGAATTCCAAAACAGTTATACCAGACAGATTCTGCCAGTCGTAATTATTGTCTAGGGTAAGAAGACAGATTCCTGGTGCTTCCTATTCCACCATCTTTTCAGAAACCTCTGAAAAGTAATTCTGTGGAATTACTTAAAACATTTCTGTGCTCTATTGTTAACAGCATATGGCTGGATTTAAGAAAGCATCAGATTTGGAGTCTCTGTTTTGTATTTTGTGTACAAAATTACTGACTTAGAATTATTTTTATCATCTTATTTTGTAATTCCATTTGCTCCATTTCCCCCGATTTCCTCCTTTCTCACTTTCCTTCAGTTGTTTTAATCAGTTTTGTTTATTCTATGCCCTTCTACTGGTTTAATAACTATTATTTGTTTTATAATTTCAGTGGTTTTCTTAAAATGAATACATTTCTTAACAAATCTAAAGCTAATCAGTATCTACTCTCTGGGTAAGCAACATAGGAACCTTAAATTAGTTCAGTTCCAGTTATCCCTCTTCAATCTTATTGAAAGAATATGTATATATATATATATATATACATACATATATATGTATGTATATATACATACATGTATATATATATACATATTCTTATGCTTATATATAAATGACAGTATGATGGAAGACTTCTCATCAGCATTGGAATACAGCTATGAAATAATATCTTCTGAGACCTAAGGTAAACTGTTTATTTATAGGTCAGTAACACTTGAAATATCAGTTAAGAGCAAAACTCACAGATCCTTTCTGAAAGAACATTAAGTGATGTACTTTAGTCAGAAGTAAACAATGCAAAAGAAAGGAGTAGTGTGTAAGAAACAATGTTGATCAAAGTGACTGGTAAATGTATTGGTAAATTTTTATAAGCACTAACTATAAGATTTCATACTCTGAATAATCTGTAGTTGGCTCCCCATTTTTACAGATGGAGAAAAGAAGGGTGGAGAAGCTAAGTATCAAACTTGCATGAAGTTGGGGCACCTGGGTGGCTCAGTCGGTTAAGCGTCTGACTTCAGCTCAGGTCATGGTCTCACAGTCCGTGGGTTGGAGCCCCGCATTGGGCTCTATGTTGACAGCTCAGAGCCTGGAGCCTGCTTCTGATTCTATATCTCCCTCTCTCTCTGCCCTTCCCCAGCTCACTCTCTGTCTCTCTCTCTCTCTCTCAAAAATAAAGACATTTAAAATAATTTAAAAAAAAACTTGCATGAAGTCACACAGCTAAAGAAGACTAGTACTGGGAGAATGCCCTCTTGTCAGAAATGTCATGAGACTCAAAAAGCACTACTTAGCAATCTGTGTTCATTTTTTGAGCTAGCTTGAGACTCAGAGAGTTCTTGTGTCTGTGAGTTCTAGAATGTATAAGAAAAATTCATTTAGGTATTATCCTTTGAATTAAGGAGAACACAGAGCAAGAAGACCCACTAAAGATAAGTTGTGAAAGTTTATCTTACTTGAAATCCCAGTTGTACAGAATGATTTTTTAGTCACTTTACACGATTACATAAACTTTGAGAAATACTAAATAACTGATGACAGTGTGACCATGTTAAGAAATAAAGGTGGAGGGATACCTGGCTGGCTCAGTCAGAAGAGCATGTGACTCTTGATCTTGGGGTTGTGAGTTGAAGCCCCACGTTGGGTGCAGAGATTACTTAAATATATAAACTTAAAAAAAGGTAGAGAGAGAAGCTTAAGTGAATCAACAAAATGACTCTTTGTAAATAGCAAAATATAGAGTTCCTCTGTATTCTAAACAATAAAACACACGTGGGTATTGTATTTTATTAAAAATTACCTGATTTGTTCTTTAACCAGGCTTACAAGCTACAATGTAATCTTTTAAAATTATAGGTAATTACAAGAAGACACATTAAACCTCAGTTAATCACAGTTGTTTCAAAAATATGTCCTCTCTCTTAACAAAGCAGTAACCCAGCCAAAGCTTGGATAAACTGGCATTTCCCTAGATCACATGTTTCATTCCTAAACACAATGCCCCCTGTGTTTCTTTCAGGTGTCCATACTTTCTCTGAAAAATAGATCTCTCCCTCCAAAGCTTGAGCATTATCTGCTCTTTGTCTGAAAATAAATGCATTGTTCATGTGTGGACTAGTTGTGCAGGTGTTTTACTTCTCTTTCCCCAGTCAGGCTGATTCTTAAGCCTTTCATGAAATCAGTTCAGTTTAGTTAAACCTCTGACATTCATTTCTTATTACCATTTCCTTTATAGCCATAATATAAGCCGCAAATACAAACAGATCATCTTCCATTACATTATGTTTACATTTTAAAAATTATCTCAGGAATTGCCAGCACTACATCTTTCTCAGTTCTTGAAGGCTAACTCCAGGGCAAGGCCAAAGTTCTGATCAGTTCAGGTTGCTTTCATTTTCCCTGAACTTCCAACTGCTGCCTTATGGTACAGGTTTGCTCCTGTCACTGGAAAGAACTATCTGAAAGCTTTGCATGAAATTAAACTCCCTGAGATGTAACCAAACAATAAAGCCACAGAAGCGTGTATTGAAACAACTCTTTTCCTGAGTGGGCATGTGAAACACTGACATTCTTAACACAGCCAGGATTGGTATTGAATGTCAGGTAACTGGTTCTGTCTTCTGAAGTATAGGATTTCAATCCCTCCTTTTATTTTCAAACAATCACTTTCATGTTGTCCCCTAGAGAATGAGGATGGTATGAATCTCAGATCACTGGATAAACTATAGCTGAGCAGGGAAAATGGAGGGCAGAATCACTTAAAGACTTCATCTCTTCAGTGCAAAAGATAGTAATTGATATTACTTATCAAAGTTTCTATTTTCTAACCGTAACATGGAGTTTTAAGAAATTTTTTGTTGTCATTCATGTCTCTAGATTTTTTGCATAATCCTCATCTTCTGTAACTCAAGTGTACTTCAATAAAACGTAGTGCATATTTTAGCATTTCATTATTTCTATTGCTTTCATGGCTAAGAGTTTTTAAAATTTCATCTTCCATTGTAAATGGAAGTTTATATGAAAATAGTGAAGAATTATTTATTTTCATAGTGAATAATAAGTAAAGAATGTATCTGCTTTACTTTTTCTAATTGCGGCATTTTGCTTAACACCATGTGTTGGTTACTTTGTTGATTAAAGAGAAGGATGTCACACACTTGTAGTGTGTATTACGGCTGTTTTGTCCAATTTATCAAATGTAACTACTCTGAATTTAAGTGTGAAATACATTATTCTGTTTTAAGTATCTGCAGAGTTGTATAATGTTGCAACTTCATTTTAAAAGTACGCATTTCTTCAGTTGTTTTTTGTAGAAATTAGCAGTCAATCTCAAAATCAGTTTTGTTTTATATTTTTGGATTGATAATAAAATAGAAAAATTTTAGATCAGAGTTCGGTATTCACTTTATATATAGTGATTCTCTGAAACATTGTGGTCTAGAGTCTGGACTATAGAATGGAAGTCAACATTATGTGAAGATGAAGATATTAAGATTTTATTTATGAGGCAGTGCCGTGCTTCTGTCCTTAGAGAAAGTTTTAATCAAGACATTTCAGGGCTGCCTGGGTGGCTTAGTCAGTTAAAGGTCCAACTTCGGCTTAGGTAATGATATCACAGTTTGTGGGTTCAAGCTCCACATCGGGCTCTGTTCTGACAGCTCAGAGCCCGGGGCCTGTTTTCAAATTCTGTGTCTCCCTCTCTCTCTGCCCCTCCCCTGCTCATGCTGTCTCTCTCTCTCTCAAAAATAAATAAAACATTAAAAAAATTAAAAAAAAGACATTTCAGTGTTTTCAGATTTTTACATTAATGGCTGAAGCGAATTTGCAAAAACATGATCATAATATGGAACCTACATGCAAATATAATCTCTCCTTTTATAGTTATGCTTGAACATAAGTCTATGATTTATACTTGAACCAGCTGATTTCAGAACTCTTAATTCATATCCCTTTGGGAAGGATAAAGAAAGGTCTCTCTACTAGATATATGGGAAATGGGAAATGGCAGTACACTGAAACTTCTTGAGACTGAGAAAGCTAAAAACTTTATTTGCCCAGCATCCTAGAGTTAAAATTTGCAAATACAATTTATTCAAAATTCCTAGAGAGTTTACTTAAACTGTAAGCGCCACTGATAAATTGACTCAACAATTTATTTTTCCTTTTCAACTTTATTGAGGAATAATCTATGCACAGTAAGGATAATTTGTCTCTTCTAATTTATTCAACCATTCATGTCAGAATGAACTCATGTATATTTCTTTTATAATTTGTGACTATAATTCAACACTGTTATTTACTTTGGTGCTCAAATTGTTCTAGCTTTGGCCATTGGGGTTCATTCAGTTTGGCTTCTGTGTCTCCTTGACGTGCTCCATCTATTTTTGTTGTGTGTGTAACTTCCTTTACGATGCTACAAGATACTCCATACCTTTTATTTTCTTTCCCTGCCCCAATCCTGGAATCGGCCATTTTCCCAAGTACCCCTGGTTTCTTTTATTGAAAAATGGTATTTAGAAACCAAGATGGGGGTGCATGGCTTGTTCTTTGCTGCTGGGGTGTGGGTTCCTCTCAGTGTTTAGAGTGAGGTAAATATATATGTGTACATATTTATGTACATATATCTATAATTGATCAGTATCTATCTATATAAATATTAAATATGAGTTCATACTGATGTCTTCAACTTTACCACAGGGCTCGTTCTATCCTTCTTATTTATCTGCAACTTTCATCTCCGACTGTGAGAAACTAGGTTCATCCACCATCTGTTCATTTAATTGTTCAACCTTAGTATATGTGTAAAGCAGTTATATATAAAGTTTTAGATGCAATTCCGTGTCTAAGAATTTTTACTCTCATACATTCACATTGGTATGCAAAGATATGTGGACAATTCTCTTTGCTTTCCATTCTTTTTTAGAAAAAAATTTTTAGTGTTTATTTTTAAAGGAGAGACAGAGTGTGAGTGGGATATGGACAGAGAGAGAGGGAGACACAGATCCGAAGCAGGCTTCAAGCTCTGAGCTGTTAGCACAGAGCATGATGTGGGGCTCGAAATCACAAACCATCAGATCATGACCTGAGGCAAAGTTGGAGACTTAACTGACTGAATCACTCAGGCGTCCCTCCATTCTTCTTTTTTTTTTTAATTTTTTAATGTTTATTTATTTTTGTGAGAGAGAGAGAGACAGAGAGAGAGAGCGTGAGTAGGGAAGGAGTAGAGAAAGAAGGAGACATAGCATCTGAAGCAGGCTCCAGGCTCTGAGCTGTCAGCACAGAGCCTGAGGTGGGGCTCAAACTCACGAACTGTGAGATCATGACCTGAGCTGAAGTCGGACGCTTAACCAACTGAGCCACCCAGACACCCTCCTCCATTCTTTTTTTTAAAGAAAACAAATTATCTTTAATTTTTGAAAAAAATTTTGATTGTGGACGTTTTCAAGTGTATATAATAGTAGAGGAAAAATTAATCTGAACCTTCCTTATGTGACTATAGTCCAACTCTGAACAATTTTTAGTATTTTCCCACTTTTCATTTATTTCCCATATTCTTTTAAAACGAATTTTCATGTAAATACCAGATATCATATGATTTAGCCTGTAAATAATTTAGTAAACATCTCCAACAGTGGCCTACAGTGAAAACAACCATGGTGCCATGATCAGACCTTAAAAAATTAATGACAGTTCCTATATATGATACCTAATCTATGATCAATGTTTCCTAGTTCTGTGAAAAATGTCTTTTATAGTTGCTTTGTTTGAATCAGAATCTTTGGCTGACAGAATAACAGCCTTTCCCTTCATTAAACATCCATATCCTAATCCCTGGAACCTATGAATAAATTTTCTTACATGGCAACACTGACTTTGCATACATGATTAACTTGAAACCCTGAGATGGGAAAGTTATCTTGGATTATCTGGGTGTGTTCAATGTAATGACAAGAGTTTTTATATGAGAGAGGTAGGAAAGTCAGAGTCAGAGAAGAAGATGACAGAAGCAGATGTTGGGGTGACTCCATTGCTTGAAGGGGGCCACCAACCAAGCAACGTGGACAGCCTCCAGAAACTGGAAAAGGCAAGGAACTGATTCTCCCCAATAGCTTCCAAAAGAAATGCAGGCCCAATGCCTTGATTCTATCCCTGTAAGGCCCGTTTTTAGACTTCTGACCTCCAGCAGATAATAAATTTGTAAGATTTGTATTGTTTTAAACCACTAAGTTTGTGGTAATTTGTTATAGCAGCGATAAGAAAATACATGATCCAAAATGTATATATTACATTGGGTTGTTATACTAAATTTCTTTTAATCTCTAATCTACCTCTTTTTTTGTTCTGATTTATTGAAGAAACTGGGTCCTTCATCCATAGAATCTTTTTATTCTGGATTTGGGCTCATTTTTACCTCATGGTGTCATTTAACTTGTTCTTCTATACCCTGTGTTTCCTAAATATTGGTATCAAGTTATAAACAAGTTATAAAAACTTGTTTATAATCAGGTTTGATTTGGGGGTGGGGGTAGGGTATTTCATAGACAATGCCTTGTACCTCCTATTATATCACATCAGGAGATAACTATAATTGTCTCATAGTTGGTACTGCTGGCCTAATCCATCCACTGGAAATCTTCTATTAAACATTGATCTAACATTTTAGTATGAATTGGTGATTGTTGCTTATATCTGCTATTTCATGAGGGGTTCCAAAATGGTGATATATTATTATCTGGAATTCTATAAGGAAGAACTTGTCCTCATCAAATATTTGGTTGCTCTCAAATATATTTTGTATATGAAAGCAGGGTAAATACTTGATTCTTTCTCTTGTTAATTTTTCAGAACAGTAAGTTTGTGTGCCTTAACAAACCTCTAATGGTGATGGATGAAGTTTTTAAAAATTTAATTACAGTCATGGATTTATATTATTTGTTGAGTTTTGTTTTATTGTTTTATTTGCTGTGTTTTAATCAGTTGGAGATAGAATTCTTTTGCATGCTCAAATTTTTCTCCTTTGCCACTGAAGAACCAAGGTAACTCCCATTCCTTTTGATTTTATAAATAAGGTACTTTGGTTCTCTTGCCTTTTCCTTCTGCTCTGTCCCCACCCTTGCCCCCAGAATATGATTTATTAGCTTTTCATTAATTCATATTGGAAATAAAAGATGTGTGTATATTTTAGTATTCTTTCCTTTTACATAAAGGTAACATATTATATGCAATTATCTAGGCCCTGTTTTTTAGTTAATAATGTCTTCTGGAGATCCCCACACATAAGCATGTAGAGAAATGCCTCATTCCTTTTCACAGCTGCATACTATTCCATGTTTGGGGGGACCACAGTTTAGTTCCATACTGATGACTATTTTTGATGTTTCTATTCTTTGGTAAAGAACAGGAGAATCATTCCTGCATATATTTGATGTGGTGTTTTATTTATTTTATTTATTTTTTTAGTAAATATTCTGCTACTATGTATTAAATACTGCATGGTTTGCCCAAGCTAAGATGAAACCACATCATGAATCAATAAGCATTTTCTCTCATTATCTACTCAAAGTCATGTCTACTGCACCTCTAAACATTTCATTAAATCCAATTATACAGCAAACACTCCCAAAATAAACTTAGATTGATGATGTGGTGTTTTAGAATCATTCCTCCTTGGGATTTGGTTTCTTCCTTAGTCAGTGAGTTCTATGTCTGAAAGCTGGCTCAGGTCTTGGAACCAAGCAAGGAATTGCATCTTTTTATTGGTGTATGTAGTTACCTTCAGCCTCTTGTTGTATCCATCTTTGATTTCTTTTCATCATTTAAATTGAGCAATACTTTTGTTGGCTGTCTATTTAACCAGCCCCAAGGGTATTGTACTCTATTACATGTATCTTTCTGTGGTTCAGGCCTCCCCAGCACACCCTCCCCATCAACTTCCACAATGAACTTGTTGTTTCTTGTGGTAATTGTGCCCACCTTGCTTCTAGTAGTGTAGCTTCTCACCTAACCTCTGTAATTTAGAAGCCTATCAAAAAGACTCAGTTGCCATCAATAAGACTAGTTCTATAACACTCTCTCTTTTACTCTCGGCTTTGGCCTATAGAGGATAGTCAACACTGAGCTTGTCAATGATTCTGGGGTTCGTTCTTTATCACTTCGGTAAATAATGTGTCCTTTAGTTCTCCTACTGGTACAAACAGGCTAAATCCTCCACTTTCTTCAGCATGTGGTCCATTTTTCCCTTGGCAGACCTAACACTTTCTCTTAGCTCTTAGCTCTTAGTTTCTGGTTTTATAGAGTATATCCATTCTGGCCTATTTCTGAATCTTTTGACCACTTCTTACATTTCCCAAAGCAGTTCTATGATTTATACTTCACTTAGTATAGTCTCTTGATTTTTATGCCTCTAAGAGTTATCCTGTCAACATCATAGCACTATGTCCTGGGGTTCTAGCAAAGATGCTAAATCCTTTATCCCAGGAGAGTGCTCCCATGTGGAGAAACCAACCCTTGTCTAACCTGATGTTCCATTTCCACTGACCAGTTACTCTCAGAATCCAGTCCTAGGTATACTTTCCTGGCTCCTACTGGTACAAACGGGCTAAATCCTCCACTTTCTTCAGCATGTGGTCCATTTTTCCCTTGGCAAACCTAACACTTTCTCTTCTGGGTTATATCAAGGCTGACCCTACGTTTTGGTGATGGTCGTGAGGAGAAGAGGGGTTTAATCTTGGAGGGGAGGGTGCGCTTTGTCCCTAAGCAAGAGTGGTAGGGTGGAACTAGCTTTTAAGTTAGAAGAGTAGGCATTTATCTAGGCCCAGAGGCTTCAAGGGGATGATTAGAGGTTTTAGGGTTTTTGAGTGAATCAACTCATATCCTCAGACCTCAACAGGGCTCTGACTATAACATCTTTCTCCACCAGGGACTTTGACATGTCAGACTTTGCAGAACTGAGAATTCACCTTTCTCTGGAATTCTGCAACTCATAATTAAATCCTGAACCTGATCCTCAGATTCTTCTGTCCTCTGCCTACAGGGGATAAGAGTCTCTTTGTCTGCTACCCAGGAAGATTTCTGAGTGTTGAGTTTTGCATTTCTCTTTAAATTAGTAATTATCCTTAGCCTTTGATTGTCCTTTAGCAGTTTATCAGTTGCACTCAGCAACAGTATAATTAATACTTTTACAAAAACTTGAGTTATTACAGCTGTTAGTAAATTCCCTTCCACTGTTGTCCTACTCCAGCTTACCACATGTACCAGTTTTAACAGTTGCATTGATAACAGCATGCTAGTTACTATCTGTGCTCCATTTACCAGCAGTGATATGGCCCTCAACTCTAAAATCCCATTTTTGAGTCTGCTTCCTTGGACCTTTCTGGCACCAACCAATTGAGTTCCATGGAAAACAGATCCTAAACAGAGATTTTCACCCAGTAAGTTATTGGTGAGTGCTTTTGAGATCATAACCTTTGAAGGAGTTAAGTAGCATTGGGCACTGGAAAGAGTTGTACTACAAGGGAGTTGCACCAAGGGCCTCAGCCATTCCCACAGGGAGCTCTGGGGCTAGATGACTCTTTAAAATTCTTTTTCCTTGAAGCAAGGCGGCAGCGTCCTTTTTTAGTGGGACAAGGAGGAGGCTCTCTTCAGCAAAAGATAATTTTTAGAGAGAATCTCAGCTGAGAAACATCTGATGCCAAACTCACAAGAATGGGATCACCCATAGCTTATGTCATAAAGAAGATATCTGGGTAATGCACCACAGCATCTACTATAGTATTTTTTCAAATATATACATAATATATATATTTAAAACATTTTAATTTATTTTTGAGAGAGAGAGAGACAGAGCATGCAGAGAAGGAACAGAGAGAGAGAGAGAGAGAGAGAGAATCCAAAGGAGGCTCCAGGCTCTGAGCTGTCAGCACAGAGCCTGACATGGGGCTCAAACTTGCAAACTGCGAGATCATGCCTGGAGCAAAGTCAGATGCTCAACTGACTGAGCGGCCCAGGCTCCCCTGCAACTATATTTTTGAAACGAATTCCTAAAAATGGAATTGCTGGGTTAATGGGAAAATGTTTATCATTTTGCTAGGTATTGCCAGATTCTTCTCCAGGGATGTTGTATTATTTTGCATCCCTACCAGCAATATATAGGAATGCCCATTTCTCCTCTGCCTTGTTGATAGGAGTATACCTTCGAACTTTTGGTTGGTCACTGTGATAAGTGAGAAATGGTATTTCAGTGTAGTTTTAATTACAAATTGTTTTTAATAGCAAAAACCTAGAAACAACTGAATATCCATCAATAGGCAACTGATTAATTAGATTATGGTAACTATGTTCTGTGTGGTAATATATTCCATGAGGTAGATCTGTATGTACCACTATAGCAAAGTCTCTAAGATACATTAAATGAAATACAATTTGCAGATCAATGTACATAGTATAATCTCATTTGTTTTTGTATACACACACACAGACACACACACTCCCACTATATATATATATATATATATACCTGGTATAAGGCATTCATCCAGGTAATTATGGAGGCTGAGAAGTCGCATGATCTGCTATCTGCAAGATGGAGATTCAGGAAAGCCAGTGGTGTAATTCAGTCTGAATTTGAAGACCTGAAGGGGAACCAGGTGTAAATCCCAGTCCAAGGGCAAAAGGAGACTGATATCCCAGCTCACATTCTCTGGCAGAAAAGGAGACTTCTCCCTTCCTCTGCCTTTCAATTCTATTTGGGCCCTCAGTGGATTAAAGATGCCCACCTACTTGCAGAGGGCAATCTGCTTTATGCAGTCTTCTGTTTCAAATGTTAATCTTATCCAGAAACATCTTCGCAGATGCACCCATAATTTTAATCAAATATCTAGGCACCCTGTGACCTAGTGAGGTTGATACACAAAATTATCTATCATAAAGGATAAAAGTACTTTTACTTTTCAGTTCATGTCCTTTACTGCTGTTTGAAAATTTTATGGCAACTGGTATTAGTTTTATTTTTAAAAATGATATTGCTAGTCAACCAACCAGTGACCATTTTCCTCCAAATGTTTTGTTTTCATTTCATGCCTAATCTACGTATTCAGCTTTCTTAGAAA
This sequence comes from Suricata suricatta, assembly GCF_006229205.1. Classification (NCBI taxonomy): domain Eukaryota; kingdom Metazoa; phylum Chordata; class Mammalia; order Carnivora; family Herpestidae; genus Suricata; species Suricata suricatta. The sequence continues at coordinate 47,230,991 of NC_043713.1, forward strand.
AAAAGTAATAGCCCAGAGTTGGCCCCCTGATCCCAGGCACTGTCAGTTAGATAGACTGTTGACTAGACTCATGGCATTCACTGAGCCTCAGTTCTGTCTTGGATCTCATCCCTCTGTGAAGCTCCAGGATATCTAGGGATCATGGTTGACCAAGCAATGGCTAAGGTTGTGCTCTTTCTGTGCAGTTAGTGCAAAGCTGTTGTTTTCTGAGGAATATGCAAATAAAGTTGTAGGCAGACAGTTTATAATTGTTATTTTTGGACTGACTTAATTTCTGTTATCTAGCCAAATAACCCAACTTAGCATGCTGTTCAGTAGTTATTAGTGAATTCATTCTTTTCCCTTTTTATACAGCATCATTTTCTCTGTGTCATAATCTCACTTTTGAGGTACACAGTATTAAGCTAAATTTCATAGATGAACACTGTTGCCACCAAGAAAGCTGGTGAACTTGATGACATTCTGAGCAGAACAATTCTTTGGGTTGATTCTTAAACTAGTATTTGGAATTAAAATATTTATAAAGTTGTCTATAATAAGTAAATAAAAGGTAAATATATAGGTTAGCTACTCCCGCTTCCTTTTCCCCCAGTAATGCAGGAACTAGGATTCTCATTTCAATAACTGTTCTCAACCTATTTCTGACATCTTATCAGTTTTTTTCCCTAGGTAACGCAGAAAAAGCACGCATTATAAAAATTTTAAATTAATAAAAATTCAAAAAAACCCCAAATACTGTGATTATTGAGTCGGCAACCAATGTTAAGTTCCTGAGAGGATAAATAAGATAATGATGGCTTGACAGGTTTCTTGAGAGCTTTTCATTTTTTATATAAATTATATCTCTATTGGAAATGGATACAAGCTTTTCAGTATCAAACACAGATTACACCATTTTCTATAAGTGTTCCCAAGTAGGTCATTCATTAATCTGACCGTGCTTTCCTTTGTTTACATAATAGAGGGTAAAATTTTAGCTCTTGGTTTTACATTCTGTTTCCTCTTTGCTAGTCCATTGTCTTCAGCATAATGTCATTGTTGGCCTTTAATGGAAACACATTAAGGACTAGTAATAGCCAACTCTGGATTATAACTGGGCCATCCACTTCAGCCATTTTTAAGTAATCTCCACACCTAATGTGGGGCTTGAACTCACAACCCTGAGATTAAGAGTTGCACGCTCTACTGAATGAACCAGCCAGGTACCCCCCCTCCCTTTTTTAAGATTTTATGTCTTTAAAGTAATTTTTATACCCAACATGACAGTTACTACATGTCTTGATTGATGATCCCACTCACCAAAATTTAATATTTTAATTTTTTAAGGTTTATTTATTTATTTTGAGGGAGAGAGAGAGAGAGAGAGAGAGAGAGAGAGAGAGAGAGAGAGAGAGAGAATCCCAAGCAGGCTCTGTGATGTCAGTGTAGAGCCTGACACAGGGCTCGACCGCATGAACTGTGAGTTCATGGCCTGAGCTGAAATCAAGAGTCGGATGCATAACTGACTGAGTCACCCAGGTGTCCCTTAATATTTTCTTATAGTCAGGAAATTCAGAAGCATCTGTTACAGATTTAGCATGGAAGCAGTCAATTTTCTAGATTTTCCTTTCCAGAGAGCATCCTAGGCTCTTGAACTCTGGTATAAGGAAAAATTAAGGCTTCTTACTATTTGTTCTGCTTGTCAATACCCTCCTAGTAGGCACCAATTCTGGCCAGTGAGAGGCAGTCTAGTCTAGACATTGCCTGAAGTTTTGGGGGCTTTAAAGAGGCTATTTGGGAGGTGCGCTGAAAATAAGAGCAGCTTGTCTTTGCTTGCAGCAAGGCAGCAAAATAAATCTTTAGTATTCACGCAGAGAAAAAAAGAAAAAAGAACTAACATGAGAGGCAGCCGTTTTCATAACAAATAAGCCTGTTGTTTTCAAACCAGTTTCCATTGTTCCTGTACTGGATGTCTTCCAATTGCACTCTACCCTTCTTCTCTACCCTGCTTTCTGTTTGAAGAGGTTGACCTGTTTAGGTAAAATCAGTGGTTTTCCAATTGTGGCCTGAGAGCCAGCAGCATTAACACTGCCTCGGGACTTATTAGAAATGGAGATTTTCAATCCCTACCCAGACCTACTGAATCAGAAACCCTAAGGTGGTCTAGGAATCGGTTTTAACAAGGCAGGCCTTGTTAGGTGATTCTGATGCCCGCTAAAGTTTAAGAACCATTAGACGGCATGTTAAGCTCTCATGTCTTGTGGCCTCTGGCTGAGTTGGGTCTATGGGGAGCACCAGTGGGAGATCTGAGGAAGGAAGAAGAGTGAGGTTTGGGCATTTATTTTCCCAGCTCCCTCCCTATGAAGTCACTACCAGCTGGCTACTTTCCTCTCATGGAGGCCACAGTTCCTGTCACCAGGCCTTTTGGACTGTTACCTTTTTTGCAAGTCATAGTGACCTCTCCTCCCCTTTGGGTGCTGGTGTTCCTACTCTCACAGGGTGCTACTTTATCCCTCTTTAGCTTTTTAAAAATCCACTCACACTTTCAAAAAGAGTCCTTTGAATAAACTCTTTTCAATTACCCTATTTAATGTTTGAGGGTTCCTGGATCATGACTGATACAATTCCTAATGCCAACTTTTTGTGCCATCCATTTGAATGACTCACTTTACATTCACAAGTGCCTTCTCTTCCCTTGTTTACTTCATAAGGCTGTTAGGAGGGCTAACAAATTAATGTGCTCATCAGTCACAGTGCCTGGCTCACAGGCCTTCAATACATGGTAGTTGTTTTTTTGTAAAGACACCATAGACTGAATACCCCCCCCTCCCCAATTCATTTGTTGAAACCTTATCCCCAGTGTGAGGGTATTTGGAGGTGGAACCTTTGGGGGGTGATTAGATTATGATGACGTTCCCACGATGAGATTAGTGCCCTTATAATAGTGACCCGAGAGAGCTTTCTTTCTCTTTCTGCCATGTGAGGACACAATGAGATGGTCATTCATAAACCAGGAAGAAGGCTTCCTCACCATACACCAAATTTGCTGGCACTTTGATCTTGGACTTCCAGACTTCAGAATTGTGAGAAATAAATTTCTGTTGCTTATAATCAGCCCAGTCTATGGTATTTTGTTATAGCAGTACGAATTGACTAAGACAAAAGGTGTTACAGTGTCTTTACTATAAGCAGTCCTGAGATATCAAAATGTTAATGTCCTCAGCACCATTGCCTTCTCTCACCTTTTCCACCTCTGCCCCTTGGATTCCCAGTATTAAAGTTGATTTCTATATTGATTAACTGATTTCAGATGGAGGAATTATCAGAATCATAGAGAAGAGTTGAAAAGTTTGGGATTCACTTACATTTAAACATCAAAAGTCATTTTAAATGTTCTGACACAAATATTATTAAACTCAATAATTAAATAATAATTATCTAATTTATAAAATGTAGACTTTTAAAAAATGTAGAACTTTTAAAAGGTTTTATGTTTATTTATTTTTGAGAGAGAGACAGAGCATGAGTGGGGGAGGGGAAGAGAGAAAGGGAGACACAGAATCTGAAGCAGGCTCTGAGCTGTTGGCACAGAGCCTGATGTGGGGCTCGAACTCATAAACCATAAAATCATGACCTGAGTGGAAGTTGAATGCTTAAGCGACTAAGCCACCCAGGTGCCCCCTAAAATGTAGAACTTTTCAAAAACATTTATTTATTTTTAGAGAGAGAAAGAGAGAGAGAGGGTCAGAGAGCAAGCAGGAGAGGGAGACAGAGAATCTCAAGCAGGCTGTGTGCGGTCGGTGCAGAGCCTGCTATGGGGTTTGATCCCATGAATTGTGAGATTATGACCTGAGTTGAATTTAAGAGTTGAACGCTTAACCGACTCAGCTACCCAGGTGCTCCCCAGAATGTGAAATATTTTAATTTTCTTGTCACAAATTTTTCTTCTTCCTTATGGCACTATTATGAACTTTGCACTGATATCAAGACATCACAAGATGATGTCTTCAACTGCCCAAATAGGTAAAAAAAATTAGCAGAAGAGTGTTAATGGGTCTTAACAGTGACTTTGTCTCAATGTGTGTGCAACTTATGCAGTCACAGAGGGCTCTGCACTCAAAAGGGCTTGTGCCTGGTTCAGTGTTCTTTTGTGGAAGTTGGTTCTTCCTTTGCCATATTTGTATTTGTTCAAGATGACCAAGTAAGTATGAGTAGTATGAAAAAGTAATATTGATTCCTAGTGTTATTATACCTACTAAAAATTGCTTTGTTCTTAGTGGTTTCTACATGCAAGGTGCTAAACCCCAGCTCTCACAGAATGAAACATGTATGTCTCTCCCAAAGTCTGAAAAATAGTATTACCTGTGTTCCTATTTCTAAACAAATGTCACAGATAAGGAAACAAATGAGATCCAGTATGCAAAGTCTTCAAGAATATGTTGAAAACACTGAGAAGTAGACTTCAGGCTCTAACAGGAGTTATTGTTATATTTCATCAGGCCACCAAACCCGTAAGATCAACTCAAAGCTAGAGACACAAATCAAAAAATGTCTTTCTTTGGAAAGTTTTTTTTCTTGAGAATAAAATAAGAAATAGGTTATGGCATTTGTAGCTCAGCAACAAGTAAATATAATCTAAACAATAACAAAAAGTCAAGAGATTCTCTTCCCTGAATAACCTTGAATTGTTTCTGGAAGTAGAAATATCATCAGTTTGAGAAGAAACTTTTTCTACAGGGTTAAAACTTGGCTAGGAAATTATAAGGAATTTCTGGTTAAAAATGTATTTCCTGAAGGAATAAATATCTAATGCCTGACATAAGGATGACTCAGAATGTCACTATTTCCATTTTTGGCATCTAACACACCAATCTTAGAAAAGGCTACATGTCCCAATTAACAGTCTTTTCCCAACAAAGTGAAGAGAATCTATTCAATTTTGGACTGCATTGCACGCTTTGTCACTGTCATTATTCTGCCCAGTCCTTGTGGGACATGGCATAATATACAATTGGGTCCATTCAAATAATTTTCATCACTGTATATTCATAATAGAAGGAACTTTGCCATGGCAAGTGAAGCAATCTCACTACCCAAGGCAGCTGTAGGCTAAAGGAAAGTCTGGGCTTGTAGGGACATATATACCGGAGGCTTACAATATGTGGGTAGAGTTGTGAGCCCTCTGTTGCTGGTGCTTGGTTACATCATCTGCTTTCTTATACCTAGAACTTTTCTCCTTGTATCCCTTGACTGGACTCCACTACAGGAAACATAACATTTAAACTTATTATCTATTTTCTCACTGGGTAAACCACCTAACAAGTATTTTGAGGGAAAAAAAATCAGGGTAAGTGAAGGCTATACCATTCCTTCCTCATAAGTCACTAAAGAGGATCCTTGGGTAGAACTCTTTGAGAGCACACAGACTATGATTAAATGGCCTTTGGGCATACCCTACATAGATGATTTTATGCCACTAACTAGACTTTAAAAGGTCTTGCTGTTGGAAGCTACCAGTGTGAATTAGCAGAAATCTATGCCTACCTTATAGACTTTTATAGTATTTATTAATATTTAGATCCCACATTGTTCTGGCATAAGGGCTTTTGAGAAACTAAACAAAACACATGTGATTTTTTTCCATAATGGAAGAGTTAAGATAAAATATACTTAATAGTTTGAACTCAATTTCTCCTGTCTTTTAAAGGGCCTAAAATGTCACATATGTTGGGTCCTACAGAATAAAGGTATCTATCCCTAAACAAAGTTGGTGTGCATCCCAACACTCTGAAATGTGCAGCTCAATGACTTGAACATTCAGCTCTTCAAAATAGGAGTAAGTCTATATATAGTCATACAAAGTATGTGTCACATTACTTATTATTAACAACAATCTATTAATATTAGAATTTATAATAAATATTTATTAATTAAACATTAAATAAACAACCCTGGGTATTGATTTAGTGATTTAATTCTATGAGAGATAATGCATTTGTGAGATATAAATGTAATTTTCAGAATGAAAATGCCAAATTTCATAGAGAGGGTATACCAGTTATGTACTACTTAAGACTAGTGGGAGACTTCTGCCTCTGGACAAGATTGAGAGGAGCCTGTATTTACTCTCATGACTGACACAATTAAAGCAACAACGACAACAACAACAACAACAACAAAATATATGAAAATATAGTTTTCAGACAATGGACATCCAGTAGTGAAACACAGAGAGAGAGAGGCAACAAATGAGGAAAGCCATAAGAAGGGAAGAAGGCCATATGAAGATTGAAGCAGAGTGGAGTGTTGCATCTACAAGCCAAGAAATGTCAAGGATTGCTAGAAACCACCAGAAGCTAGGAGAGAGGCATATGACTCTTTCTCCCTCAAAATGTCCAAATGGAACCAATCATGCCAATACCTTGATTTTGGACTTATGACCTCTTGAACGATGAGAGCATATAGTTTTGTTGTTTTAAGCCCCAGTTTGTGGTAATTTGTTATGGTAGTCCTGGGAAACTAATATACCCAGGTAAGAAACAGACTGGAAAAAATCAACAGTGCATCAGTGAACTGTGGGAAATCTCAAGCAGCCTAACATATATGTTCTTGGAATTTCCCAGAAGAGGAGTAAGAGGGAGGAATAAAAAAAAATCTTTGAAGAAGTAATAGCTTAAAATATTAAACCTAGAGATTTAAGAACTCAATAAACTTTAAGCATATGAGTTATGAAAAATGTTCACCATAATAAAAACAATAATAAAGAGAAAGTGATAAGGAGAAAATATTGAAATGTGATAAAAATAGTAAAAACATCCAGTAAAAAAAAGACACATTATGTCCAGAAGAATAAAGGTGTTCTTTATTGACATAAGGAATGCCAATGACATTTTATGTCCCTGTGAAAATGACACAGGACATGTGGTTGGACATAATGTAAGCAAGAGCATAGTTGAGCAGCACTGCAAAGCAGTGCTGAAAAAAGTCCTGTCAACTTATAATTCTATACCAAGTGAAAAGAGTTTTCAGAAGTGAAAGCAAAATACATTTTAGAAACACAAAACCTGAAATAATTAATCAGTGACAGACCTAATTATAAGAAATGTTAAAGAGAAAAATGATACCAGATGGAAATCTGGATCTACACAAAGGAGTAAATATAGAAGGCATTTTTAAAGATGGGCCTGTGTGGCTTAATCTGTTGAGTGTCCAACTTTGGCTCAGATCATGATCTCACAGTTGTGAGTTCAAGCCCCACATCGGGATCACTGCTGTCAGTGTGGAGCCTGCTTGGGATTCTCTGTCCCTTCTCTCTGACCTGTCCCTGCTCACACACTCTCAAAAATAAATAAACATTAAAAAAGACATTTCTAAAGACATTTTTCTTTTTTTCAAAAAGTTTTTATAGTGTTTATTTATTTTGAGAGAGAGAGAGAGATAGAGTGTGAGCAGGGGAGAGGCATAGGGAAAGGGAGACAGAATCCCAAGCAAGCTTTGCACCATCAGTGCAGAGCCTGATGCTGGGCTAGAACTCACTAACCATGAGACCATGACCTGAGCTGAAATTAAGAGTCGGATGCTTACTGACTGAGCCACCCAGGTGCCCCTAAAGACATTTTTTATTTAAAAATCTCTTTAAAAGATAAATGACTGTTAAAAGCAAATATAATTATAACCTACTGTGGGGTTTATAACATTTGCAGAAATAAGATGTATGAAAACAATAGCATGAGGACCAGGAAGGGAGAAATGGAAGGATACTGTTGTAACAGTCTAGTACTAATATGAAGTGATATAATATTACTTGATGGTAGGCTGTGATAAGTAAATCCCAAGATAATAATTTACACACACACACACACACACACACACACACATGAACAAAGAATTATGACATGACATCAAGGAGATACAATGGAATCATAAAAATCAATTCAAAAATTATAAAAGGCAGAAAAAGAAGAAAAGTGGTACTGATAGCAGGAAGTAAGCCAGGTAGAGAAGGACAGAAACCATATGTTTGCACTCATAGGTCTAACAGGAAATATTCAGAATGATCTAAAAAGCAGGCAGTTAGTAGTGCTTAAGAAAAATTGATTCAGTATCTAATGGATAGTTGATACCTGTCACAACACAGCATTTTATATACTGTTAAGTGAAACTGCAATACAATCTAATTTTATTTTGGGAGTGTTTGCTGTATCATTGGATTTAATGAAATGTTTAGAGATGCAGTAGGCATGACTTTGAGTAGATAATGAAAGAAAACGCAAAATGCTAATTGATTCATGATGTGGTTTCATCTTAGCTTGGGCAAACCATGCAGTATTTAATACATAGTAGCAGAATATTTACTATTGAAGCTTGAAAAGATGGGAGTTCTTTGTGTGCAATCTTTCATTTATGCATGTGAGAGGGTTTTCTTTTCTTAATATTTTTACATTGTAGTACTTGTTTTCCTTGTTGGGGTGTTTGCTTATTTAATA
>NC_043713.1:47239555-47263102 GCF_006229205.1 Suricata suricatta
GTTTTGGTTTTTTACTTTGCTTTTCTGTTTGGAGTGTCATTGTAACTACTGTATTGTAAATGACGGAAAATAATTGCATATGTTAAAAAAATATGAAACTTTATAAAGTAAAAAAATAAAATAAAATAAAATTTCAAAAAAAAGGACGAGAGAAAAGAATTATAAAAGGCAGAAAAAGAAGAAAAGTGGTACTGATAGCAGGCGGGGCAAATATAAATAAAACAACAAATAGTTGTTAACCGATAGTTAAACCCAATCAAATTAATAGTCACATTAAATGTAAATGGTCAACGAGAAGCCTACTTTAGATATAAAGACACAAAAAAGATAAAAAATGAAAGAATAGGAAAAGATGTAAATATTAGCACTAACCAAAAACAAGATATAGTGGCTATAATGGTATTAAGTAAAGTAGATCTCAGAGAAGAGAATATTACCAGGGATAAAGAGAGCCATTTCATAAAGATAAAGAGAGCTATTATCAAGGGTAGATAAAAATCCTAAATATTTAAACATTTAACAACACTTGAAAACACATGAAACAAAAGCTCATAGAACTGATAGAACTGACAAGCCCATAATTTTAGCCAGAAACCTCAATGCTCTCTTCATATTGATGGAAAAAGTAGAAAAATATCAATAACAATATAGAAAAATTGAAAATTGAAGCAGAGGGAATATTTTCCAGTTTATTCTATGAGGCCAGAATTATTCAGATACAAAAATCACACAAAGACATAATAAAAAACTGGAGACCAATATCCTTCATTGACATAGATTCAAAAATTCTTAAAGTTTTAGCAAACCAAATCCAACAATACAAAGAGGTTAATAAATAATGATTAAGTATCCCAGGAGTACAATGTTGCTTTCAAATTTGAGATTAATGGATATATACTGTCCATTTTTCTTTTGTACTCAAGATATAGCACACACCAATTCTCCTAGATTACTTTCTCTGGAATAACTGTGTCTGCCTAAAAATCTGACTAAATCTGAAAAAAACTGTTCTTCTTAAGGTGGAATAGAAGTCATTTTTATTTATTTTTTATTATTAAAATTTTTTCTTAAAAAAATCTTTATTTTTAAGAGAGAGAGAGAGACAGAGTTGGAGCAGGGAGGAACAGAGAGAGAGGGAGACATAGATTATGAAGCAGGCTCCAGACTCTGAGCTGTCAGCACAGAGCCCGACATGGGGCTTGAATCCACAGACCATGAGATCATGACCTGAGCTGAAGTCTGACACTTAACCGACTGAAACACCCAGGTGCCCCTAGACATCCTTTTAAAAGACATTCTCAGTTTAGTCAAGCAAATATGGCTTTGTATTTTTTTTTAACAAGGCATAACAGGATTCAAGTGAACTCTTTTTTTTTTTTTTAAACATTTATTTATTTTTGAGAGCCAGAGGACAGAGTGTGAGCAGGGTAGGGGCTGAGAGAGAAGGAGACACAGAATCTGAAGCAGGCTACAGGCTTTGAGCTGTCAGCACAGAGACCGATGGGGGGGATTGAACCCGTGAACCACAAGATTGTGACCTGAGCCGAAGTTGGCCGCTTAACCAACTGAGTCACCCAGGTGCCCCGTCAAGTGAACTCTTTTAAAATTTCTTCTGTTGGGGCACCTGGGTGGCTGGGCTACATTCTTATCTGGAGGCTTGACTGGGGAAGAATCTGTTTTCAAGACACCCAAGTAGTTGGCTGGATTAATTTCTTTGTAACTATAGGACTGAGGGCTCTGGCTTCTTGCAGACTGTCAGTTGGAAGCCACCTTTAACTCCTAGCAGCTGTCTATAGGTCCTCAAGGCTTCTTGTCACACAGGCTTTCCCAACATAGTTGTTTAATGCATAAAGCTAGTAGGGAGAGTCTCTAGAGTAAGTTTGCTAGTAAGACAGAGTGGTACATAGCACAACATAACCACAGGAGTGACAGGACATTCCATTATCTTTGTTATATTCTAGAAATCCACACACAAGGAGAGGGTATTAGACAAAGTGTGAATCCTAGCAGAGAGGATCATGTGGAATCAATCCACAGTCTGCCCGCATATATGTTTAAAGGACTTCAGGCAACAACAGACTCTTTAAAACAAAATTGAAGCAGTAATAAAATGATAATAATTATAAATGAAGTAAATTGAGAGATGTAAGAATTTGGACTGAATGATAAATTGGTTGGGGTCAAGTTTTTTAATGTTTTTTTATTTTCTTATTTTTGAGAGAGAGAGAGAAAGAGAGAGAGAGAGAGAGAGAGAGAGAGAGAGAGAGAGGGAGGGAGATACAGAATCCAAAGCACTGTCCAGGCCCTGAGCTATCAGCACAGAGCCTGACATGGGGCTTGAACTTATGAACTGCAAGATGATGACCTGAACGGAAGTTGGATGCTTAACCAGCTGAGCCACCTAGGCGGCCCTGGATTCAGTTATGTTCAGAGATCATTAAGAAAAACTATAGGTTTGATTAGCAGTGCACTTTAATTTATTTAGTATACAGACTTGTTATGCTCTAATTATTATTATGTTCCCATGTAAATCTCATCTTTCAAATTTGGCTACAAGTTCTCAAAGGTGAATAGATGCCATTTCCTACTGGTATTCACAGTATCTTTTAGCATGTTAATGAGAGCAATAGGAACTCAGTAAATTTCATTTGAATGTTTACAAACCCATAATGAAGTAGGTTGTTACACATTTAAAAACAAAAGTGATAAAAAAAAAAAACCACCAAAAGTGTTTTAGCCTTATGTTAGTCAATAAAACATTATTTGATTAGGTTCATTTCAGTTGGAGTTTAGAAAAATAATGTGATTTGCTTGATTTAGGATTCCCTTTTTATAAAACTTTTTTTTATTGGAAAAATGGAAACAAATTTAAAGTAAACAATAGTGTTAGGGTTTGTGTTTTTAATTTTTTTAAGTTTTAGAAAATTTATTTATAAATTAGCAAAAGTTCACATTATTGCTATAAAAATGCCACTGTCATTCATTTGTATTCTTGCATTTTTTAAAGGAAAGTTGTTACCAGAAATTGCACTTGAGTCATGACTCATTCCGTCTATGCTGAAACCTATTGTGAATAGTCATTCAATTTATTAGAATTTTTTTTATTATGGAAAATTTCAACATGCAAAGGTGGAAGAAAATAGTATAATAAAACTTCATGTACCCATAACTGAGCTTTAGTAATTATCAAAACTATGGACAATCTTGTATCATATTTACCTTCTCCAATTTCTCCCTACCTTGTATCATGTTGAAGCCAATGCTAGGCATTACATAATATCATTTACAAATATTACAGTATGTATCTCTGAAATGTACTTATTGCACTTAAAATGAGGGAGAAATTACTTAATATCAAATATTCAATTGATGTTCAATTTCTTTAATTACTTTTTTTAAAGTTGCTTTATTTGAGTTAGATTTCAAACAAGGTATATACATTGTCCTTAGTTGGTATATCTCTTATATCTATAAGATCCCTTTTTCTTATTTATATGTTATGTTTTGATTTATATCCTTTAATATAATTTCTATCTGGAAGGTGATTAGAGACCTTGGAAAGTTACCTAATGCATTCCTTCACTTTCATGTCAAGCAAGATCACACCTAAACTATCTTGGACAGAAAGGTGCTGTCTGAGAAGGTTTCCATTTTGATGAAATCCACTTTCTTGGGGGTGTCTTCTTCATTGAGATATCAGAGACTACAGAGACGCTTTGCAAAAGGGAGCTATCTACTGAATTAATGTGCACAATAGATTGAACTGTTGGAGAGACCTCTTACTTTCTTCAACTCAGTTAACCAGGATTCACTTTTGCCACTAACCTGAGAAGAGGTTTTCTTTGTTATATGAGAGGTTATTATGAAAGTATAAAGAATGCTTCTCAATGGAAGAATTTGTCCAGGGATGATGTGTCCCATCTGTGGATCTCTGAAATTCATACCTCAGACAGCAATTCAGTTAAACGGTATTTATGTGCTGCTTTATATTATAAAAAATGTAATTGGTGTTTTCCTTAGAATCCTGGCCAAATTCCAACTCTGATAAATACGTTCTACTTCCCAAAATTTCACTTGCAATTTCAAATGGATTCTGTATCCTTAATGGCCTGTCTCAGCCTGTTTTGTGGTGTTGAAGTTCACCTATTAAGCAGCTGCTGCTTTTGGCTGCTTTTTGTACCTTTTGGGATTAGAAGAAGGGATCCTGGGAAATTTGGCAAACAAGTATGTGGGTTCTAGAACTTAAACTTATCCTATGATATGAAAAAATTGGAAACTTCCAGATTGAAAGAGAGGGAGGGAGGGAGAAATACACAGCCATTTTGGAACTGTGGGGCCTTTCATTTGCCCAATAAACTTTTATTAAGAAGTTTGTATGTATGTGGCATTGTTCTAGGTATTATGGGGGATACAAATATGAAGCTGATAATAGTTCTTGCCTTAAAGGCTACTTTATATGGGTAAAAATGTGAGCAAGTTCCATACCTCCTCGATCCTAGATTTTCTCATCCGTAAAATGGAGATAAGAATGCAACACCTCAAAGTGTTTTGTGAAAATTTTATGATGTAAGCACTAATGATATTTTCTGGCACATAGTAAGTACTCAATGAACATTAGTTATTGTGGATTTCTAAATGTGCCACTGGGGTCAACTGTCAGGGAGATGTTAATGCCACTGAAGACAGTACTGGGTTGTTCATATGGATTCAGATATCTTGACTCTCTGTGTTATAAAACCATGAATGGACAGCTCACTCATCCCATAAACACCAAGATTATAGGAGAATTCTACACTGGGGTGCCTACCAGGCTCTGTATCTTTCATTTACTAGTTCTCTGGTAAAGATCAAAAAGGGTGGAGATGGAATTGAGATCTTTCTGTTCTCACCCCATTATCTAACTTAAAATCCTGAGTAGTGGTAGAGACCAAGATATGGATATTCAGACCTTTAAAGCTGTTACAACAGGAGAAAAATAAAAACTTTACTGTTTGACATTGGCACATATTCCAAAGTCCCTCCCTATTTAACAAGCTTTTAGCTTTCCTATGAGACATAAGACACTTAAGGGAAAAAGTATTGCCACAAGGCTAATGATGACAACAGCTGCCAGCACACCTTCCATCAAAAGCAAGTGAAGACTTGAAACAAATCTGAGCTCCGGTTTGTTTTAGAAGCATCACTATGACATGCCTGTGCCGGCAGAGGCTCAGCATGCATTCCTTAACACTAGGACGTTAAGATGTGCTGGATGCCAGGAGCCCAGTGGTAATGAGAGAGCAATTGTGAAGCTTCATTCAGATGGTGCTCTTTGATTGTGGGCATGTTGGCTCTGAAAGTCTGGTGCAGGGAGTCACAAGAAAGATGGGCCAATTCCTTTCCTTCATTAGGGGTTAGGGTCCAGCTAATACATTCATTTGTATTTTTATCCTCCAGATATTTACTGAATTCCCATAATATTCAAAGGCACTATGTTGGTGATTAAGGCAAGTAAAATAGTATATTTAGGATTGGCAGTCAATTATAATCTTCATATTCTATTCTTCATGTAGTTTGGAGAAAACCTGTTGAAATGTTTTAAACTGAATAAAATCAACTAATATATACAATATGATTACAGAGTAATAAAGTTGATTCTTTTATAATGAGAATTTATAATATGTAGAGCACCATCTTGGGTACTGAGGAAATCCTAAAATTAAATGGCTGAACTGTAATAACTGGGTTGGTGTGGAAGCAGATGTTTTCATTAACTTTACAAAGAGGAATCTGTGTATTTTGTTTTTTCTGGAAACAGTCTGCTTATAAACAGATAGTCCCTTTACTAAGTCTTAGCTTCCCATCTATGGATCAGGTAGCCAACTCATTCTAAAAATCTTAAATTAGTAAGTTGTTATCCAAACTTCTTAAGTTATTTGTGGGCTTTCCATGTTCATTCTTGCTGTGATCACTTTCCTACCTTCAATTTAAGTGACTGATGGAAACCCATCCTACCCCTTTTAGCATTAAAAAAATTATCTTTCTGTAAATATCTATTGGAATAAACAGTGTATATTTCATGTATCCATTTTATTTATTAAAAATTTTTTAATGTTTATTTTTGAGAGAGAGAGAGAGAAAGAGAGAGAGAGAGAAAGAGAGAGCATGAGCAAGGGGGGGATGACAGAGAGAGAGAGGGAGATATGGAATCTGAAACAGGCTCCAGGCTCGGTACTGTGCAGAGCCTGACGTGGGGCTCAAACTCACAAACCACAAGATCATGACCTGAACAGAAGTCGGAGGCTTAAGGGACTGAGACACCCAGGCACTCCAAGGTGTCTCCATTTTAAATTATATTTGTCTTTCACATGTGAAATGAGAGGGATAATTAGGAAAAGTTTGTACAGATTCATTTTAGATCTGTGCTATCCATCAAAGTTTTATTGGATAAGGAATGCTTACATGGTCAGAATATGTTTTATTTCTAATTCCTAAAAGTCTATGAACAGAGGGTCTATTTAACTATAATCATCAAGTTAATATGATAAAACAACCATACATTTTGTTTTCTTTATTACCTAAAAATCCAGTTATATTCATTTGGAATCACTCTCCTTTTTCTATTATATATCCTTAAGACAGGTAATTTTCATTCAACTTCTCCTCCCCACTTTTAGACAATTCTACTGTGACTTGAGATATATGAACTTTAATCCTATCAACTCTTTCTGCGTGGTTTGTCTTTATGTGTCTTCCTTAATGTCTAGACTTATGATGCATAGTTTTTTTTTTTATCCTTGACAACTCCCATTTTCCTGACATTAAACTTAGCTCTACAGCATGTATTAACAAAGATATTATTTCTGTTCTCAAAGAGTTAGCATTCTATTTGGGGATACAAGGCATATGCCTTTTAGGAGAAGTAGCTCCTGCCTATATTTCTTTCATGAAATTTTTATTTTATCAAAGACTATGGTAATCTTAAGACTTAATAAATGTAAGTAAATTGAAAAACTACGCACATAAATATAAAAATCTCTTTAAATGATTCAGGATTATGGAGTGATTCAAAATATTAGATAGTGGTACAGATGTCTTTTAAAAATAGTTTTTTATTTGTGTCAGTGAACTTTCAGTTGGCTAGTCTTGGGATGTTGGGACTCTGTCTGCTGTTGTTTGTTGCTTTAAATAGCATCATCAAATGTTCCAGGCATGCTGCGATTCAAATAGCTATCAAGCAGCACAACACTCTTATTTCTTGTCTTAAATACAAATTTTGTTTTTATATAGTTGAATGTTTTATAGTCTTTCAGCCTAGTAAAATAGAAAACAGAAGAGGAAGTAGAAAGCACATGACTAAATATTTTTGGAATTTATAAGGAAGAATGCTTCTGATTTCTGAAAATAAACAGTACCTCTTGTGGGTCAATTGATAACATGTGGTTGAAATAGGTTACTTATAGTGAGGCAAATGGCAAAAACAAACATCAGCTTAATGGAAGAAATACAGCAATTTTAATCTTTTGAAGGTGCAGGCACAATCTTTGCAAATGCTCGTTAAGTTACTTGTTTCTCCTTCTGAATACAGCTGTAAAACCTGGACAGATTGCATTTGAGGACTCTCAAAAGTAAACAGTAGTAGGCATGTGGTGTAAGAAAGGAATTCAAAACACCATTGAATAGGAAGAGATTACCATTTCTTATCCTCTGGTAGAGGTTACTCTAGCTTGAATGTGAGGTAGCCCAAATCAAGAAGCAGGCATTGGCACCGACAGAGTGAGTTCCAGGAGAAAACCTCTAGTTCTGGCTTAAGGAAAAGAAAAGGGATCAGTTAACACTCAAAAGAGGGGGAAATCCTGCTCCTTTTCTTCCTCCTCCTCTTTTGAATCTCTTTTCCATTCTCGTGTGCTCCAGTCCGGAGGCAATCATGCTGTGGTGTCAAGGGCAGCGAGAAGAAGAGTAGCAGCTGGAGCCCTCAGCACCTACAACTAGGGGACAGGGACATTTGTCTCAGATTGTAGGGGTTGTGGTTCCAAAAGGGTGAGGTGAATGTCTGTGCTTTCTTTTCTCTTTCTCTCTCTGTTATCCTGCTGCTTGGCCTCACAGAGGGATCAGTCTCAGGAAATGTGGAGAGAAGTCCAGCTTCCTTACCAGATCATGGAAAAAATACCACGAGGATTATAAAGAAAGTAGGAGCCTGAGCCTAAAACCTTGAAAGTTGTTTGTGAACTCTTGGGCTCATTCTTGAGATCTGCATACATGGATCTTATCCTAAACAGCATACCGAAGACTGAGAACTGAACTAAGGGTAGATCACAGCCCAAGTCTCAGAATGGTTATTGGGTGGCACACACACAGAACAGAACTGAACACCAGGAAAACTCAACTTGCATGAGCATTGATAGATGCTAATATGTCACAGCTGTTGGAATTATCTGACAAAATGTGCTCAAAGAAGTAAAAGCATACATTTCGTTTTTGTTTTTAATGTTTAATTGTGGTAAGAACACATAACATGAGATCTACAGACTTAAGAAAGTTTTAAAATATACAAAAATACATTATTGTTGACTATACTTACAATGTTGTACAGCATATCTCTAGAGCTTATTTATCTTGCTTAACAGATGCATTATGCCTGTTGATTTGATTAGTAACTCCCCAGTTTCCCTGTGCCCAGAGCCTAGAAACTGCCATTCCATTCTTTGAGTTTAAGAATTTGACTATGAATTTCTATGAATTAAAATAAACAGAATCATGAAGTACTTGTCTTTCTGTGACTGACTTGTTTCACTTAGCATAGTGTCCTCAAGGTTTATCCATGTTGTCAAACCTACAGATTCAAAAAATTTAGTTAATACTAATCAGGACAAATCCAAAGAAATATAGGTTTAGATACATCACAATTAAACTACTAAAAAGGACAAAATATTTCAAAAGAAGCAAGATAAAAAAATATGTAATATTCAAATAACTACAGTTTTCTTATCAGAATTTTAAAAAATGTTTATTTTTGAGTGAGCGAAAGAGAGAGAGAGAGAGAGAGAGAGAGAGAGAGAGAGAGACAGAGTATGAGCAGGGGAAGGGTAGAAAGAGGGGGAGACACAGAATCCAAAGTGGGCTCCAGGCTCTGAGCTGTCAGCACAGAGCCTGATGTGGGGCTTGAACTCATGAACTGTGAGAATCATGACCTGAGCTGAAGTCAGGTGTGTAACTGATTGAGCCACCCAAGTGCCCCTTCTTATCAGAAATTGTTCAGGCAAAAGGAAAATGGGGCATTTTTAAAGTGCTGAAAGAAAAGAATTATCTACTAGTATTCTATATCCAGTGAAAATATCCTTCAGGATATGAAGGTTAAATAAAAATAGTCTCAAATGAG
Source organism: Suricata suricatta (assembly GCF_006229205.1). Lineage (NCBI taxonomy): Eukaryota > Metazoa > Chordata > Mammalia > Carnivora > Herpestidae > Suricata > Suricata suricatta. The sequence goes on from NC_043713.1 coordinate 47,248,914, forward strand.
GAAAACTAAAAGAATATATCACCAACAGACCTATTTTTAAAGAATTATAAATCAAAATTCTTAACACAGAAAGGAAATAATATCAGAGGGATGTTTGGAGCATTCCCAGAGGTGATGAGGAGCAGCAATATAAATGGCAAATATCTGGGTAAATATTAATAGACAACTTTTCTCCATTTCAGTTATTTAAAATATATTTGATAGTTGAAAGTAAAAGCTGTAATATTGTCTGATAGGGGTTTCAATATATGCAGATGTAATACACAAGACAATTACAGCATGAAGTTAGGAGGGTAAAGGGATTTATATTGTGGAAAAATTTCTACACTGCATTTGAAGTGGCAAAATATTGCTTCTAATTAGGCTGAGAATGACTTTAGTATGTGTACTGTAAACATACAGCAACCAAAACACAAACTATACAAAGAGAAATAAAAAAATAAAAACAAAACCAAAAAGTATTGGATTGATTAAAATAAAATCCTAAAAAGAACTAAAAAAAAAAAAACCAAAAGAAGGAAGGAAAAGAATAACAGAGGAAGGAAAAAACATAGCAAAGAGAGAATAAACTAATAAAATGGTGGGCCTAAATTGAAACATGTCATTAATTTTATTTAACGTAAATGTAGATGTCTAAATGCGCCAATGAAAAGATAATCAGAATGGGTAAAAAGACATCACCCAAGTATCTGCTATCTACAAGAAACTGAATTCAAATACAATGATATAGGAAGGTTAAAAGTGAAAGAATGTTGAAGAGCATATAATATAAACACTAATCAAAATAAAGCTGAAGAAGTTTATAGTAATATCACACAAAGTAGATTTCAGGGGTAAGAAAATTACCAGGGATAAAGTGGGACATTATGTAGTGATAAGCATTAATTCACTAAGAAAACAAAAATCCTAAATATGTTTATACCTAACAACAGACTTTCAAGATACATTTAGGAAAACATAGACATTATTGAAAGAAGTAGATAAATTCTATGCTTTCCTTTCGTAATAAAACAGACAGAAACTCTAATTAAAGTTATACAAGAACTGAATGACTCAATCAACTAACTGACTTTTATAGAATATATTAATCCAATAACCCTAGAGTACATATTCTTTTCTTTTTTATTTCCTTCCTTTCTCCCTCCTTATCTCTTTCTTTCTTTTTCTTTCTCTCTTTCTCTCTTTCTTTCTCTTTTCCTTCCTTCCTTCCTTCCTTCCTTCTTTCATTTCCTTCCTCCCTCCCTTTTTTTTTAATTTTTTTATTTTAATTTTTTATTTTTGATACAGAGAGAGACAGAGCATGAGAGGGGGAGGGGCAGAGAGAGAAGGAGACACAGAACTGGAAGCAGGCTCCAGGCTCTGAACTAGCTGTTAGCACAGAGCCCAACGTGGGGCTCGAACCCACGAACGTGAGATCTGACCTGAGCCGAAGCCGGAGGCTTAACCGACTGAGCCACCCAGGCGCCCCCTCCCTCCCTTTTTTCCTTCCTTTCTTTATCTTTCTTTTCTTTCCTTCCTCCCTTCCTTCCTTTCTTGTTCTTTTCTTCCTTCCTTTCCAAGCTTGTTTGTTTATTTATTTATTTATTTAAGAAAGTACATGAGGAGGAGAGGGGCCGAGAGAGAGAGAGACAGAGAGACAGAGAGACAGAGAGAGAGAGAGAGAGAGAGAATCCCAAGCAGGCTTTGCACTGTCAGTATAGAGCCTGATTTGAGGCTTGAACTCGCCAACCATGAGATCATGACCTCAGTGGAAACCAAGAATTTGATGCTGAATTGATGAGCTACCCAGGCACCCAAATACATATTCTTCTCAAATGAATAAGGAACATTCACCAAAAAGACCATATCCAGGTTCATAAGACAAGACTGAATCAATGTAAAATAACTGAAATCCTACAAAGTCTGTTCTCTGTAGAAATCAATAAAGATCAATAATAGAAAGATGACTGGAAAATCTCTGAATATTAGGAAATTTAATGATACCAAGTAATCCTTGGGTCAAATAAAGTCTTAAGGCAATTAGAAAATATTTCAAGGGGTGTCTGGGTGGCTCAGTCAGTTGAGTGTTGGGCTTTAGCTCAGGTCATGATCTTGTGGTTGTGAGTTCGAGCCTCTGTGCTGACAGCTCAGAGCCTGGAGCCTGCTTCAGATTCTGCATCTCCCTCTCTCTCTGCCCCTCTCCTGCTCATGCTCTGTCTCTCAAAATGAATAAGTGTTAAAAAAATAATAAGGAAATAGTTTGAAAACTGAAAGTGAAAATAAAACATATTTGTAAGATGTAGTTAAAACAGATTAGAGGGAAATTATAGTATTTAGATATTTATATTAGAAAGAAGAAAGGACTCATATCAATAATCTAAGCTTCCACCTTAAGAAACCGGAAGACCAAATAAACTAGCAAAATAAACCCTAAGTTAGCATAAGGAAGGAATTAATAAAAATTAGAAAAGAAATCAATGAAATAAAAAGCAGAAAAGAGAGAAAACCAATGAAACTAAAGACTTTTTTTAAGATCAGTAAAATGAATACAACTATAATCAGAAGGACAAAGACATGTTACTAATGTTGGGAATGAGAAAAGGGGTATTCTTAAAGAACCCTGCATACATTAAAAGGATAATAATAGAGAGTTATGAACAACTCTACTCATGTAAACTTGTCAGCTTAGATGAAATAAACCCATACCTCAAAAACTGCAAACTACTGAAACATGTCAAGTTGATTCGTGGGTGTTCAGAATGTTTTGATATTTATCTATCTGTGTTTGAAGGAGGAGGCAAGCTTAGGGTTGCCCCACTCCTCTGCCATCTTACCTCCAATTACTGAAATATATCAAGTTGAAATAGATAACCTGAATAATTCTTTGTCCCCCAGGGGTGACTCTCATTCGTTCAGGCTTGCACTGGGCCATTGAAAACATGTTCCTTTGACTCATTGTTGGTGAGGATGCAGTAATTCACTCTTTTCATTTGACCACCTCAGTCCTTCCATCTTAAATAGTTGTCTAATAGGTAGAATGAGAATTCCACCAACCAATTATTTGATATCTAGAACTTGAGAATAAAATTTTATTTTTGTCATGTGTATGATGTATTTTTTTTAGATTATCTGTAGCAAATGTTAACTCCCAAGCTTTCTATACTCTATAGCTTGCTTGTGACCTGTCTCTTACAGTTGTGTTGCAAATAAGGAAAATAAATCCTAATATTAAGCAAAAATATAGGAAGATGGCATTGCTGCAGAGAGTTACTTCAAGGATTTCAAATAAGCTCTAATTTTTTTTCCTATTGTAAGATTATCCTTTTAGTTTCCTTTCTACATAGCAAATTAAGAATTAACATGTTGAGTTAATGTGCTACTCAAGCAGGAGGACTTAAGTATGATATTAGTATTTGGGGGTCTCTACTTTATCATGAAAACCCTTCCATGAGCTTTTTGTCTCACCAACATAAATGATTTTATGGCAATCAATGTACAGGTAATTGTCTCTGTGCTGTACCATGAAAACTGGCCAATTTGTTGGGGGGAAAAAGTCAGTTATAAGAGTTGTTTGGGCATTACGCAGTTTTGAATTGATCAGTTTGTGAATACATGGAGCTCAGGATTGACTGGTGCGCATGAATGATTTTAAGTTGCTGGATGCTAGTCAGTGGTTGTTTAGAGTGTTTTACTCTGTTCAATTTAGTGTTTCCTCATCTCTTTTCAATACTGGTAAAATGGCTTTTTAGCGGATCCTGATGACTCCAACTTACTCAAACTATCATCCACACTGTCATTTGATAATCTTTTGAAAAATTTCTAATTTGATTATACTACTCTCCTGCTCAAAGGCCCATCAGTGGTTTTATGTTACATGTAAAAATAGTTCATATTCTTTAGCTGGCCTTTAAGACTTAAAAAAGCTAGCTCCAATCTACCTTACCAATCTTATTTCCTTTAACATGTTTGTATCACACTGTATACTCTTTAGATGTTCCTACCTTTCTCTGAATATAGGCTATTTTCTCAAGTCTTCATGTTTTGTACATCCTCTCCAGTTAGTCTCTAGTATCCATTGCCTACCCCACGCTCCCCATGCCCACCACATGGTGAACTCCTTCTGTCTTCAAATTTTAATTTAGATCTCACCTCCTTTGTGAATTAAGTGCCCTAATGCCCCTCTCCTGCCATGTTATATCATTATAGTACGTTGCACATGCTTGTCACAAGGTAGTGCAAGTATTTATCTGTTTTGTCCAATAGAAGTGAGCTCCTTGAAGGGAGAGACTGTTTGTTTCTGTCTCTCAAATCTTAGCCCAGTGCCTGACATGATAATCACCCAGGAAGTGTTTGTGGAATGAATGATTGATTGCCTAAAAGAGTTATTGTACTTTTAGGGATTTATTGCTTATTCATAAGAGTGAGCACCTACTCTAGAGAATCTGGCACATTTATGACTCCATAAATTACCTTTTATACTGAAGTGAGTGCCCGAAAGAAGTTGTGAAACTCTTGTGGTGTAGCTTGTTCCTTCTCATTCAGACTCAGTCCAGAGCTCTAGAGGGCATTGGGAGAGAATCAAATCATGAGTGTAATTATTAAGCATTCTTCTTAGAATCTGTAAGTATGACTAAGCATTTGACATACACAAAGTTAATATTGTAGAATTTTAGAGTGTTTTATATTCGATTCCCAAATATTTTAGAATTTTCTCTTCATAATAGCCTAATCGACTCTAGCATTTGCATATCAGAAAAATACCTACTTAATAGAACCTTGCCCAAAGTAGGTATTCCATAAATACTTGTTTAGCGAATTATTTTTTTTCCTTCTGTAGCAATAGCAAACGGCACCAATGCTTATGTTCCCCTGTTGTATCTGTATATGAACTTAACCCTGCAACTCTTAGAATCATAGAATATTAGACCTGAGCTCTTTGAGCTCATCTTATTAAATGGCCTCAAGTTATAGATAAAAACATTGAAGTCTGGAAAGCTGAGACCTTGCTTGAGTTGAACCTATGTGAAATTGCTGTTTTAATAGGTCAAAATGGTCCAAGATTGGCTATTTAATTTGTTGCAACCTAAAAAAGGTCAAAGTGTACATTTTGTATCAGGATACTGAATTCTCTTTGAGCATGATAAAAAAAATTAATATCTAGAGTGAAAATGAAACATCAAGTGGGTTAACCTTTAAGTTGTAGGAGAGAAACCATATATGCTCCTATGGCTTTAGCAGTTAGTTACACATGATCAGGGACACATTTGGATCATAGAATATAAGGTAATGCTTTGCTCTGATGGCAGGTTGGGAACCTTGTAAAGAAGTAGTTGACAGATTTTTAACTTAAGCTCCTGAGCTATAAAAATTTTCTTGCTGAGTTTTTTGAAAATCACATTTAAAAACCTTTGGCTCAGTTTAACTGGGTTGGCTGTATTTCAGAGGGCCAGAATTTCTCAAAGGATTCCTATTCCCTGAACATTCTAGATCCTCCCTAAAATAAAGCAATGTAACTGAAAGTGAGGATTATTTTGTTTACTCTGTCCTGCCTTAATGGGAAGCTATGCTTGCCATGGGACTACATTTCATTTTTGGAATGAACTTTCGACAGGAAGCATTCTGCTCATGCATGCATGACAGGAGAGGAATGTACCTGAGATAATGATATTTTTACCTAAGAGTTTTGGCACAGAAGTTTCTTTGGGAAATCTCTTTATAGTGTTTTTCCTCTTGACACGTGGTCTACTTGGCACTTTTCTTCATAAACACATACAGTTCAACCCAAACCATCCTGTGGAACTTTCTCTCCTTGTTTTCTTTTGTTTCTATAGCCTTTCCAACAGATGAAATTTAACGTTAGTTAGGCTTGGGGCCAGAGATGTCATCAACTTCTTAGAGTATCCAGAGGTTTCTAATCTTAGAATTTGGGCCCTTTTAAGACCCAAAGGTGAAAAGTGAACACAGATGCAATTTCCTAGACAATCAGAGTAAATGTGTTTTTGTTTGTTTTGCTTTTGAATTAGATAATTATTTTGGCTCTTCCCTTTACCTCAGATGTTCAGGTAATTATTTCTGCCTTTTGTTCTTCTTTATGTCTACTGAAAATAATCAACAGTGAGAAATGATTTAAAAATATTAGTCACATGTTTCTGATTTTCTTTTTTTATGTTTATTTTTGAGAGAGAAAGAGAGAGAGAGAGAGAGAGACAGACAGACAGACAGACAGAGCACGAGAAGGGGAGGGGCAGAGAGAGAAGGAGACACAGAATCTGAAGCAGGCTCCAGGCTCTGAGCTGTCAGCACAGAGCCCCATGTGGGGCTCAAACACACAGATCACGAGATCATGACCTTAGTCGAAGTTGGACATTTAATCGACTGAGCCACCCAGGCGCCTTTCTGATTTTGTTAATGAACATATTCAGATTTCCTGGACAGCCTATCTGATTAATTTTATAGTCATTTAAAATAAATGTTTTATGGCTGTCTACAAATGTAGCAAATGTTTATGCACACAATCCATAAATTCCATGAGGGCTGGAATTGTCTGTTTTGTTCACTCCTGGATCCTCAGCTAGTACTGTGCCTGGCACGTTGTAGGGGCTCAACAAATATTTGTTGAACAATTAAATGGAAATAGAAATATTAATCTTGAGCTTTGAAAGAGGTAGTTCCTTAAAATTACAAAAACTAACCCAATGAAATATTCAAATATTGAGGATAGAGAAGACATAAAAATTGCTATTCTGACTAAAAGAATCTAGACAGTAAAGTGTCTGTGGGAGATTTTAACGCCAATTCCTATCCTTCAAATCTAGGTGTCCTTGAGCCTTAGAATCTGAAGGAAATGTTAGAGGTCATCAGATCTAATTACTTATTTGACAACGGTCATGCAACCTTCAGTTGAACACCATCTGTAATAGTGTGACTTGGTACTCACTATTAGGTTAGGAAGTTATGCATTTCTTTTTTAATGGGAAAATTCTGATGCTACAAAGTTTTGTGCTATGGAGCCAGAATTGATCTGATGATAATTTCTATACATTGGCACTAGTTCTGCTTTCTGGGACCACATGTGAAACATCTGACAGCAGATCCACCAGGTCTGAATTAAGGGTATATCCTTTATGTCAGCACTAATTTAGACTTATTTTGAGGCAAGGCCCAAAACAGATAATATGCCTCCCCAATCCTCGGCACCTGGTACACTGGAATTAGCACACTTAGAACCACTTAGTGTTCTTATCTTGTACATTGTGGGAAGGTAAATTGTTAACACTTTGTAGGAGAGCAGGTTGGCTCTACATATGAAACTGTACCATTTCATCCAGAAATTTCATTTTTAGGAACTTACCTTAATGAAATATTTTCAAAGTTGTACCAAAATAGATGAACAAAGATGCCTATAGATAGTCCAGTGTGCTCAGTATAAAAATTTTAAAACAATTTAAATGTTCATCAATAGGAGAGAAATAAATTAGATACATTGATTCAGTGGAAAAGAATTAGGAAAAAGAATGAGATAGAGCTACATATATCTGAAAGTGAAAGATGTTCATTATGTATTATTAAATGAAAAAGCAAATATCATAAAAGCATATATGACATGCTTTCATTTTATAAAATAATAGTTATAATAATAATACATCTATGTAAGAATATCAGTCAAAAATTTGAAAAATTAGGGGGTGCTTGTGTGGCTCAGTCAGTTAAGTGTCTGACTTAGACTCACATCATATTCTTGTGGTTCACAGATTTCAAGCCCTGTGTTGGCTCTGTGCTGACAGCTTAGAGCCTGGAGCCTGCTCCAGATTCTGCATCTCCCTTTCTTCCTGCCCCTCCCCTTCTCATGCTCTGTCTCTCTCTCAAAAATAAATAAACATTAAAACATTTTTTAATTTTGAAAAATTATGTAGAAACTGGTAACACTAAAGAATAATCTCTAAAGAATAGCATTATAATGGACTCTTATGGTTTTTTTTGGTAGTTGTTGTTCTTAATTTTAGAGAAAGAGAGCTCGAGGGACAGAGGAAGAAAGAGAGAGAATCCCAAGCAGGCTGCATGCTCAGGGCAGAGTCTGATATGGGGCTTGATCTCACAACCCTGGGATCATGACCTGAGCCGAAATCAAGAGTCAGATGCTCAGTAAAACTGAGCTACCAGGAGCCTTGAGTCTTAAATTTTTCCTTGATATATTTCAGTAGTCTTTAAACACTTGCATGAACAGGATTACCACTGTAATAAAGAAAAAAAAAGCAGACATTTAAAAAATGTCACTTGGAAGAACTATAGATTATTGGGACTAGAAGAGGCTTTAGATTGAGTAAGAAAGGTCTCTAGAATTAATCTAACCTAACACCCTGATTTTACAGATAAAGAGAACCGAATCCTACAAATGTGGGATAAGTTGCCCACATCTCCCAAAGCAGTTAGTAGCAAATCTGTTTTTTTTTTTAAGTTTATTCGTTTATTTTGAGAGAAGCAGAGACACCACAATTGGGGAGGGGCAGAAAGAGAGGGAGACAGAGAATCTCAAACAGGCTCTGCACTGTTAGTGTAGAGCCCAACCCAGGGCTTGAACCCACGAACCCCTTAGTCAATGACATAATTTGAGTTGAAACCAAGAGCCAGATGCTTAACTAACTGAGCCACCCAGGTGCCCTGCAAACCCATTTTTAGAACATGGGTCTAGCACTCTTTTAATTATACCACAATTTTTTTTTAAAAAGCAGTACAGATTTTGAGAAAAATAAAATATGAGAGAATTTACTTTTAATTATTTCTGTATTTCTTGTTTTCAAAAAGTAGCTTCTCCTTAGACTAACTCATATGAGCAACAACTTCACAATTTGTGATATGTTTTTTATTTATAAAGACCTGCATATTATTTAAGAGATGATCAAAACCAATGTTCTCATTCTCAGAAGAGAAAACTAAAGCCTAGTGATTCATGAAAGATTCTACAGTGCGTTAGCAATACAGCTGGAACTTGAACTGTGGTCTCAGGATTCTTAGTCAATGACTCCTTCATTATGCCATACTGTTCCTGCAAGTTGATGTGCATTTATTAAATATCTACCACAGTGCTGGGTACTGCTGCCAAAGATATACTAGTCACCCTTGAAAAATAAAATAAAATGTGCCAATAAAATGTTCATTCAAGAGACTTTAGCATACATAAGATCAATTAAGTTGAGAAAACCTAGTGAACTAAACCTGAAGGTTTGATTAAATTCTTTGTCCTGATATTAAAAGTGGTACATATGAGAACTTCTTTCCCTTTTCCTAATTAAGTAGTTCAAGCCATTTTTTTTACAAATATATAGAGCATCATAACCATCTTAAAGGGAGGGATTATTTATATCCATTAGGAAATGAAACTACAGGGGCATTAAATGGTTTGTTCAGTAGTTACAAAGAATAAGAATAACTCTAGGATCTCTGTGTTCCAGGTGAATCCCAGAAAAACCACACCTTTCATGGATCCAAATCAGCTTTGAACCACTCCTAGAATCCTGGACATATCTGGAAAGTGAGTAGATGCTTGCACTTTATTTTAGGTTAAGTCAACCACCAACCTGGCAGAACTTGACTCGTCTGAGCAGGGTCCACCAAACTACAGCTTCTAATCTAGGTTTACTCCACTAGAACTGGCAAACCATTTATTATTCTTTGGGTGAGGTTGCATGAATCAACAGTCAAGCCAATAGCAGATGAATGGAAACCACAAAATTAAAGGTGTTTTTGGCACCAAAACCCAAACTAAAAGTGCTGATCTAGAAATGACAATCTCTAAACATTTTCAGACAAGTTAGGAACACAAGTAAGACCAGCTTTGGGCAGATTGCATTTGTGGGACCGGCCCCGAAGGCACAGTGCATGTTTACCTGGGCACTGAGGCTGCATCTGCCCCTTTATGCTCTGGTTATGTTTTATGCAAATTTTAAGATGCAAAACATTTTTGTTCCAGGTTTATTTTCGTTTTCATCTTCAGACTCTGCTTTGCTTAACAGGTTACCTACACTGCAATAAAAATAAAGAAATAAGTAAGTGTCTGTGCCCTTGTAAAATTTTAAAACATTCTGATTGATAGTGGAAATGCAAATCTTTTTTCCTGTAGTCCTTCAGGCCTTCAAGGTGCATTAGTTCAGCAGGAGAAGATGGAGAAAGGTCTTCAGATTGTGTAGAAGAGAGGAAGGATAGAGGATTGTGTAGGAAGTGTCTCAGACTGCAGTGTAGTGCCAAGAAACATTTGGCCAGATTGATGGGGAATCCTGAAATCACAGTCACCAAAGAGTCCTGTGTATTGCCAGGATGGGCCTGCCTTAGTGCCTCTGCTGTGCCATGATTGGCTGGGAGCAGTCCATTGGAAGTGTGGCCTCAGGGCCAATGCAGTGGAGGATCCAGAGGGACAGGATCTGAGGCTGTCAGTCAGTTATGCTCTCACACGGAAAGGTCTGAGAGGAGCATTTTCATGACTGACACATGGCAACACAGTTGCTAATGATTTCTTATTCTTCAATGGTTAAACATATTTGTGTTTTACAGTTGAAAACAACTGAGTGGCTAAGGCAGTACTTCTGAGATATTTTAACATCATTTACATGATCACTCTTCATTTTTAATTTTAAAGAAGGCAAACTAAATAAACGTATCTAAACAGTTTATATCATAGTAAAGTGGAATAACGAATCTCACCCAGGTTAGGTAATTTAAACCCCAAACTTCCATTCTCTTTGGTTGCATAGTGGCTTTTGGGACCTGATGTGCATGGGTGTCCTTTTGCTATGGTACAGCTGAATGTTTCAGCTCATCCAGATGATCACACGATACCACTGTGGGATTTTGGACCTAGTCAGGGCACTGTCAGAAACAAAGCCCTGCTCCTGGCCTGTAAGGCAGTTTGATTCTTTCAAGCAGTCTTTCAAGACTCCTGTATCATTCAGATGTTTTATCTTTGAAGCAGGTATTTGCCCTGTTTTTCCTCTTGCCCATTTTTCTTTCTCTCTTTATTCACCTCAGGGGTGTTTACTAGAGTCCAGATACCATACCAAGAAAGTTTGATAATTATCAGAGAGATTGGTAATAATAATGTTACTTGACATTGGTGATCCAGTGTGTTCCTCTAGCTCACGTTAGGTATCCACAGCATGTGTCATTAGGTAGCTTTCTTATATTGCTGGAGTATGGTTATCTTGACAAATCACAATTTTTATAATTTCTTTCCAAGTTTCTTCTTTCTGTCGGTCACTCTTTTGTTTATCCTTTGGTATTTTGGGAATAGTGATAAACGTTGGGTAGAAAAATTAAGTATGGTGAAGCATAACTTTGCGTATGTCCTCTCTACTTTTGGGACTTCTTTGTTCTTAATGTATTATCAGGAGAAATTCCCCAGATGCCTATATGGCCAACCTAAATCAGATAACTTGGTACTCATCCATCTCCAAAGACACTTTGGATTTATAATAGAGATAAGGCAGAGACAGGAGAGATTATCTCAATGAACACTGTTCAGGGCTATCGGAGTTCTCTGAGTCTAAATGAATAAAAAGCTATGTGTTATTAGGGTCAAAATAGAAACTATGTGCTTGAGTTAGCAGTTAGGATATGCAAGTAAGCTGATAAATACTATTAGTTTTGAGTTCTCCAACCGTACTAGGTACGGCTATAGACTACATGTACTTTTTGAAGCTTATTTATCTTTTGTGACACAACTAAGACTCCCTTGCCCTTTTGGTGATTTGACAGCATATCATGAAACTTTTAATGCACCTTCTTCTATACCACTCTTCTTGATTACTCAATCCAAATGGTATAAGCAAGGAGGCATACTGAAGAAACCAAGGGTAAAGAGATTGAAGAGATTGCCTTAAAAAATTAACCACTTTCACTTTCTTGAAGGGCTCTGGCTTTCAGATGGTTTTATTTCATTCCTCCCTGTTCTGCAGTGCCTTTTTCCTTCCTCCCACCCCACCACCCTTCTCCTTTCCCCCATAGAAATATGACTTAATCCAATTAAAAAATCACAATAGCATAAATAGCAAATAAATTCCTTGTGGAGGTTTTGTGCTTTTAAAATGGGATTTTGTTTTGTAGGGGAGAAGTGCTAGTAGGAGTAACAAGGAAAGAGGTCTGTCGATGGTTGGGAGTTAAGAATAAAGGATTAGAGCTATCACGGTGTTGGGGAAAGAGTCTTGAGTTAGGAGCTACATTTTCTTTATATTCAAAGAGTTGTTTTCATCTCCATTGCTTCAAATGGACTTGCTTAAATTTTTCTCCTCTCATTTTCCATCCATTTAGTATCAAAGCAACTTTGTTGAAGGAATATTTCCTTTTCCTAAAGGAGGACTCATAGAACAAGCCAAATCGTTACCTCCTAAATATCTGCATTTGAAATAAGTTTTTCTTTATAAAAGCCATTATCCGGAGAAAGGAAAGCCAATTGGTGGGGGAAGATATTCAATTTTAGCAGTTGAAGAAACATCGAGATATGGGCATATTCCCGTACGTCAAAAAGGACCTGGGAATGAACTTTTTTGAACTCTTATGATGACATTACATATAGAAAGTCATTTAATTCTCACAGCAGATTATAAGATATGTACAGTATTGTTAGCCTTACTGCACACACAAGGAATCTGGGGCTGAAAGAAGTTAAGTGATTTGTCCAAGGCCACACAACTAGTGTAGAGGTGGTAGAGCTAATACTGGCTTTAGAGTCCATGATTTTCCTGTTCTACTCTTCAGTGTTAGACTATAGTCTGTCTCTCTCTCTCTCTGTCTCTCTCTCTCTGTCTCCGTCTCTCCTCTCTCTCTCTCTCTCTCTCTCTCTCACTCACACACACACACACACACACACACACACACACACACACACATCATGTGTATCCCATTATGATTGTTTCTTGTGGATGAGACTTTGGATTTAATAATAAACTACCCTCTGAAGAGAAAACACCAATTATGAGGTGAGACAATGTCTCAAACCAGACCTGGGAAGAAAAGACAGAAGTCTTTGACAAAGTTGATACTTTAAAAAAAAAACTTGTTCGTCATTTGGCTTTTCTGATTTTCCTACCTTATCAACCACTATTTCTGTTTCCTATACTGATTCCTACTCTTTTTTTCCCAAATAATTATGCTGCAATGACCCAAAACTCAGTTTTTAGAACTGTTATCAACACAGACCCTTTCTTTATATCTCATTTATTCCAACAGCTTTAAGTAACAAATCAGTAACAAACAAACAAAAACAGAAACAAAAACAGGAAACCAAATCTGTGATGATGACTATAAATATTTATCTCCAGTGTGGATCTTTCCCCTGAACTTCAGGCTCATATATCCAACCTCCTCAATATCTTCACTGGAGTGTCTACTGACATCTCAGACCTGATGTGTACAACACTGAATTCCTGATGTCCACCCTTCCTCTGATCTACATATCTATGCACAGTTTTTTTCCATCTTAATTATGACAACTATTTGCTTCTAATTTGAGATGAAAACTTTGTCTTTGAATCTAGAGTGAATCTCTTATAGGCATCATATAGATGGATCATTTTTTCCTTTCTTTTAATATATTCTGGCAGTATCTGTATTTTAACTGAAAGAATGTATTAAAAGAAACTGGCAAGTTTAATCCATTTATATTTAAAGCGACTACTAATAGGGAAGAACTACTTCTGCTGATTTTCCTGGGTTTTTATGTATCAATTTTGTTGTTGTTGTTGTTGTTGTTTCTCAGTTCCTCTAATACTGCCTTCATTTGGGTTTGATTTTTTTCTACTGTATCATGTGATTTTTTTTCTACATTTCCTCTTCTGTATAAACTTATTGTTATTTTCATAGTGGTTACCATGAGAATTATAACTAATAACCCTGCATTTATAACGCTCTAGTTTGAATTGATACCAACTTGGTTTCAATACCATGAAAAATCATGCTCCTACACAGCTTTGCTTTCTTTACGTTATTGTCACAAGTTTTATCTGTATAATTAACATAGAATTATAATAATTTTTACAAGTTTGGCTTTTTATGAACTTATCTTTTTATTTAATTGACTTATTTTTTTTCTCCATAATATTTTATTGTCAAATTGTTTTCCATACAACACCCAGTGCTCTTCCCCTTAAGTGCCCTCCACCATCACCACCACCTCTTTTCCCCCCTCCCCCTTCCCCTTCAACCCTCAGTTCATTCTCAGCATT
>NC_043713.1:47263202-47269531 GCF_006229205.1 Suricata suricatta
GCTGTGACTTCCCCCTGGAAGTTCTTCAGGGGAGAGTTTCTTCGTTTTGTCATTTTTGCTAGTTTTCTGTCTCTTGTCACCTTTAGAAAGCTCGATGGGCTCTGTGCACCTATTAGTATTTCTCTGTTAAAGGAGGCTTATTGACTGTCCAGGGCCTGCCATTTCAGGAGATATTCTCTTAATGATATCTCTCAGTTTCCCTTATTGTGCCTGTGAGTGTTTTATTTCCCTACTCTGCAATATTTGGGACTTGCCTTCTTGCACACTTTGGCTTGTTTCTTGGTGTAGTCCTATGAAGGAAAACAGACTGACAAACACCGAGGGAAAAGAAACACACATACACACAGACAAATCAAACAAAGAAACACATTCCAGGGGGGAATGAAAAGAATGAGAATGGGAGGGAAAGAGACGAAAGGAAGAGAGGAAGAGAAAATAAAAAGAAAAGAGAAAGAAGAAAAGACCAAAAAATGTATATAAAAGGGGATCGGAGACAACAAAGGACAGTAGACCGTTTAAAAGTGTATGACCAGTTTAGGGGAGAGGTAAGGATGAGATACAGGAGAATATATCTGGGTTGCAAGTAGGTGAAAAAGTAAGGGAGAAAGGAGAAAGGAATATAAGGAGTAAAATTTAAAAGAATTGAGTAAAGAAAAAGGAAAAGAAAAGGTAATAATGACAAAGAAATAAGTACGAAACTAGTGATGAAAAAAAATTTTTATATATAAAAAACAAACAACAAAAAAAACCAAAACAAAAAAACAAAAACAACAACAAAAAAAGCAAGCAGCAGCTCCTCCTGGTGGATACGCTTGGTTTGGTGTGGTAGGTGGAGTCTGTTCTCAGAGGCTCCGCCCCTGCCTGAGGCGAAATGAGCAGCAGGAGGTGAAGTGTGCACCTTCACAGACTCAGTTGCGGAGTCCCCACCCCCAGTCCGGATCGCGGTTGCAATGGGGGAAAGGAAAAAAACAAAAAGCAAAAAACCGAGTCTCTCTTAGTTTCCGATAGCTTTGCTCAAGAAGCTGTGCGCTGCTGGAAATGAGCTGGGAGCTCCTACAGTCTAAGCGCGCGTGCCCGGGCCTCCACCCGCCACCGACTCTTTGTTGAGGGTCCTGGCGGTGCGCGCCTTAATTCTTCCCTGTGGGGACCCGGAATTCGCGCAGTCCGTGCAGGGGGCGGGGTGTGCCGTGGAAATGCGGTCCGTGGTCCCGTTCCCAAAACCAGGTTCGAATTGCTCGCGCCCGGCGCAGTCGCCGCTTGGGTCGCTTCCTGCCGTGGTGCGCGCCTCCCCAGCGCAGCCGCTTCTCACAGCCACAGGCACCTCTTATTCCCTGCCGAGATGGCTTAGGGCTGGGGGCTGTTCCCTCTCTTGCGCCCCGCTGCCCAGCAGTTATCTATGGAGTGGGTTTCTGTCTCCACGCGCAGCCAAGCGTTCTATACCTCTTCCCCAGAGACAGTTCTATGGGCGTGTTCCGACTCTGTCTCTTCCCTTTGTCTCCCGAGCGCCCCGCACTTGCGCCACGTTGGGCTGGGGATCTTACCTCCCCTGCCCGTCCCGGGCTGGCCTGTCCTCGGATCTCCCCCGTTCGCCCCCACTCACTCAGGTATCCTTGAGGTTCTATTCCTTCTGGAGTTCGTATTTTCTCCTTCCACTCTCGCAGATGAACGTAATATCCTTCTCAGTTCGAAAAATGGTTCGGACGGAGTTTACAGAGCTCCCTTCCTCTCCGCCATCTTGGCTCCACCCCTTAATTGACTTATTGTATCGGAAACAAAAAGAGAGATTGCAGACCAAAACTAAGATAATACTGCCATTTGAATTTACCTATGTATGTAGGTACATACAAAACCTTTACTGGAGTTCTTTATTCAGATGGCTTTGAGTTACTGACCAGTGTTCTTTCATTTTAGTCTGAAGGAGGCCTTTTAGCATTTCTTATATGGAAGGTCTACTAGTGATAAGCTTTTTCAACTTTTTGTTTATCCGAGAATGTTTTATTTTCTCCTTCATGTTTGAAAGATAGTTTTACCAAATGTATAATTCTTGATTGGCAGATTTTTATCCCCCATTCAGCCCTTTTAGTAAATCATCTCAATGTCTTGTGGATTCTGTGGCTTCTTACAATAAATTAGCTTTAAGGGTGCCTAGGTTGCTCAGTCAGTCAAGTGTCTGACTCTTAATTTCAACTCCGGTCATGGTCTCATGGTTCGTGGGATCAAGCCCCGTGTCTGGCTCCACAGTGGAAGCATGGAGCCTGCTTGGGATTCTCCCCCTCTCTCTTTGCCTTTCCCGTGTTAGTGCATGTGCATGTGCTCTCTCTCTCTCTCAGAATGAAAGGATAACCATTAAAAAAAAAAGATTAAAAAAAAATTAGCTCTTTATCTTTTTAAGGATCCCTTAATATGACAAGTCACTTCTCTCTTGCTGCTATGAAGATTCTTTCTGTGTCTTTGGCTTTCAACAATTAGATTTTAACATGTTACTGTGGGTCTTATCCTATATGTGAAGTTTATCAGAGTTGGAGTTTCCTGAGTTTCTTGAATATCAAGATTCATATCTCTCCTCAAATTTGGGAAGTTATTAACCATTATTTCTTCAAATATTCTTTCTGTTCCTTTTTCTCTCTTCTTTCCTTTTGGAACTTACATTATGCATATGTTGGCATGCTTAATGGTGTCCCCAAAGTCTCTGAAGCTATATGTTGCTCTGTATTACTATTTGTTTTCTATTTGTCCATAAGTTCTTTGTTCGTTTTCTTCCTTTTTTCCCTGCCTTCTTTTGAAGTAATTGCATATTTAAGAATATTTTGTTTTATCTCCATTTTTCTATATTCTTTGTGTTAGCTTTTAGTGGTTGCTTAGTAACATGCATTTTTAAGTTATGACAGTCTACCTTCAATTATATTGTGTTACTTTCATCATTCACTTATAAGGACTCTTCTAATTACACTGGGTTCACCCACATAATCTAGAACAATCTCCTTATCTTGAAATCCTTAACTTAATCATATCTGTAAAGTCCCTTCTGCAATGTAGGGTAACATATTCATAGGTTCTATGGATTAGGTCATGGGTATCTTTGGGAGGGGCCATTACTCAGCTATTGTATAAAACATTGATATAAAGTATATCTTTTTCTTCATTCCCTCCCTTTAAACTACTCATTAAGTAACTACATGCTGAGGAGCATCTTTAACAAAGTTTCCATGTGGACAAAAAGAAAAAGTTTAGAAGAAAAGGCAGAGTAGTAGAGAAGAATGATCCCTGAACTTGGGTTGTAGTCCTAGATCTGTTTATCAGTAGCTATTTATTTTAAAAAATAATCTACCTCTCCAAATTTCTATTTTCTTGTAAGGGAAAACAGCTAGGAAATCTCTGAGATCCTTCTGCTTCTAAATTTGATAAATCTTATGTATCCCACAGTTTTATTGAATCAGGATATGAAATGTGCTCATTGTAGAGTACATTCAATGATCCAGAAGGCTTATGATCCAGAGCTTTCTATAGATTTTTCAAGGAGGTTCAGTTCTTTAGAAAAAAGACCTACATTTTGCTTTCACTACCAGAAAAGAACTGTACAAATCTAATTGCACATGAGGTAATATAACCTAAACAGAGCTATTGGGGGGAGGCCCAGGAGCCAGGGAGCAAAGATGAGAAAAAAGACAAAGGACTGGCACAGTCTCAGTGTCAGGAGGGTTACCTTCTAGCACTGTTCCAAGGGGATGCAACCAAGGATGCAGGTAAAAGCCCCACCATCAAACAATTGCAAAGCCTTTCCCTGAGGTCATGCAGTGGAAAAACAGACAGACAATGACTCAGAATCTTAGCTGTGTGTGGGAGCTACTGAAATAAACTGTCAAAGGGGAAAGGTGGATTGCAACAGCTCCCACCAATTGTACCGTGGCAGTATACAATCAGTATAGAGTGGAGGCAGAAGTCATAGTCAGAAGCACTGTGAGCGATCAAGGAAGTGCCTACAGGTTGCTAATCAACATGTGGGTCTGCATGCCTGAAGTGAGATGACAGGGAAGATAGCTCTTCTGCTGGGACTTTGTCAGCTATCCAGGGGCCAGAGTGAGAAACATTTTGTTGTGGCAAGAGGGCTAGAAAAATCTTCATTCTTAATCTGACCCATCACCTGAGAATTTGCACCGTATGAAAAAGCTGATAGCGAGTAACAGTTGTATGTTGAATGAAGCAGCAAGCATGCCAGCCACACTTCATATGGAGTTTAATGAAGAGATAAAACTTATTTTTCCGGAATTCTGCCAGCAATCATGAGGAACCCAGCAAAGCAATGGATCATTAGAGATGGGACCAATTATTTAGAATAATTTGAATAGAACTGCTGAGGACAAAAGTCCATGTGTAAGGAGAGGAAAATCTTTCATTCTCATGCTAAAGATAGAGGGGGTTATAGAGAAAGATTTTTGATGTTTAATTTTACTATAAGATTACAGAAAAATCGTGGTGCCTGAGTGGCTCAGTTGGTTGAGTGTCTGACTTTGGCTCAGGTCATGATTTTGCGGTTTGTGGGTTTGAGTCCCATGTTGGGTTCTGTGCTACAGCTCAGAACCTGAAACCTGCTTCAGATTCTGTGTCTCCCTCTGTCTGCCCCTCCCTCCCTCACATGCTGTCAGTCTCTCAAAAATAAACATTACAAAAAGGATTACAGAAAAATCTTATTAGCTTTTTAGTAGGTCTGCCACATATTATTTCAAATTCCTGGAACACATCACTAAAACAATTTTCTTTTAGGTGGTTATGATCTTTAGTATGTGGGCATTAGATTAACTAGTTATTTGGACTATTAATTCACTGACAAATTTGAAGAAAAAAATTAGTAAGCCTGGACTGTTCTAGCAGTTTGAACAAAATGGTGTATTTGGTATGTCTGAGCAGAAATTATAATATCTTTTGATATGAGCAAGAGGGAAACAATGCCAGTGGTATAGAATAAACTCTGGACCTCCAAGCAAAGGGTGGGCCTCCTTGTAGCTTGCTCATTGGCAGAATAAAAGACTTCTTTTGGTTGATCTGACTTCATGGTTGGTTGTTTCTAAATTTCATTCTCAGGCCAGAATTGAGTAAAATGCATGATTAGAGGCTTCCCCAATTGTCAGTCTCATTATAAGGCAGAACCCATTTTCTTTTCTAGAATCAGAAACTTACAGGGGTGTCTGGGTGGCTCAGGTCAGGATCGTAGGGTCCTGGCATCCAGGCCTACTTTGGGCTCTGCACTGAGCATGGAGCCTGCTTGGGATTCTCTCTCTCCCTCTCTCCTTCTGCCCCCCCCCCACTCTTGCTCGCTCTCTCTCTCTCTCTCTCTCTCTCTCTTTCTCTCTCTTGCAAAAAAGAAAGAAAGGAAAGAAAAAAGAAAAGAAAAAAGAAGAGAAAGGAAAATTTCAGTGGGATGCAGAGGAGCTAGTGATGTAAAGGAGAGAGAATCATAGAAAAATCTTTCTGGCTTTCTAGTAGCATTAGCAGAAGTAGCAAAATCAAGCTTCTGGCTTAACAGTGGCAGTGGACTGGTTTTCAGTAGTAGTTGCAACAAAACTGAATTTGCAGGGTAGCAGTGGGAGCAATGTTAGGGGTGATGGTAGTTGCCTCACAATTGAATTCCTGGGGGCAGTTTTGCAAGTCATAGTGTTTACCATTCTTTGGCATTATCTGTCACTGCTTTACTGGATGAATTTAGCAGCATGATTTTGGCCTTTATTTCTTGCTAGGTAGCTCCAAGCCTGGTTTTCCAGACCTCCTATTTATTTTGTCAGCTAATATCTTTTTAATAAATTATTTTCACTTTAGTTCTGCTAGACTTCGGTTTGCTGCTTGCAACTCAGAACCTGGATACTTCTGGAACCTTGTTAAAATATAGATTCCATGGCCTAGAAAAATCAGTTGGAATATCTGGCATTGGGGCATAAAAATCTAATTAAAAATTTTTTTTTAATGTTTGTTTATTTTTGAGAGAGAGAGAGAGAGAGAGAGAGAGAGAGAGAGAGAGAGAGAGAGAGCGCGACCAAGTGCAAGCAGGGGAGGGGCAGAGAGAGAAGGAGACACAGAATCCCAAGCAGGCTCCAGGCTCCAACCTGTCAGTACAGAGCCTGATACAGAGTTTGAATTCACGAACTTGAGATCATGACCTGAGCTGAAGTTGGATGCTTAACAGACTGAGCCACCCAGGCACCACACCCTTTAAAAATATTTTTTAATGTTTATTTATTTTTGAGAAAGAATGAGAGAGAAGAATCTAATTAGTTAAAGATCCTAAATCAATCAATATTTTCTTTTTATGTAGAAAGTAACAGAGAACTGAATTCAAA
>NC_043713.1:47269631-47306554 GCF_006229205.1 Suricata suricatta
AGATCGATAACAACAATAAAAGAATGAAAAGAGTAAAAAAATAAAATAAAATAAAAAATAAACCAATTCTTAGCAGTAAAAAAAAAGTCTAAGGAGTAGATATTTAGGCAGTACTTAATTCAGAGCTCAAGCAATGTTTTTGGGATTTGGGTTCTGTGTTTCCTGGTTCTGTTTTCTGTAGTGTTTTCTTCAGTCTAACATCCTATGCTTTTGCAAGATGGTGGTAGAGACTGTAGGCTTTACATCCTCTCAGCTTGTGTTCTAGTGAACAGAACACTTGTCCTTGTCCTGGAAGCCATGGTTCTGATGGAGGTCCATATCTGAAATGTGAAGGTCCACTTAGTTGGCGTGAGTTTCCTACCACCTCTGGAGCCCAGGTTCTCTCAGGAGCAGATTTTCTCTTTTTCCTTGTCTGAGGGTATCAACTTTTTGTTAACCAATAGACATCCTCATGCTTGCAGTTGAGTTGTGTACTCATTCAGTCATTTATTCATGAATAGATTGAACTTACAAGGCATTGTGTTTGGCAAAGGGGATTTAAAGTTGAATAAGATGTGTTCTTCTTTTTAAAAGAGTGTAGATTCTAGTGGAGGAGACACATAAATAAAACAGTGTTTAAATCTATCTGAGGGGCACCTGGGTGGATCAGTCAGTTAAGCGTCTGACTCTTGAGCTCAACTCAGGTCTTGATCTCAGAGTTGTGAGTTCAAACCCCTTGTTGGGCTCCAGGTGAGCATGAAGCCTACTTTAAAAAAATCCATTTGGTTTATTATTAAATATCAAATGCTTGGCACTATTCTAGTGCTAGGGATATAATAGTGAATAAAATAAGGTACTTGTCTGTATAGAGCTTATATTATAATGGATTAAGACAGAAGATTAAACACAGTATAAAAGCATTAAACACAATATAAAAGATAATGATAAGTATAAACAAAAATAGTCAGATAGGGCCTCTCTGAGAGGGTGGCAGAGATGTGAAGGAAGTGAGGGAGTGAACATGTGGATATCCCCAGGAAGAACATACCCAACAGAGGAAACATCAGGGGTTAAGGGCCTGAGGCAGGACCAAGACCATGCTTGGCCAGTGTAGTTGGAGTAGAATATTGGGGGGAGTTGTACAAGGTGAGTTTAGGGAGGGAGGTTGGGGGGCTAGATTATGTGGGGTCTTGTAATGCCTCTGATATGGGAAAAACTTGGGGATTCTGAGCAGAGAAGGGACATGATACATTTGTTTCAATCATTTTGGCTGTTGTTTGTAGGGAGAAGAGATGAAAGCTGGAAGACCAGTTGGGGCTGTTACACAATCTGAGTGAGACAAAATGGGGTTGACCAGGATGATGAGTAGGAAATGGTTGGATTGTGGATATATTTTGAAGGCAGATCTTACAAGATTTGCTAATGGATTGAGTGTGAGATATGAGAAAAAGAGGAGTCATGGATGACTCCAAGGTTTTTGGTTGGGCAACGGGAAGAATGAAATTATCATTTACTGAAAAGGGAACATTGCTGAAGGAGTTTGGTAGGCTGCCTACTAGACATCAAGTGCATGTGTTAAGTTCTTAGTTGGGTATTCTAGTCTAGAGTTCAATGTAGGTGTTTGGGTGGGGATTCATATTTGGGCACTGCTCTCCTTATAGATGCTATTTTAAGCTATGAAATTGATAACATCACCTAGAGAGTGAGTCAGTGGAGCATAGGAAAGAACACTTCAGGCTTTAGAGATCAGGCTGAGGATGAGAGGCAACAAAGGGGTTGAAGTAGTAGTTGCCAGTGAGGAGAGCAAGCCACTGACTAGAAGCCAAGAGATCAAAGTCTTCCAAGAGAGAAGGGGTAATTAGTTGTATCAAATGCTGTAACTGTGCTAGGTCAGTAAGATGAAGACTAAGGGTTAACTATTATTCATGGCCACGTTGAAGACATTTGTGACTTTGTCAAGACTTATTTTGCTAGAAATGTCAAGATGAAAAAACAACTTAATGTGTTTCAGAGAAAAGGGAGGAGAGGAATGGATGACAGTGGGTAGGGACAATTTTTTTGTTAAGGACTTGCTATAGAGGAGAGCAGAGAGATGGGGGCAGGTAGTTGGAAGGGGTGTGGGGTCAAGTGAGGGCTGTGTGATAAATGAATATAAGTGTAGTGTAGTTAGGGTGCTTTGCAAGTACATAAGAAATTTTCGACAAGAGATGTTAGGGTAGAGTTTATAGGAAGGTCAGGCACTTAGTTGTAATAGAAGAGGAAGGAAAGATTTTTCAAATGAGGGATATGTTTAAAGGCACATAAGTGTGACACAATATAAGGTTTGACAAACTGCAAGGAATTGGAATGGAAAGAAAAGACCATGAGGCAAATTAGTAGGACATTAGGCACAGGATAGTCAACACCACACCTTGAAGTGAATTTTACTCTTTAAGTGAAAGAGAGATGTTGTGAAATAGTTTCTGTAGGGAAGTGAGGTGATGAGATGTGCATCTTCCAAAGAGAATCCTAGAAGCAGTGCAGAAGGTAGATTGAAGCAGGGATAGACTGGCCTCAAAAAGACAGGAGATCGTTGTAGCGACTCTGGTGAAAAGTGATGAAAGATTGAATTTAGGCAAATGACAGTGAAATTAGAGAAAACAGCTATGCAAGATATGAATAAGTTAGGATCCACAGGAGTCTCTGGTTATGTGGAGGTCAAGGAGTGAACTGTGCAGGGAAGAAATGTAGCAGGACTTTCAGGATGTTGGGTCATTGGCAGAGCTAAGGACTAGAGGAGTAGTTTACAAAGTACTATTTTAGTATTGGTTATGATGAGTTTAAGAGATAGGTGGGAGATTTTAAGGTGACAGATGTGGTAGATATTATGAATTTGGAGTTCCAAAAAGAGGTTTGGGCTAGACACACAGATCTGGGAATTGTGAGACATAAATGTTGGCTAAGTCATGGATTTGGATGAAGTCATTCAGAGAGAGGGTGAGAGCAAAAGCTCTTAATCTGCAATTTGCTTAATGTAGCTGGAGGAAAACATCCAGCTGTGCCGAGTGGTCCCACTTTAAAACTGACCACATGTTTTTATTTTTTTTAATGTTTATTTATTTATTTTTGAGACAGAGATTGAGATTGAGAGAAAGAAAGAGAGAGAGAAGCAGAGAGAGAGGGAGACAGAGAATCCCTAGTAGACTCTGTACTGCCAGCACAGAGCCAGATGTGGGGCTCTAACTCACAAACCATGAGAGCATGACTGAGCTGAAATCAAGAGTCGGCTGCTTAACGAACTGAGCCACCCAGTGCCCCTGAGCACATGTTTTAAGTGATCGTTTCATGGCAGTGCAGCAACCTTATTTCTCAAACCGGTAACAACCCTTCCTTTCTCTTCACACTCAGCTGATGGTTTTACATCTAATTGATTGAGAAAACAGGAACAGTTACGAGAGAACAACTTCACCTTCTGACCAACGAATCTACTGGTTACTGTGCATCTTTACACATACTGCTTTTATTCCTGTTGTAACATGATAACTGTTCTAGCTTCTAACTCTACTTACACTGTGTCTTGGCCCCTCTTCTACTCAAAGCTTTTGCTTTTGCAATCATCCCCTTTCTCTTTTGCATCATCTGTTTTCTCCTCTTTACTCATCATCTTCAAACTCATGCTGTAATATGTCCCCATCTGGAGAAGGTCTCTTGTGGCCTCACATTCCTATCCCCCACCATTTCTGTTTTCCTTCATAACAATCCTCTTGAAAGAATTGTCTGTAATCACTCTCTCACTTCCCATTATTTCTGGACTACACTCTGTTCAGGCTCTTGTCTCTGATTCCATTAAAACCATTCTTAAGGTTGGTAAAGATCTCTTTCTTGCCAAGTTCAATAAACAATTCTTAATCTTCATCTTACTCAATCTCTCAGCAGCATGTGACACAGTTGATTACTCCCTCTTACTTGAAACACTTTTGTGTTGTTGTTGGCTTCCAGAGCCTATTATTTTCTTAGTTTTCTTCTTATCTCACCAGCTGCTTCCTTCTCGGTCTCCTTTACTGGGTCTTTCTATTCTTACTGAAATTGAAAGGGTAAAATACCCCAGAGCTGAGTCTTTAGCTTTTTCTTCTCTATTTGCTCTTCTCCTGAGGTGATCTCATCCAGAGTCATGCTTTAAATAACATCTGGTCAAATATGTGTCTCAGAGAGGTCTTTCTTCTCTATGACTCTCCTACTTTGTTTTTCTTCATGGCAATTATCACTATTTGAAATCACATATGTATTTAAACATATTTACTTCTTGTCTGTCTACCCCATGAGAACAGGGTTCTTGTCTGTTGTGTTCTCTATTGTATCCTCAGCAACTAGAACAGTGCTGGCACATAATAGGCTCTGAAAAACTATGAGCCAATATAAGCAAAATTTTAAGCTAAAGAGTTAGATTAAGGCAGTCAAGAGAATCTAGTTTGGATAAGGAAAGGAAAAATGTGATTTCATGTGGTAAATGAGAAATGTTTGTTATTTTGGAGCTGTGGAAAGAGGAACAAAGAAAATTATGAAATCCCAATCTAGCGGATGGGACTTTGCTTGGAGGTGAGGCGGTGCTGTAGGTAAGAGGTACTCGGGGGAGAAGTGGGATACTGCTGTAACAGTGCAAGTGGCCTACCCTGAGGCCCTTTTCACGTTTCTGTGCTTAAAAGCTTCCCCTCAAGGCAGGAATACAATATACACCACACTCTCCTTTCTGGGTCAGGCAGAGAGGGTGGCTGTGGAAGTTGCTTGGCGAGGTGTAACAAGTAGAGACTGGAAGGGTTTTGAGGTACCTGTGAGAAATATGGACATTAAGGAAAATTCTGATGAGAGCTCAGAAAGAAAGGAGCAGAGCTAGCGAGAAAGCTCCTGTCTTCTTAGAGAATCCATAAATAACCATAAGTGTAATGTCAGTAGAGATAAGGACATTAAGGGTCATTCTGGTGAGGTGTCAGGTGGAAATGAGTAACATGTTAGCAGGAACTAGAGGAAAGGCAATCCTTGCCATAAAGTGGCAAAGAACTTGGCTGAATTGTGTTCATGTTCTAGGGTTGCACAGAAGATAGAACTTGCAAGCAGTGAAATTGGATATTTAGCTAAGGAGATTTCTGAGCAAAGCATTGGAAGAGAGGCTTAGATCTTCCTAACTGCTTATAGTAAAATATGAGAAGAGAAAAATGAGTTGAAGAATAAATTTTTAAACAATTCCAGAATGAGAACTTGAAGGTTTGGAAAATCTCCAAACCTATCCATTTTGCAGAACATGACAAGTAAATTTATGTTGTTTAAGCCCTCTAGTTATAGTATTTTGTTATAACATTCCAAGCACACCAAGACAGATTTTGGTAGCCAGTAGCACCTTGAGAGGTGCAACATGCATCATGGTTGCTGGCTGCTTTTTCGCCTCTGATTCAGTTCTGGCTTTGCTCTCAATCAAAATGGTCTGGGAACTGGTTCTTTAAGAGGTTGAATCTCTCACTTGGCCCTTAATGGGTAATTATTTGTCAAGGTAGTTCATTTTCCTATTTCTAGAGGGAAGGAGCGTCTTCTGGGAGAAAGGATTACAGCTTGCCTGAAAGACTACTTGGCTGAGAAATGACCACCCTCTCTGCCTGACCCAGAAAGGAGAGTGTGGTATATACTGTGTTCCTGCCTTGAAGGAAAGTTTTTAAGCACAGAAATGTGACAGGGGCCTCAGGGTAAGGTAGAGGTGCCAAGGCTACCCAGAGGTGGGAGTTTATAGGAGGCGGAAAGACATCCTGAGGACAAGTTTATACAAGAATGCTCAAGGAGGGACATAAAAGGAGGCGAGGCAAGATTTACTTGGCATCTTGCAAATCTTTTTGAGAAAACCCCAGCTAGGGACTGTCAAAAAGCCTTCCTGCGCTGTCCTCAGATGCTTGCACTTGCCCCAAACCTGCTTCCTTGCTAGATATGCAACTCAAACCAGTCTTTAGATACTCAACCTTGGCAGCATTTGAAGTAAATCATTTCTTGCTTAGCACTTCCCCTGCGTAGGAGGGAGGACGCTCATGAGCATGTGTTGGCAAGGCTAATGCAAAGGTATGGACCTTCCATGTTCTTCCTTCATACATTCTCCCCATCTCCCCCTACCCCCAATATCAACAGTTTTGGAAGTTTTGTTGAACACCCAGAATAAATGTTAAATTCTCTATAAGATATATTAAGCTTACTTTTAAAGAAAAAAATTTTTAATGTTTATTTATTTTTGAGAGACAGAGACAGAGCATGAGTGAGGGAGGGGCAGAGAGCAAGGGAGACACAGAATCTGAAGCAGGCTCCTGGCTCTAAGATGTCAGCACAGAGCCCGATGCGGGGCTCAAACTCATGGACCATGAGGTAATGACCTGAGCCAAAGTCGGATGCTTAACCGACTGATTTATCCAGGTGTCCCAAGATATATGAAGCTTCTAAAGAAAGTGATAACTTTCAGAGAAAAGTGTGGGTTACTAAGTGTGCTAGGCTATTGTTCTTTATTTATTAAACTTTCCACTAGAGCAGCTAAGGAACATACTCTTTTTTTTAACACTTCTTAAACAAAAAAGCATTAAGAGATTCATACTTCTAAAACCTGCAAGAGATTATGCTTTTGCTAAAAGACGAGTATTATTTAGCATTTATGAAGTACCTGCAAATTTCTTAACAAAGGTAGGTATGCTATACTGGCTAGGCTCAAAAGATGCAGCTAGAAACATTAACAGTATTGCTATACATACAGTTTTTTACTAATCTGCCAAAATTTTGTCCAGAAGGCTTGTTACCATTTGGAGGTATTTACCATTAATGCACCTGCTGTACCCCAGTCTGATGAAGAGTAGCTATATTTTGTCAATGCTTTTAATGACATAAGTTATTTAGATAGTGTCTTATAATGTGATGGCAATTAAACTCAGTCTAAGAAATAATGCCTACCTAGCAAAGCAAGTTTTGTTTGGACAGTCTTGTAATATCAAGAAGGATGGTGTGCTTGCAGAATTTTTTCTTGCCAGCAAATTGACAGTTTCTAACTGAACTAGAAAGATTTACTGTTGGATACCATATAGGAAAATAGAGACAATATGAATTCCAGAGAACTGATGAGATTGTGATACATGTGCAAGAAATCTGCTTATAAATATGACTTTTGCATGAAATTTATTAGTCAACAAAATAAAAGGCTGTTCTTACAAAATACAGTTGATCCTTAAACAACACAGGTTTGAATTATGTGGGTCCATTTATATGAGGATTTTTTTCAATAAATATATTAGAAAAATTTGGGGAGAATTGAAACAATTTGAAAAAACTTATAGATAGCTTAGAAATACCATAAAAATTAAGAAAAAGTTGGGTATTATTGTAAGAATAAGGACCATAATACGTATGTGTTAGTTGACTGTTTATATTATTGGTAAGGCTTCCTGTCAACAGTAGGTTATTAGTTAAATGGTTTTTTTTTTAAGTTTATTTATTTATTTTGAGAGAGAGAGAGACAGATGGAGTGTGCACACAGGGGGAAGGGGCAGAGAGGGAGAAACAGAAGCCTAAGCAGGCTCCACTCTGTTAGTACAGAGTCTGATGCGGGGCTCCATCCCATGAACCATGAGGTCACAACCTGAGCCGAAATCAAAAGTTAGCTGCTCAACTAACTTAGCCACCCAGGCACCCCAGTAGTTAAGTTTTTGAAGAGTCAAACATTACACATGGATTTTTGACTGCATGGGGGTAAGGGTTAATGCTTTTAATCTGGGTGTTGTTCAGGGGTCAACTATAGTCTACTTCTCTCAATTCATGAATTGATTCATGAATGATTCTCAGAATGTGGTCTCTAGACCAGCAGCATCAGGTTCACCTAGAAACTTGTTATTAATGCAGATTCTCAGACCCTGTGCAGGTTTACTGAGCAAAAACTCTAGGGGTAGAGCCCAGAAGTCTGATTTTAACCAGTCTTCTAGGTGATCCTGATACATGCAAGTTTGGAAACTGCTGTCTTGAACCCAAACCAGTACTGGGGCCCATAGTACTTTTTTCAGTTCTATAATTATTTAGGAGTCTTTATGTTTGGAGGTCTTGAGACATCAAATGTGACTGGGCAGATTTTTTATTGACAAAATGTTTTCTATGGATAGATAGGCAATTGATTTTTTTTTTTTTAATGTACGCTCCACACCCAAAGTGGGGCTTGAGCTCATGACCCTCAGGTCATGAGGGTCTCATGCTGTACCAATTGAGCCAGCCAGGCACCCCAGTGATGTTTTTTCATTAACTCCTCCAACAAACATTTTCTGAATGCTTACAATGTAGACACTAAACAAACAATAGTGAACAAGAAAGGCCAAAAAGAGCTCTGCTTCACAAGAGACTATTCTGGGCTGAATATTATAGCTGTTAATTTATCACAATGGCTCAAATTGCCTAGACTATAAGGGGAAGTTTTTATAATAGTCATCTATCCTGGAGAATGAAAATTGTCCATTCCTTACAGGGATTGATTTTTTTCTATGCTTGACCTGACACTATAATAATGTTGCATTTACATTAAACTAACACTGCAGATGAAAAGTAAACAGTTTAATCAATCAATTGTTTCATTAAACAACCCCGAATGACTAGGTTTTACTCCACTAAATTGTCCAAACCAATCAGTAGCATTGGAATTATATCAGTTTAGCATGAATCTTCACTTACAATAAAGATTATGTCTGGATATTTCAGGTGAAAAAAAAAAACATGGGTGGATGAAAAAGAACATTTGGAACATAAATGATCCAGCTTGGTTATTACCTGACTTTAGTCATTTTTCCACCAGTGTTCTAGTTTATTTTGTAATATATACATATAGTCTTCTTGTATGAAGAGAGATTAAACACATTAACAATAAGAGATGATAAATGGAATATTTAAGACTAATGCCTAGCATCACAAAATTTATTTGCTTGCTGGAAAAAAGATGACAATTCTACTTTTCATCCAGTATAGTGGTTTTGTTACAGGCAAGACATGAAGCAAAGCCTATCTTAATTCCCTCTACATTGTTTGAATATATGGTAGGGGAATGGGAACCTTTAATAAAAAAGACACAGAATCTGAACTCATTTGTTCACCAAGGGAACAAAATCTTTACATTTCAGTTACTGTATCTTTAAAAGTAACTGTTATAAACACCACTTGGTAATGAAGATTCTGTGAACATTTTGTATGTTAAGCAGTGATTGATTGTCCCTAATCCTAAAGATGTTCCTTTCTCAGATACTAACAAGAATAAATGATGGTCTTTTAGAGGAAACTGCCAGGCTTACTCTCTGGCTATGCACAGGGAAACCAGAAACATTTTTTTTTAGTTTGATCTGGGATAAGAAAAAACAGGTATGGCTCCTAATTGAGGGTCCCAAACTCAAAATTTTTGAAGGTGTTAGATGGGTGGCATAAATATATGGACAGGACAGGTGTATGAGACCAGAGGAGGTGATGGGGATATACCTGGACAGAACATGTCTGTGTAAAAGTGGTTCAACTTCAATTGCTTCAGTCATATCTTATGAATGAAGATATATTCTTGACTCATTTATCAAAATTAACAGATTAAAGGCCACTGAAGGAGGTTAAACTTCAGGGACCTGGCTCTAGCCTTTGATCTGTAGTATCAGGAAACTGGTTTCTCCAGATTTGATACCACAAGACTGTATTAAGTTGACCTATATGAAATTGTCATTTTGTATGTAAAGGAAATTATCAAATAGTAGCTATCTCATATGATTAAATCTAATATTTTCTTTTTAAAATATGTTTATTTATTTATTTGAGAAAGAGAGAGAAAATGCACCCATGAGCGGGGAGAGGGTGAGAGAGAATCCCAAGCAGGCTCCATGCTGTCTGTGGAGAGCCCAACATGGGGCATGAGATCATGACCTGAGTTGAAATCAAGAGTCAGATGCTTAACCTACAGCTCTTAAATCTTTTTTTTATTAAAAATTTTTTTAATATTTATTTTTGAGAGAGAGACAGAGGGACAGAGCATGAGTGAGGAGGGGCAGAGAGAGTGGGAGACACAGAATCTGAGGCAGGCTCCAGACTTTGAGTGGTCAGCACAGAGCCCAGCATGGAGGCTCAGACTTAAAAGCTGGGAGATCATGACCTGAGCCAAAGTCAGAAACTTAACTGACTGAGCCACCCAGCACCCCCAAGCACCCCTAAATATAATATTTTCTATCAAGAACTAACAAAAACAAGACACATACTCTTATTATCCTTTCCTCCATTCTCTAAGGAAGAGGTGTTTTTAGTTTATATGATTGCTTGCTTTTCTTTCTGTAGAGTCAAATTCTCCTGAGGTCTTGATTCAGTCATTCAAAGTATGTTAAGTCTTTCAAAAAGTATTTGTTTTAAGAAGCTGGGAATACATTTGTGAGCAAGATATACACCACATTTACTCTCATGGTGCTTACAGTCGAGCTTTAGAGAAATAAATAGGCAATTCAGTTATAGGAAAATTTCAAACTCACAAACCACAGATCATGATCTGAGCCTAAATTAGTTGCTTAACTGACTGAGCCACCCATTTCATAATTTTCATTATTTTAAAAACAATCCTAGAGGAATAGCTGCACTCATATATTTGCATATATATTTACACTCATAACAGATATTTTAATTAGTTATTAACATAAGTTCCTACAAGTGGAATTATAGAAAATCTATAAGTCTGGGGTAGGAAGGAGGAAGCAAATTGTGTGTGTGTGTGTGTGTGTGTGTGTGTGTGTGTGTGTATGTGTAACCAGGCATCAAGAAATGTGCTGCAGACTTTTCTACTAAAGATAGTGTGCATCTCCTGAGATCTGAGAATATGTCTTTAAATGCACAGCTGCAAGTGTGAATTGTTTTTGATTTCATATTTTATCTTAAAAATCCATGCCAATTTTTGCAATCTAAAAAAAAATACAGTGTAATGCATTATGCCTCTAGATCCTTGAGTGAATTTTATGTTCCAGGAAAGTGTATCAAGAATATTCTGTTGCTCATGTAACCCTCATGACACAGTCCTATTTTTGTCTGAAAAGCACGCAAAAGGGATTAATCAACAAAAGCTAATTGTTAATCAAGGAACAACTGTCAACCAAGCATTGTGCTAGGTTAGTGTGGGGAATTACAAAGAAGCTGAGAACATAGTCCCTGCCTTTGAATTGCCTCCAGTTTATTTGCTTCCCTTTAATAGTTCATCAAAGAATTTATGCCTAACCTGATAACTGCCGAGGCTAAGGTCTCTGATGCATTTGCTTGACAAAGTGGAAAGTCCCTGCTTGTGTTCACTGCTTTGCACACTTCCAGGGACTTGCTAATGTGTTTGTTTTGGAATTGGCATCATCATTAGCATCTGTAGCATTTTAGAGTCTTGGGAAGGAGACCAGGTACCCTGCTGGTGAGAGGACAGTATAGTGAAAATAGGAGTTTTTAGGCTTTTACATTTGGGACAAGTATAGTACAGGAAGTATAAATGAACTAGATCCTAAGTTAGCCAAGACTTCCAATTCAGTAGACTTTTTGATACACATGAGTTAAGAAAAGTGAGGAAGATGTCAATAGGAAGGTCTCTTACCAGGGATATGAAAGTCACATTCAGAGTCCATTCTTTCTGTTGCTGTTTAACTTCTGGGTCTCCTACTCTTTTCCTTACAGTGACCCTGATGCGTAAGAGAGTTCCAAGAACAATGTGGGCAAATGTTTGCTGAGTAAATAGTTGTATGCTCTGAATAAGGAATCAAAGGCATTAATTTGTATATAGCATTCTGGGCCTACTGAAAGGCATGCTCCTGAGTTTTAAGAAGACCTTTAATATCAGGAACTGATGTAGAAAATGTTTGCCAACCTTAAGCAAAACCTGAGACTTTTTTCATCTTCTGAGCTGTGTCTCCCTGTAGCTTGGTCCCAAGTTTTTGTCATTGCAACACCTTGGGAATGGCTGTAAAGGAAGGGTGCCCTGTGTCTATTCTTTTCTGTCCTGACCCCATGCTGGTACACCTGACCTCTGCCCGGCTCCCTTGCTTAATGTGCTGCCTTAGAAACTTTTGGATTCAGACTCAATGTTCTTCAAGGACAATTCCAGTGTTTCTTCTGACCTATGCACACCTTAATTCCTTAGGAAGGAAGAACCTGTCCCCTTGCTCTGGCTTGAAGCTCTATAAGGTCACCAGCATGATACTCATGTTCACACCAAGGTAGAAGACTAGATATCTTGATTCTGAGATATTTTTGTCCAGGTTATTATCTAGGACTGAGCTGAAGAGATGACAATGCAAAGGGCAAGGCACAGAGTCACACTGATATACAATAAGTTATGTTGCCTTTGACTTGTTTATTTAAGTGAACAGAATTGGATTAATCATTGTCCTTGGTTCATAAAATTCTATTGTCATTGTTTCATGAATGGATCTTTTGTTTATCTTAATTAAAAAAATTGTTATTGAAGTATAGTCGACACACAATGTTGTATTAGTTTCAGGTGTACAACATAGTGATTTGACAATTCTACACATTGTACAGTGCTCACTACTATTCTAGTTGTTTATTTATGCTTTTAATAGTATAATGAACACTGAATCTACTACTGCTCAAGAACTAATATGTTAATAAATATCTACATGTATATTTCTTTTCTCCTAATTTATTTTTAAATTTCTCTTTTTACTGATAACAGTGAGACCTTTGGCAGCTATGAGTGGATATGTTTACTTAAAATCTAAAGTTATCTTTACTTACATATAATCTAGTCTACAAAAAAAAATTCTCCAGGTGTCAAACTTCCAGGTGCAGCCATTCATGAAGACAGTTTCGTGAGTTGTATAATGGAGATCTAAAACCTAGTGTGGAAATTCCACCAGGTAGAATTATCACTAAGATTTGGAATAGTTATTATTTTGACCTTACTTTGAATGATGCTCCCTGACCCTGCACCGGTATCCATATAGGATAAAGACAGAAAAAGCTGGCATGTGTGTTTAGTTGTAAAATCAGTGAGTTGTTTAAAGATAGTAAGAGATTTTAACATTTACAAATCAGAACTGTTTTTCTCCTGTAATCCAATTTAAAGGAAGTGTGATTCACACGAATCTTCCTTTGTGTTTTGTATTGGCACTGGATTTCATGCTGATTGTGAGTTTATAGTCTATAAACAGTTAACTCAGACCAGACTTCCTTTTTGTCTTTGAGTTGAGTTTCTGATCATATTAAACAGATTGGTAAAGGAGTCTTTTAGTGTAACAATTTAGTTGTTTGTTGTTCTGGACCAGCAGAGGAATTTTTACCCCTTGCAGCTGGCTGTAGTCTTAGGTTCTTGCCTGAACATGTCTGGATCTGGAAGAAAAATTCTGCCTTGCTCCACAAAGCACTTCTCCACATTGTCACTCCTTCAGACTGGTGACTTTAGAGTTTAGATTTTCCTTAAGCTACAGCTTTTCTTGGAAATAAATATAACATGATTGCTTCTCCAATTATAGCTGAATTCTGTCCTTGGTAAAATGGGTAATTAATAATTTGGGAAGGAAAAGGCCCATGATCATTCTTAATTTAAAGCAATATTTTCCCATTATACTTTCAATAAGTATAGTTATTAATAATGATACTAATTATTATTAATAATTGAGATTTACTTCTTTGGAGTTACATGAATAAAAACATCTATTCAGAGTGAGTAAGCTAGCTTTTTATTTCACTGGAAAAAGTGTCCCAGCTCTGGTAAGACCATCAGCACCACCTAGTGTTGTCACACAGGCAGAGAAACACAAAGTCAAACTCCAGGACAAAACATCCAAAAAAGTCCTTTGGACATTTGGGGGAGTTGTAGGTAAGGCCATCGAGGACAATTCCTTTGTGACTCATATTTTTAGCTTCAACATATTTTTTTATAAAGTTGAAAACGGGGAACATAAGAGAAGATGTCAAAGAAAAGAGTAAATACGTACCAAGATTATGTGGAAGATATGTGTAGGGAGACTGGGGATAGGAATTAACATTTACTGAATCCCTACTGTTTACCAGGCTGCATGCTCTGCTTATGTTTTCTTGGAGGAGGGAGTGGATTTGAGATTTTTCTCTCACTAAATCCTCTTTTGTGCAAATGAATGATACAATGGGCTGATGAAGCAGCACAAAGAGAAATTAAGGAAACAATCTCATTTATAATTGCACCAAAAATAATAAAATACCCAGGAATAAATGTAACCAAGAAGGTGAAAGACCTGTACTCTGAAAGCTATAAAACACTGGTGAAAGAAATTGAAGATGTCATAAACAAATGTGAAGATACTCCGTAAACATGGATTGGAAGAACAAATATTGTCAAAGTGTCTATACTGCCCAAAGCAATTTATACATTTAATGCAATCCCTATCAAAATACCAGCAGAATTTTTCACAGAACTAGAAAAACAATCCAAGAATTTGTATGGAGCCACAAAAGACCCCAAATAGCCAAAATAATCTTGAAAAAGAAAAACAAACCTGAAGATATCACAATTCCATACTTTGAGTTATACTACAAAGCTGTAGTAATCAAAATATTATGTTCCTGGCACAAAAATGGACACATAGACCAATAGAAGAGGAGATAGCGGCACCTGGGTGAGTCAGTTGGTTAAGCATCTGACTTTGGCTGAAGTCATGATCTCAGTTCAGTTTGTGAGTTCAAAGCCCACACTGGGATGTGTGCTGATAGCAAAGAGCCTGCTTCAGATCTGCTGTTTTCCACTCTCTGCCCCTCTCCTTCTTGCCTTTTCTCTCTCTCTTTCTCAAAAAATAAATGAACATTAAAAAATAGAAGATAGAAATCTCAGAAACTAACCCATGATTAAAGGGTTAATTAATCTTCAATAAAAGAGGCATGAATATGCAATGGAAAAAAGTCAGTCTCCTCAACAAATTGTATTGGGAAAACTGAACAGCTACATGCAAAAGAATGAAGTTAGACCACTTTCTTACACCATACACCAATAAACTCCAAATGAATTAAAGACCCAAATGTGAGACCTGAAACCATAAATATCCTAGAAAAGAGCACAGGCAGCAATGTTTCTAACATTGGCCATAGCAACATTTTTCTAGGTATGTCTCCTGAGGCAAGGAAAGCAAAAGCAAAAATAAACTATTGGGACTACACAAAAATAAAAAGCTTCTGCATGGTATTGGAAACAATCAACAAGACAAAAAGAAAGCCTATTGAATGGGAGAAGATATTTGCAAATGATATATCTGGTAAAGGATTAGTATACAAAATATATAAAGAACTTATACAATTCAACACCAAAAATCTAAAAATAATTTAATTAAAAATGGGCAGGACATGAACAGGCATTTCCCCAAAGAAGACCTGCTGATGGCTGACACATGAAAAGATGCTCAATATCACTCATCCATAGGGAAATGCAAATTAAAACCATAATGGGATATCACCTCACACCTGTCAGAATGGTTAAAATAAAAAACATAAGAAAAACAAGTGTTGGTGAGGACATGGAGAAAAAAGAATCCCCTCATGCACTGTTAGTGGGAATGCAAACTGGTGCAGCCACTGTGGGGAACAGAATGGAGGTTCTTCAGAACCTCCCATAGAACTACTTTGTGATCGACGTGCCTGGGTGGCTTAGTTGGTTGAATGTCTGAATTTGGCTTAGGTCATGATCTCATGGTTCATGGGTTTGATCCCCATGTCGAGCTTCTGTGCAGACCACTAGCTCAGAGCCTGGAGCCTACTTCAGACTCTGTGTCTCTTTCTCTCTCTGCTCCTCCTCTGTTCACGTTCTGTCTCTCTCTGTCTCTCAAAAATAGATAAATGTAAAAAAAATTAAAGAGAAAAAAGAACTACTAGTGATTGTGCTACTTGGGTATTTACCTGAAGAATATGAAAACACTAATTTGAAAGGACATATGTACTCTTGTGTAATGCAGCATTATTTACAGTAACTAAGTTATGGAAACAATCCAAGGGTCCAATGATAGATGAATGCATAAAGAAAAGGTGATATTCACACACACACACACACACACACACACACAGGAATATTACTCAGCTATAACAAAAGAAAAAATCTTCCCATTGTCAAGGACATGGATGGAGCTAGAGAGTATTATTAATGCTAAGTGAAATAAATTAGAGAAAGACAAATACTGTATGAGTTTACTCGTATGTGGAATTTAAGAAACAAAACAAACAGAGGAAAAAGGAGAGAGGGAGAGAGACAAACCCAGAAACATATTCTTATATGGAGAACAAACTGATGGTTGCCAGAGGGGAGATGGGTGCGAGGGGGGAGGAGTGAAATAGTTGAAGGGGATTAAGAGTGCACTTATCTTGATGAGCATTGAGTAATATATAGAATTGTTGAATCACTGTATTGTACACCTGAAACTAATATAATTCTGTATGATTCTATACTGGAGTTAAAAGAAAAAACTTAATAAAAAATAGAATATTTTATAGTGAGGAGTCTTGGAAAATCTTGTGTTTCCTTTCAAAGATAATGCCTCTCCCTGGAGCAAAGGTTGGCAGGTTTGCTTGCAGCCCATTATAAGATTTGGGCTTTCTAAGCCTGGGGTTGCTCAGCTGTGAACCTACCCACAGTTTGCTCGACATCCATCTGTGGGACCTGAGAGGCAAGGGGAATGGCTGCAGATGTGAAGCTCATGCTACTTGCTACGGCTGAGTGATACGGTCTTTTCTCTGGTCAAGGAATTGTGTTTCTTCTAGCAGTAACAATAAAACTGTGGCAGGCTTACTTGTTAGCACACAAATGGGGTAAAATCCCAGATGCAGTTTTTGACAATCTCTATCCCAATTTACTGCCCAGTCCCTAGACACCTGGTTCCTGTAGTCATGTAGTGCCTGACCTTCCCATTGTTCAGAGGATGAGTATTCCAATTTACCATGTCCTTGCTCTGACTATAGTCTTGCCCCATTTTAAGAAAACCAGATATTAAGAATAATCCAAACATTAAAAACTAAAACCAGTGGATGCTTAGCTCCATAACATGTGACATTTGTATTACATTTCACAAAGCATATGTGTAATTATATAACACTGGAATTTCAGGAACTGAGTTTTTATAGGTTTAATACAATTTTAGTTAACTATTTATAGCATGATGAATTTCCAAGACTCACTTGAAGTGTTTATTACATTTAGTGTGAAAAAGCCACAGGAGATTGAAGGCATTTCTATTGAGCCAGGTTTTCCCAAAGATATAGTTTTTCTTATTCCTGGAAACCTGAAAGTCATTCTCTAATTTTAGAATTACAGTGTAGGAGTAGGTTAGTTATGTGTGTGTGCGTATTTGTTTGTTAAAATGCAAATTACCTAGTTTCATTCCCCAGAGATTTTAACTCACCAAATCTGGGCTGAAATTTAGGATTCTACATCTTGAAAAATGTAATTTTGGAGTGGGTTGTGATGCTGCTGTCTTGAGAACCACATTCTAAGAACAGTCTTGAAACATAAAAGACTCCTCAGGTCAATGAACGACTTAAAATATGTAAATGGTTTGTATGTCTGTGGCCTCTGACAGTAAATTATTTTTATTGGGTGGCTGGTTACCTTTGCTGTAAGGATAAGTGAGTGCCGCCTGGGGGTAGGGTGTTTGTGATTTCCAGTGTACAGGATAGTAAACGGCTGAGGCCGTTGTACTTTTAAAATATTCGCTCGAGAAATACTGAGCACTGGCTATGTACAGCAATATGCTTATTGCTTAGGGTGATTTCGTCTTAACATCCATTGCCTTCCTTTCCTTGTCTTCCAATTCTTATAATTGAATTTTTATGAATAGGGCTTGAAATCTCAGAAGATATGGATTTAATCTTTAAATTTTTTTAAATATTTATTTTTGAGAGAAAGAGAGTGTGAGCAGGGGAGGGGATGAAAGAGAAAGGGAGACAGAATCAGAAGCAGGCTTCAGGCTTTGAGCTGTCAGCACAGAGCCTGATGTGGGACTTGAACCCATGAACCATGAGATCATGACCTGAGCCAAAGCTGGGGGCTTAACCGACTAAGCCACCCAGGTGCCCCAATATGGATTAAATCTTTATCCAATTTGAAAACATCTCAGTGGATGCTCACCAAAATCCATAAGGTAGGTAAAAAATAAACTGCTATCACCTTCATTTTACAGATGTGAAAACTATTGGACAAAAAGGTTAAATGATTCACCAAGAATCACACAAATAGGAAATGTTTGAACTAGTGCCTGGATCTTGATTTCCTGATTCCCAGCTGCCAATCTTCCCTATATACAACATCACCCTCCCAATATGAGTTTCTCTGTAGGGATCCCATTGCAGTTTGTATGTAATTTGATTTTGATGAAATGTGATTTACATTTACATTTTCAGAACAAAGAATCTCCTAATTACACCTGTGCAGCAAAGAAAAGCATTGACATCCTTATGATGTCATAAAAATACCCCAAAGGAAAAGACAGAGTTCTGTTTTCAAAATGAAGTGGTATCTGTAATAAACAGAACTAAGCCAAATAACAGAACATCATGCTCTTTCCCCTAAAACAGGCACATTGATTTGTCTTACCAGTCTTAAAAATTCCCCGTGAGAGGAGGGAATGGAAAAGACAGCACAGAATAGGTGCAGAATGTAGACACACTGCCATGTTAATTATGAGGGGGCTTGGGAACCACCCCTTTGGTTTCTTGTTCCCAAGTACCATGCCAACCATTGCTGTGGGTTTCCTGCCTTTCCCAGAGATTTCTCTAGATTTTGTATTTTGCAGGGCACCCAGACCCTGTCTGGCTTTCAGTAAACGTTTGGTAACAACAATAACACAGAAGTGACTGTTTATTCAGATGGAAATTAACATGGATGAGATAACATTCTGGATTTCTGTTTCCCACCCCTAAGCCTGTAAGTTTAAGCAATAAGAGAGAGAATAGAATTAATACACATTTCTATTACTGATTGAGATTGGCAACACTTACCTTGGGATAGTTTCTTTATTATTTTCAAAATGCTGTCACGTGTATTAGCCTCTTTTTTTTTTTTAAGTTTATTTATTTTTGAGAGAGACAGAGACAGTCAGGTGGGGCAGGGGCAGACAGAGAGGGAGACAAGGAGAATCCCAAGCAGACTCCACACTGTCAGCACAGAGCCCGATGCAGGGCTCAAACCCACGAGGCTGCAAGATTGTGACCTGAGCCAAAACGAGTCTGAGCCCCTCTCACTGCAGGTCTGCCTGTCTGTGCTGTATGCCACCCAGGTCCCACACATGTATTAGCCTCTTACTTAACCAAATCCCTATGAAGTGAGAAAGACATATATTTATTTCATTTTACAAATGGAGTTCAAGGAGATTAATTTATTTACCTAATATTGCAGTGAATGAGCTTGTCTGAATTTGAACTGAGCTCTTGACTCATTTTTAATTTTTTATTCATGTAACGTAGTCCAAGAGTGTCTAGCCAAAAAGTGGGCATCGCCTTAGGACTCGTACTCTGCAGCAGTGCAGGCAGTGGTCAGATTTCCCTGACCTTGGGTCTGATTTCAGTTCTGTCTTCTACCTGGCTTGGCTAAGCGATTTAGTCACTCTAAGTCTCAATTTCTGTATTAGTCAGAACTTTTGGTTACTAGTGGCAGAAACTCAGCTTGAACTAGCCTGGACCCTGGGAAGAATTTATTATTGATATAACTGGAAAAGCAGGGTTGTAGCAGAACACAGTGGGAACTGAGGTCTTATTGCAGTTGAGGTTGCCTTCCCTACTTCTCATGGTCCTCAGTCTGAGCCCCTCTCACTGCAGGTCTGCCTGTCTGTGCTGTATGCCAGGGGTGGTGACATGTGTACAACTTTGCTATCAGAGGATGGGGCCCTTCATCCTAGTTACAATTCGGAAAAAATCTAGATAAGAGGCTCTGGTCAAGTCACTCTAGGATTGTGGACAAAAGTGTAAGATATTGTAATGGCCCAGTTTGGGTCACTGGCCCTGGAGGGCATAGGGCACTACATTGGCTCCACCTGACCCACATGCCTGCAGGGGGAAAGAGCAGTTTCCTAAAGGAAGGGAGAGGCTGTTACTAGATGAGGAAGAAAGGGGTTTCTAGGCAGATAAAATCCATAGATGTACACTATGGACTTTTCATATGTTTTTATAATACTGATTTTTATAGATGTGGTGGTGAGGATTACTGATTGATTCATTGAAAACTAGCAAATCTGTATCTTCAGTTCTTCATACCTCAAAGTTCCAGATCTCTATAGTCAATTGCCTTATTGGACAGTTAGACATTCCACCAGCATCTGAAATCCAATGGACAAAATCAAAGCATTAACTTCTTCCTCACACATGTTTATTCTCATCTTCATCCATGGTACCTCCCAGCTGTCCAAACAGGAAACTTGGGAGTCACCTTCAACTTCCATTCCCAACTCCCTTCATTCAAATGGTTTCTAAGAACTGTTAATTCTACTTTTACTCTTTCAGATGTTTCTGATTCTCTCTTTCCCATCTCTGTTCTTGTTCTCATCTCATTCCTGGATTACTGATCACCTTCTCGCTAATCTTGCTTCTCTCTAATCCATTCTCTACATTGCTGCCAGAGGAATTTTTCTGAAATGCGAATTTCTTCCCAGTTAGAACTCTTCAGTCACTTCCCTTATTCCTGCACGCCTTTTCTTTTTCTTTTCCTTTTTAAAAATACTTTATTCTTGAGGAATCTCTACATCCAATGTGGGGCTTGAACTTACAAGCCCTGAGAAATAAGTGTTGCTCGTCCTTCTGACAGCCAGACAGGACCCCCGCCCTTTCTCTTTCATTCTAAAAGATCAATATCAAAAATTCTTCATGTGGCATCAAGACGCCTTCACTGTTTGCCCTTCGATTTGTCCCTTGAGCCTCATCTCTTTCC
Source organism: Suricata suricatta (assembly GCF_006229205.1). Classification (NCBI taxonomy): domain Eukaryota; kingdom Metazoa; phylum Chordata; class Mammalia; order Carnivora; family Herpestidae; genus Suricata; species Suricata suricatta. The sequence goes on from NC_043713.1 coordinate 47,290,510, forward strand.
ACTTGCTTCTGGAAACAACTTCGTGTTCTGATCTTACTGAATTATCTCGAAAACATCATGCTTTCTCTTCTCTCCAGACCTTAAAATGTGCCCAGCAAGTTGTTGGTTATTCATGAATATATGTTGAATTAATTAAATAATTAGCTAATTAATGATAGTGTCTGGCCCAGGGCAGGTGGGAAATAGAAGTTATTATTTGCTACTTTGTAAACTGCCAACTGTATTGTTACATTGATCTTGGTTTACCAAAGGCCAGAATCTTCTTGCGTTGAAATACTTATTCTTAAAAGTAACAATTGGATTGCCACCATGGTCTATGGTTAGTGGTCAAAACTGGCCCTGGGCATAGACTTGCAGGGGGACACCTCCATGGGGTACCTCAATGCTGTTGTAATGTCTTCTCTGTCTCTAGAAACACTGTATCTGTCACCTACTAGTGGGGAGAGCTTCTTTAGCTTTCTTTCCTTAGCATATGGACATATATTTCTATTAGGCAAATTAACTAACCTAGTCCTAGGGAAGAGGAAAGAGGATATGGCTTTTTGATGGAGAAAAAAGGCCAGACAAATGTTAGCATGGCATTATTAGAAGAAGGCAAGAAAGAATTAGCAGGGAAGGATGAGCTGAGGGAGGCCAGGTAGGATATGAAGGGCTGCATCAGGAAGGCCAGGCCAGGGAGGTCTAGGGACTCAGCACCAAGAGGAGGGCTCGGGGCACCTGCTAAATCATTGAAGGACAAGTTGGGGGAGAGAGAAACGTCATGATGACAGTGAAAGAGCACTGGATAAGGAGACTTGTGTTCTAGGTCTGGATCTACCTTGAGTGTCTAACTGTGTCCCTTTTGCTAGGTCACCTGTTTCTCTGAATTCTTCCTTGTGGGACTTTGTCTTTTTTTTTTTTTTTAATTAAAAATGCTTATTTATTTTTGAGTGAAGGAGAGAGAGAGTGAGAGAGAGAAAGTAGGGAAAGAGCAAAGAGAGAGGAAGACACAAAATCTGAAGCTGACTCTAGGCTCTGAGCTCTCAGCACAGATCCCAATATGGGGCTTGAACTCATGAACCACGAGATCATGACCTGAGCTGAAGCTGGACGTTAAACCAACTGAGCCACCCAGGCACCTCTTGTGGGATTTTGTCTTATACTGTTGCCATTAGGAAGCAGAAATATAGTAAGCTCTGAGATTAATATGTTTTGTCATTAAAAAGTTGATTGTTTAGATATTTGATCACTTTTTTATGTCTAATTTCCAGTCTTCATAAAGAAATGTGCAGTGAGCTTTACATTTTTTAAATTATCTCATAAAAGGCTTTCTAAAAGAATTTTATTTAGAAATCTTATTTTTATGAGCTAAGTATAACTTTTCTGGGGGATCAAGCGTAAACTACTTTTAAAAGGCAATTTTTAGAAAGTCTTTTAAAAAGATAATACCAAAAATTAAGACTCTTTACTTATTATTTTCAACAAGGTCAGGTTTCTTAAGAAAGGAAAGTGAGTGTGATTAAATGAACATATTATTTTCTTAAAAAGAAAAAGTTACAAGAACCTATTCCTGTAAGATATAGGATTCCATTTTTCACATTTAAATCTATTTTGTATTTCTGATTGGCAAAGTACTGAGCTAAATTCCCCACAGGATCCGATTACAGCAAGTTCTTGGACACATGCTTATCTCTAATTAATAATATTTTTATCCACACTATGTGGTTGTATGACACAGCTTTGCAAACGGTATCATACACTGGTAAAATTGAATTGACTTAATACAGTGATTTCCCCACTGAATTTGGGGATAGTCCCAAAGATAGAATCCAGAAAGTTAGCTGGTGTTATTTGGGAAAATGTTTTTACGGTCAGTCCAGGAACATGTCATCAAATTTCTTACACAGATTTGTTCCTGGGAGCTGGAAACCGATCCCTTTCTGTGATTAACCTTTGGCTCTTAAAGTTCTTGCAGTTCTGTGTCTGTTCATGAACCAAAGGAAAGGGTGAGGTGTCAGAGTCTCTGCAGTCATTCTGATCGCCTCTGCTCCTTTAGGACCAAAACAGACATAGCTAAGTTTACACTTTATGCTGGTTTGTTTTTCCCTCTTAAGTTTCTGTTTTACTGAAACAGATCATTTTACGTCCCCTGGAACCAAAGCTCAATTCCCACTCGCTTGCATGACTGCTGGCAGACATCAGGGGACCCCTGTCCATGGAATTCTGTAGCTAGCTACCCAGGACCAAGGCCCAGGGCCATCCCCCGGCTGTCTTGGTGTTTGCAGCTGCAGGAACACCTGTGCCCCTCAAACCTGGGGAGAACATTTTTGCACCAGAAACTATGTCTGGAAAGGATCTCACTAAAAAATTTCATCTCGTACGTCATCTTCCACTAGTTTCCTCAGCTGATTAGAGCCCAAGGAAAAGAATGCTAAGACTCTGGGTTTTTTTCCCATCACAGACCTGTGGGCTGATCCTCTCAGCCCCAGTCATTGCTTCCTCATATCAATCTGCTGAACTAGTAGGAAGGGAAAAGCCCTCCTCTGTCAGGACCCCACTTGTACCCCAGACCCCAAAGTCCTACTTGTTAAAATAAAGTGGGATTTAAGGTCATTAAAAACAACTGGTCAAAAAAGGGGAAACACTCTTTAATGATAAGCAATAATTTAAAAGTATTTCACTAAATCAAAGTCATTTAAAAAAATAGCCTAGGGTCTAAAATAGGGTCTGATTTTATTTTCATTTCAAGATCTGTTTGGGAGGCTTAATATGGGAAGTTAGGTAATTATGAATGGAAAGTAATTGTGCAACCACATATGTCTGATTTGTTTTAGAAGAGTGATGAAGAGAAAACTCTCAGTACCTTTTAGTTGTACTATATGCTTGTACATTTCTTAATATCTGTTTGTCAAGAAGTCTTTTCGAGTTTTGAACCTCCCTTTGAACAGAATAGGTGACATATAGGTGTTTTCTAGGACCTCAAATGTAAATACACTAACAGCATGTTCTGTTCAGATATCTGTTTTAAAGCAGCCTTTGTATGTTTCTAATCACAGGCTTATTTCATTGCTAGATCTTTCTTATTATTAGGCACCCCCTTTAAAACGTGAAACAATTCCTGCTGCCCAGTAAATTCTTCCTCTTTGTTGAGTGAATTAACAAAGGAAGCCTTCCCAAGACTGAAACCATCTTCCACCAAATTCTATGGTATGGCTAAGGACTGGGTTGCCTTTATCTCTGTCAGGGCATTTATAATCCTTGGAGGGATCTCCTGAAATTTAGTAAATGCCTCCTTGAGCTGAACCACACATTCCTTTGGCAGCAGGTGGGTGGGGTGGGAGTACTCCTATATACTGTGTTCAGCCCAGACAGTGCCAGGAACCCTAAGGGCTCTACTTTCCAAGGCAGATAAATGGCCCCACTTTGCAGACCCCAAAGGATCAGCAGAAAGTCCCCCCAAACCCAGAGGAAAAGCAGGACATTTAAGGATGCCAGAACCACTCCTCTCCTCTTTATCTTTTTATCTCATTCCAAATCATACGTCTTTTCTCCATCTTGGATTGTCTCAGTACCAACATGTGGTAGAGATTTTGGCCAAAGTACTGGTTAAACTAAGAGTCCCAAGGGGAAAACAGTCTTGAGTCTCCCTCTGGTGGACAATTACAGTAATCTACATACAACTCTGCTACATTAACGGGTTGATTTCAGAAATAAATGTAAAAAGACTATACAGTATATATAGTAAAAATATTATAAGATATTACCACCATGCATTACTATTTTTTATACAATAATTAAAATTCTTAAATTACCTGCTCACCTCTGTAATCCTGTTTTATTTCAAAGAATTTACTCTCATTTTGAAAGTCTAAGTTAACAGTTCCTTGTAACTAAAAACCTAAAGTTTTCCACCCCATCTCAAACTATAGATGAAAGAAGCAAAGAAGCAAACAGTTCATCCATCTTCCATCTCTATTTCCATTTGAACAGAGATAACCCAAGCATGGAAGATTTAGATTTTGTCGTTTGTAATGAACTGCTGGGACTGGACTCTCCACCCCTCCCCCCTCCCCACCCCCGCCACTTACCCTTAACGTGCACAATACTTAACTAACTTGGGCTTTAGTATATATCCTGGTAGCTCTCCTCAGGGCACCTTCAAGGGAATACATACTCCAGTGGCTTCCTCTGAGGCCCTATTCCCTGGGCAGCTCCAGGCTTTTGGGAGACTTTCCCTGGGTTCAGACATCCAGTCAGTGGCCCTCTTTATTGCTCCCTTTATTAAGGAAGAGTGCCTAGGTGGCTTAGTGTCTGACTCTTGATTTCTGCTCAGGTCATGATCTCACGGTAGTGGGACTTCGCATGTAGTCAGGCTCTGCGATGTCAGCATGGAGTCTGCTTGGGATTCTCTCCCTCCTTCTCTCCCTGCCCCTCCTCTACATGCTCTCTTTCTCTTTCTCTCATTCTCTCTCTCTCTGTCAAAATAAATAAATGAACATTGAAAACAACAACAAAAGAACCCAAAACAAAAATGGACACTGAGGACCCGTCTCTGCTTTCTTCAGGTCTGACTATTGCTCATGTTTTTCTCTTCTTCAGGCTCAAATACCACTTAGTATGTTCTGGATGTCCGTGCTTCAGCAGCATGCCTCACTTCCCTCCCAGGGAGCCTTCTTTCCACTACTGGATCCACAAGCTAGTATTAATTTGTCTCCACATATTTTGCTCTTTTGACATTTGTAAGGTTAACTGTAGTTCCATTACTTTTTTTTTCTTCTAGTCTTCTTTCCCTTAAATAGACTGTCTCTGCTGTCCACTTATAACAAATAATGATCCCACCTGTAGTACACTTAGGTTAGAAAATGTTCTTTTCTGATTCTTAGCTCCCCAACTAGAATCTGATACCATTTTTTCATTTAACTTAATTTTAAAATGAACATATAGCAAAATTGACTCTTTTGGGCGAGTGTATAGCTCTGGGAGTGTTAACACACATAAATGCGTGCAACGACAATCCCAAGCCACATACAGAATGGTTCTATCACTCAAAATACTCTTTTACGCTACTCTTTTGTTGTCGTAGCCTTTACCACTGCTCACCCCCAGCAACCACTGATCTGTTCTCAGTGCCTACAGTTTTGCCTTTTCCATGATATATAAATGGAAGCATATGGTATATAACTTCTTGAGAGTGGCTTCTTTCACTGAGCATAACGTCTTTGATATTCATTAATTTTGCTGTATGTTTGTGAGGTAATTAGGTTTAAATGAAGTCAAGAGGATAGAGTCTCCATGATGGGAGTAGAGCCCTTATAAGAAGAGGAAGAGAAACCAGAGCTCAGCCTTGTGAGGCAGTCCTTTACCGAGAACTGAATCTGCCACCACCTTGAACTTAGACTTCCCAGCGTCCAGAACTGAGAAATAAATAACTGTTGTTTAAATTACCCAATCTCTGGTATTTTGTTATAGCAGCCTAAACTGACTAAGATAGTATCAATAGTTGGTTCCTTTCTGTTACCGAGTTGTGTTCTATTGGACAGATGCACCACATTAAAAAAATTTATTTACCCATTGACGTACACTTGAGCTGTTTCCAGATTTGGAGATTACGAATAGAGCTGCTCTAAATATTTGTATAGAAGTTTTGGGGTGAACATAATTTTTATTTTTCTAGGATAAATAACTAAGGATATCATTGATGAATCATATGGTATGATGGGCGCATATTTAGTTTGGTAAAATTAAAATTAAAGCTGCCTGCTTCCCAGAGTGGCTGGTACCCTTTTGAATTCCCACCAGTAATATAGGACAGTTCCAGTTGTTCCATCCAGGGCTTGGCATTGTCATAATTTTTTATTTTATTCATTCTAATATGTGTGTAGTGGTATCTTACTATGGTTTTAATTTGCATTTCCATAATGGCCAATGATGTTGAGCATCTTTTTATGAGTTTATTTGCTATTGATATGTTCTCTTGAGTGAGGTATCATTTGTTTACCCATTTTTTAAAATTGGTTTTTTCTTACTGTTAAGAGTTTTAATTTATTATTTCAAAATTTGTTTGTTTTAAATTTTGTGTTCACTTATAGTCCTTTCTTATTGTTAAATTTTGAGAGTTCTCTGTATATTCTGGATACAAGTCTTTTAATGGACATGTGATTTGTATATATTTTCTCTCAGTCTATAGCTTGTCCTTTCATTAACAGAGTTTTTCACAGAGGAAAGGTTTATTCCCCTATTCTTTTCTTGTTTATATAAATAATATAATATAATATAATTATAATATAATTATATTTTCTTGGGTATATGAGTATACACACAATTTAAACCATTTTAAAGTACCCAATTACTACATTCACAGTGTTGTGGAAATATTATCACATCTCTACTACTTATTTCCAAATCTTTTTCTTCACCTCCAACTGAAATTCTATACCCACTAAGCTATATTCCATTCCCTCTTCCTTCCAACTCCTGGTAACTTTTATTCTACTTTCTGTCTCTCTGAATTTGTCTATTCTAGGTACCTCGTATAAGTGAAGTCACAATATTTGTAACTGGCCTACTTCACAAAGTATAACATTTTCTTTCTTTCAAAAAAAATTTTTAATGCTTAATTTTGAGAGAAAGAGAGAGACATAGAGAGAGAGAGACACAAAGAGAGAGAGAGAGGGAGAGCAGGGAAGGGGCAGAGAGAGAGGGAGACACAGAATCTGAAGCAGGCTCCAGGCGCTGAGCTGTCAGCCCAGAGTCTGATACGGGGCTCAAACTCACCAGCTGTGAAATCATGACCTGAGCTGAAATCAGACCCTCAACTGACTGAGCCACCCAGGCACCCCAAAGTATAATGTTTTCAAGGTTTATTCATGTGATAACATTTATCAGAATTTCACTTCTTTTTGAGGCTGAATAATATTCCATTGCTTTTGTATAGAATATTTTGTTTATCCATTCATCTGACACCTGCTTGGGCTGTTTTCAACTTTGGCAACTGTGAATAATGCTGCAACGAACATGGGTATACAAGTATTTGTTTGAGTTCCTGCTTTTAGTTCTTTTGGCATCTTAGGAGTGGAATTGCTGAGTCATATGGTAAGTCTGTGTTTAGCTTTTTCAGGAACCTCAGAGGAAAGGTTTTTAATTCTGATGAAGTTTAATTAATTTTTAAAATGAGTTGTGTGTTCAGTGTCATGTTTAAGAACTTGCCTAACCTGAGGTCTTGAAGTTTTCTGTTTTACATTTAGGCCAGTGGTTCATTTTGATTTAATTTTTGTATGAAATGTAAGGTTTAGGCTGAAGTTCGTTTTTTGAATGTGGATGTCTACGTGTTCCCCCACCATTTGTTGAAAAAACTATTCTTTCTCCTTTGAGTTTCTGTATCTTTTTTCAAATATCAATTGGCATTGTGTGAATCTTAATTTTGTTCCATCAACTTATGGCTGCATTCCTTCTTTGATAACATTGTCTTGATTACATGTTTATTAGTAATTTTAAAATCAGTAGCATGGCTATTGTGGCTATTGTGGTTCCTTTGCCTCTCTATATAAATTATGGGATTAGTTTGTATATATCTACAACAAATTTTTCTGAGATTTTGATTGGAATTGTGTTAAACCTTTAGATTAATTTGGGGAGAACTGATATTTTGAGTATACTGTGTCTAATTTGCGAACATGATATGTATTTCCATTTATTTACATCTTATTTTGTTAGCCTTTTATTAAAAGCTTTCAACACAGAGCCTGCACATTCTTGCTAGATTTATATCTGAATAATTAATTTGGGGAAGGCATTCTAAATGAAATTGTTTTTAATCTTTTGGTTTTTAATTGTTTGTTGCTAGTATTTAGAAATATGCTATTTTTGGTGTGTGTGCTGACATTGTACTTTGCAAACTGGATAATGGACACCATGAAAAGCAGCTAAATTAAGACCTTTTGCCAATACCTGACCCAAGAAGACTATTTGTTGGCAAGGGGCATCAGTTCTTGGAAGCCGTGGGACGGACCAGTGGGTGGAGCTAGAGGAGGAGAAGTGTCTGGGAACTGTGTGGGGGGAGGCACCTGTGGGCCCTCTGAGGAATTCACACACGTGCCCACAAGAGATCTTGCACCGAGAGAATTCCGTGTTAAACAGAGGTGTACTGAGAAAACCATTACCGTGTCCAGTTAAAGAGATGCTTGTCTTTTCCTTCGTCCTCCTCCCAGTCCTAACACATTAAATATGCTAGAGCCTTTAAATCAGATATGAGATTGCATGTTTGTGTTGACTTGTTCTAAGGTTTGAAAGTCAAAAGTAAGTAGAAAGTTGTCATCATTTAAAAGAAATTCAGGGGCCTGAGTGGCTCAGTCGGTTGAGCATCTGACTTCGGCTCAGGTCATGATCTCACTGTTCATGGGTTAGAGCCCCACATCAGGTTCTATGCTGACAGCTCAGAGCCTGGAGTCTGTTTAGGATTCTGTGTTTGTGTGTCTCTCTCTACCCGTCCCCAGCTCATCCTCTGTCTTTTTTCATCTCAAAAATAAATAAACTATACAAAATTTAAAAGATATTCAATATAATATTGAAGAAAAGATAAAACAATTTCAAACTATACAAAGACTGGCAACACTGACTTAGAGTCACTCATGCTTCACCATTAGCTTCAATTAGGTGTCACTTTGATAAACTTCTATAATCCTGTATTTACCTATGTCTTATCATATATCACAAAGTACTTAACTCCTGATTTATTTTTATTTATTTTTTTAAGTTGAATCATAGTTGACACCCAGTATTACATTAGTTTCAGGTATACAACGTTATGATTTGAAAACTCTTCATGTTATGTTATGTTCACCACAAGTGTAGTTTCCATCTGTCACCATAGAAAGCTATTACAATACCATGACCATGGACTATACCTCCTATGCTGTTCTTTTATCCCTGTGACTTATTCATCCCATAACCTTGTATCCTACACTCCTCTTCACCCAATTTGCCCCGCCCCTAACCCTCCTGCTGTCTGGCAACCGCTAGTTTGTTCTGCGTATTTATGGGTCTCTTTCTGCTGTTTTGGTTTGTTTGTTCATTTGTTTGGTTTTTCTTTCTTAAATTTCATATAAATGAAATCATATGATATTTGTCCTTCTCGGTTTGACTTATTTCACTTGACATAATACCCTTTAGATCCATTCATGTTGCAAATGGCAAGATCTCATTCTTTTTTTATGGCTGATTTGTTCTGTGTATCATTAGGCTGCAAATTTGTTGAGGGCAGGTAAAGTGTTTTTTTTTACCAGTGTATACACAATGCCAGCATGCTGGCTGTTACCGGTTTAGGCATTTTTAATATGTGCATTAAGTTAATCATGCAGAGAAACTTTATCTTTGCTATAAATTATCTCATAATCTCTAAATTTTTGTCCAAAACAAAAAAAATGTTAATTAAAAGAAAGAGAAACAGTTTTTTCAGTGTATAAAAATCTTTTTATCAGAGCTGACTAAAGATGAAATGGACTGCCTAGAGAAGTAATGAGTTCCCTGTCACTAGGGGGGTGTCCTTATCTAACCTGAATGGCTTGCTTGATTGGGGATTTGTAGTGATTCAGATTAATGGTAAGACTAGATTACTTTTATTTTTATTTTATTTTTTTAAAGTTTTTTTTTATGTTTATTCATTTTCAAGAGAGAGACAGAACAGGAGCAGGGGAGGGGCAGAAACAGAGAGGGAGACACAGAATCTGAAATAGGCTCCAGGCTCTGAGCTGTCAGCACAGAGCCTGAGGTAGAGCTCAAACTTGGGAACAGTGAGATCATGACCTGAACCGAAGTCGGCTGCTTAATTGACTGAGCCACCCAGGTGCCCCTCTTATTTTTATTTTAGAGAGAGAGAGAGAGAGAGAGAGAGAGAGAGAGCGCATGTGTGTGAGTGGGGAGGGGCAGGGAGAGAGGGAGAGAGAGAATCTCAAGCAGACTCAATATGAGCCCCATGCCTTGGGCTTGATCCCATGACCTGAGCTGAAATTAAGAGTCAGATGCTCAACTGACTGAGCCTCCCAGGCACCTCTATCTTTTAAAAATTTTCTTGAGTTTTTATTTAAAAAAATTTTTAAGGACTAAGTTACTTTTTAAAGTCTGTTCAGGGGTGTGTAGGTGGTTTAGCCAGTTAAGCCACTGACTCTTGATGTCAGCTCAGGTCATGATTTAATGAGTTTGTGGGATTGAGGCCCAGATTCTCTCTCTCCCTTGTTCTCTGCCTCTCTCTCTCAAAAAGAAAATAAATAAATAAAATTAAAAAATTCTACCCTCAGCTTCTAGTTGGTGTGTGTTATGCTTTTAAATAGATTATTACCTATTATTTATTGAACCAAGTGCAACATTCCATTATTGAATTAATGCTGAGGCTCTCTGAGGCTCTTTAAGGCCCATCCTACATATTACCAAAAGAAATAGAGTATAAGAAGCTGGAAACATCATTCAAGGAAATGTTTTAAAATAATTAGCTCATTTCTGATAACTCAGGTAATGTATTTTATCAGTTTCAGTATAAATATTTCTCATGAGTAATTATTATTGCAATGGAGAGGTGAGACTTAATTGATCTGACAGGATTGATGTCTCTAAAGAATGGAAGCTTTAGAGATCAAAGTTAGGGAAACTAGCTAGGGAGATTGTAATGTGATATGAGTCACCTGAGATCTTGTTAAAATCTAGATTCTGTTTCAATGGGTCTGGAATGGGGCCTAAGATTCTGCATTTCTAATAAGCTCCCAGGTGACATCAATGCTGCTAGTCTACTGATCTTATTTTGAATGGAAAAGTCCTAAAATAGTGTTTCCTCACTTTGCTATTCATATGCACTTTATGGTGAGCAAATGTAGATTCCAAGGTCTTGTTTCAGAACTACTAAATCAGAATTGCAGTGGAGGGGCCTGGAAATGTCTATTTTTGGTAAGTGATTCTTACATCAGGCAATTTGAGAATCTGTGCCTTAAGAACTACCAGGTCTGCCTTTGTGATCTCAGTCTCTGCTGGGGAGGAGGGAACAGAGATGCTGGTTCTGAAGGGCAGATGGGAGGTGAGGGGAAAAGAGAGGGAACCAGCAGATCAGTGTCTCCACTTTGGCTGAACTTTAAAACCACCTGAGGAGAGTTTTTACAAATACTCAGAATCTTGGGGTCGGGACTCAGGCTCAGTAACTCCTGAAGCTCTGCCAGGTGACCCCAGTGTACAGCCAGGGTTGAGACCACTGCAGTAGAGGGAGATGGCTAAGCCAGGCAGGAACTGACAGTGTTCAGGAAACATTCGTTGAATAGAATGAGGACATAGATGATTTATTAAGACTATAGGTAACTTCTTTATATATCTACTGGCCTTTCTTTAATATTGGCTTTCCATAGATGTGGTTTGAAAATAATTTGTCTTATTAAAAAATAATTTAAGATACATCTTCCTTTCTTTTCCTTTTCCATTTGTGATTGAGGAAAGAGTTACCTATCTCCCCCACCCCCAACATAGACCCTAGCACATCATTATTAACAGACACTGATGGGACAATGTAATATTAACAACTAGAGTTAAATAAGGAAAAGACTTTGGGAAACCCTGGAGAGATCTTACTGGCAGTGAATGTTCTTCTCGGCCTGCTGAGTCCTTACTGCTTGCTAACCAGATGGCTTTCTGAAGCCATCAAGCTAGGCAGTGCCTGGAACTTCTAGAAGGTGCAGATACCAAAACAGGCAAGTGTGTAATGACTTTTATTTCACTTCCCTGAACCAACTTACTACAAAACAGAGGACCTGTTTTCTGTATCATCACATCTGACCAGTATGCTGTACTTCATCCAGATTCAAAGAGCACACCCTGGTGAGATTTACACTTTTTTTTCTTTAGTAATTTACTGCTTCCTTCTCCTGCAAGTCTAGTAAACCAAACAACAATAGACTGGGGGAGAGAAGGAATTGTTCTCATCTTTAAAATAAGAAACAACATGCTTTGGCATACAGCAGCGTTAACTTGCTACTATAAACATCAGCAATCCTGAACAGACATCTGCATGCTGATGGTGCTCCCCACCCGGGGAAATGTGCGCACAGTTCAGACATACACACTGGGCCCAGGCAGCAACAATGGAGAATAGGACCCGAGGCCCTTTCCCAGGTTTTATCTTTAGCAGGCATCAATGTCAAATGTAGTAAGTCAGCTACTAACTTCTCCCAGAAAGAGTCTGGCTTCCTCTGTTTGTATGGAATTTCCTCCAAGTGTGTGGCTGGAGAGATCCAAGTTCACAAGGAACAACAGTGTGGGGCGGCGTTAATGTCACCTGTCTTTCCTTGTCTGCTCTGTTCTTGGGCAATAGCTCACTTCAAGTAATATGAAACAATGCCATACAACTTGATAGTAATAGCTGTTAATTCTCAAAGACTTTTTCATGAAAAGTATACTTATAATTATAAAAAAGTGATAGGAAAAAATGCAAGCCTTATTGATGCCCTCCAAGACAGGTTGAATACTCCACCATGAAAAAGTTGTGTTGGAAGTGGTCATGAGCAAGATTAAAAAAAAAGAAGTGTTTATTTTTGAGAGAGAGACAGAAACAGAGACAGAGACGGAGGGGGGCATGACCATGGGAGATGCAGAGAGAGAATCCAAACCAGGCTCTATGCTGTCAACACAGAGCCCAACGTGGGGCTCAAACTTACAAACCATGAGATCATGACCTGAGCCAAGATCAAGAGTCAGTTGCTTAACTGACTGAACCGCCCAGGCACCCTGGTCATGAACAAAATGTTAAGATGCCTAAGTGTCACTATTGTCTGTGGAGGCTGAGCACAGACATTTGGCTCTTAGAGGGGGCTAACAAAATTAAAAAACAGCTCAGGTTTCACCAACTTTTTCTTGAACATAGTACTTTGGTATTATGAAAACAATGAATAGTTATTGGAAGGAATAGATTATAGAAGCATAGATTCATAGATAGTACAGCCAGAAGTTAAAGATCATCTAGTCCAGTGGCTCTGAGCCATAGGGTACATCAGAAGATGTGGTACAGCTTGCAGGACCCACTTCAGAGTTTCTGGTTTGGTTGGTCTTTGTTAGGGCCTGAAAATTTGGATTTTTAACAAATTCTCAGATGATGTTGATGCTGTTGGTCTGAGGACCACACTTTGATCACCTGTGGTCTAGTCCAGTCTCATTTCATAGTTGAGCTGACTGAGTCTTGAAGGTGTCAAATGTTTGGCTGTCTTGTTAGGTCCTGTCCCTGTCCAGGGTAAAGTCCTCCACTTGAGCACAAGATATTACCCTCTCTCAAGGACATTGTTTTAATAATTGTCTCTTCTCTTAGCATCAACATCTCTTGGCATTAACTCACTAGTTAATTAGGTTAGTCTGCATATAAATGTTCTGTAATAGTGTTTTTCTTAAAAACACTGCTCCCTTAAAAACATCCTATTCCAGCTACACTCTCCAGAAAATCTCAGAGGCACTGTCTGTAGTCCTTGTTCCATTTTCTCTTTTTCTCTTCTTTTGGGAACTGACTGTGAGTTGGTTTCATCAGTTCACCTTACTGAAACAGCTCTTTCCAAGGTACCAGCAACCTTCACATTGCTAACTACAATGGTCAGTTCTTGGGTCTTGTCTCACTGCTCTCATCAACAGTGGTGATTACTCAGTCCTTGAAACCTCTTTATTGGCTTTGGGACACTCTTTCTGATCTCCCTCTAGCTCATTAGCCACTCCCTGTCAGCTGTCTTTGTCAATTCTTCCTCCTTTCCTTTACCTCTAGTCATCTGAGTACCCCAGAGCTCAGTCCTTACACTTTTCTTTACCTACACTCATTCTTGAGGTGATCGCATCTTAGAATATTATCTATTTGGTGATAATTCACAAATTTATGTCTCCAGCCTGTACCTCTTCTCTTAAACTTCAAAGGCAGTCTTCACTTTGTACAGCATTGGTCCATAATTATGACCATGCAAGTTGAAACTGTGCAAAGTGCTCTTAATAATCAATGGGAAAAATTATGTTTTTTGAGGAACTTTCAGAAGTTTAGCAAAAGTTAAAAACTCTTAATATCGCTTATAAATATATAGGGAAATTAAAAAATAAAGATTTACATTTAGAATCAAATATTTAGTACATTAAAACATTAGAAATATTGAGAAATAGTGTCTTAATTCTTTCTAAGATACTTATCAGGAGTAGTTTAAGTGTGCTGTCTTTATTCTTGTTGTATAACATGGTATGGAGCAAGTATCATTTTTGTGCCTTGGTGAATTATCATAGTTGTTTTTAAGCTTGGATTCACTTCCAGTATTTTAGCCTTTATACTTTCAATGACCTGATGCATCTCCAAGAGGTTCTCTAATGTGAAGTCTTTTTCTAGTATCACCTCCTCTAGGACATCTCCATCTTTTTTTATTACAATTGCTTTCTGTCTTTGGGTCAATAAACTTGCCTTCACCAGGCACCTGTGGCTGCAGGTGTAGAATCTGGATTGGAGGCAGGGTTAACATTCCCTGGTCAACTATTCCTTCTATAACTGCATTTATGTCTCATTCACACTTCATTTCCAGGATTACCACTTTTTTCTTTGCTACACTTTCATATTTGTTGGCTAATTTCCTCTTTTGAGTACTCATTTTGGTGGGATGTCTTATGGGTTTATCACCGAGAGACAAAGAGGCAGCACAAGGACATGTTTTACTGTTTGTGTGGGAACTGAATAAGAGATGCATAGTGGTCAATCACAGACAGACTCTGAAAGAAGTGATGGGATTGGTCACTGATCATGATGTGCATCTGTTACACACCTGGTGATTTGTTACACACCTGGTGATTTTGTTACACACCTGCTTCTTCAGAAGCAGTGACAATGTACATACAGCAGTTAGTCATAGTTAATATACTGAGGTCAATAGAATTTGGACCATATTGTTAGAGGATGGTATTATTTAGTGAAATAATGGTAACTGAAATGTGAGCATAATTTTGGAATGGTACAGAGAGGACTGCCTGCATTCTGCTACCTATCTGACACATCCACTTGTTTAATAAATATCTTATATTTAATATGCCCTAAATGGAACTTTTCATTTTTTCCAACCACAAGCATGCAGTACTCCTTTCTTACTAAATGACAACTCTATTCTTCTAGTTGTCCAGGTAAAAAATGCTTGGAGTCATTTTTGTCTTTTCACTTTCTTTTATACTGCACATCCAATGCAGCAGCTACTCTTATCAACTCTAAGTTCAAAATATAATTAGAATCATACCATTTCTTAGGAGCCACTGCTACTATCCTCATGTGGCCCAGCATCGTCTCTTGCTGACCTTCCTAACTTGCCTCCTTACTTCTACTCCAGTGCCACTACATTTATTCTCCACTCCAATCAGAATGAGCCTTTAAAAAGGTAAATCCAACATGAGACTCCTCCGCTCAAAATCCTTCAATAGCATCCTGTTTCAATCAGAATAAAAGATGAAGTTCTATAAAAATGTCCAAGGCCCTATGTCATCCTATTCTAAATAATTATTATTTATTTATTTATTTATTTATTTATTTATTTATTTATTAAGAGAGAGAGAGAGAGCATGTGTGTGTGTGGGTGCAAGCAGGAGAAGGGTAGAGGAAGAGAGAGGGAATCTCAAGCAGGCTCCATACCCAGCACAGAATCTGTATGTCACCCCTTCTAAGACTATTTCTCTGACCCCTCTCCTCTCATATTCCCCTTGCTTGCTCTAGCTGCCCTGGCCTCTTTGCTCTTTCCTAGGCAGGCCAAGCATACTTTGCCTAAAGGTCTTGGTACTTGTTTCACTTCCATCTGGTAGGTTTCTTCCACATGCCTTTGTGCAAACATTACATTTAATTAAATTTATTTATTTATTTATTATTTTTAAGATAGTTTATTACCAAGTTGGTTTCCATTTAACACCCAGTGCTCTTCCCCACAAGTGCCCCTCTCCATGACCATCACCCCCCTTCCCCTTCCCTCCTCCCTCTTCAGCCCTCTGTTTTCAGTATTTAAGAGTCTCTCATGATTTGCCTCACTCCCTCTCCCTAACTCTTAACCTCCCCTTTTCC
>NC_043713.1:47306654-47312464 GCF_006229205.1 Suricata suricatta
TATATATATATATATATATATATATACACACACACACACATATATATATATATACATATATATATATAAAACATCTTTTTTATCCATTCATCAGTCGATGGACATTTAGGCTCTTTCCATGATTTGGCTATTGTTGAAAGTGCTGCTATGAACATTGGGGTACATGTGCCCCTATGCATCAGCACTTCTGTATCCCTTGGGTGTATCCCTAGTCATGCTATTTATTGCTGGGTCATAGGGGAGTTCTGTTGTTAGTTTTTTGAGGAACCTCCACACTGTTTTCCAGAGTGGCTGCACCAGTTTACATTCCCACGGACAGTGCAGGAAGGTGCCCATTTCTCCACAGTCTCGCCAGCATCTACAGTCTCCTGATTTGTTCATTTCAGCCACTCTGACTGGTGTGAGGTGGTATCTCAGTGTGGTTTTGATTTGTATTTCCCTGATGATGAGTGGTGTCGAGCATGGTTTCATGTGTCTGTTGGCCATCTGGATGTCCTCTTTGGAGAAGTGTCTATTCATGTCTTCTGCGCATTTCTGGATTATTTATTTTTCAGGTGTGGAGTTTGGTGAGTTCCTTGTAGGTTTTGGATGCTAGCCCTTTATCCAGTATGCCATTTGCCACCATCTTTTCCCATTCTTTTGGTTGCAAGACAAAAAGCTTCTGCACTGCAAAGGAAACAATCAAATATCACATTTTATAACCCATGCTATAGAAGATAATAATGCCTATTCTTCCACTCCTCATTTGGCACCTTTATTCCCTTATATTGTTTTGTTTTGTTTTTCCATAGCTTCTGTCACTATCCAACATGTTGCATATTTATTTGTACATTTCTCCTACAACCAAATGGTAAGTTTCACAGTGGCAGAGATTTGGTCTGTTTAGAACTTTAACCCCAGAGCTTAGAACAGTGTCTGGGTCATAGTACGTCCTCAGCAAATATTTGGTGAATGAATAGATGATGGATATTGCTGGTTTGTGGCAGTTCTGAAGAATGATATCTCCAAGTACGGCTTCTGCTAATGTAGACTTGGTAGAGTGATGAGCAAGTCAGTGACTTTGGTTTGTTCTGCATGCAGATGCAGAGCTGTTCTAGAAGTGTAACGTTTTATTGAAGGTAGTTAAAGAAATATTTACGTATTTATTTATTTATTTAGAGAGAAAGGGAGGTGGTGGGAGGAGCAGAGAGAGGGAGGGGGAGCGAGAATCCCAGCAGGCTCCATGCTCAGCCCAGAGCCCGACATGAGAGGCTCAATCTCATGAACCATGGGATCATGACCTGAGCTGAAACCAAGAGTTGGATGCTTAACCAACTGAGCCACCCCGGTGCCTTATTGATGCAAAATTATTATTTATACTTTGGCTATTTTTTCATTTCCTTTAATGGTGGAGAAATGGAGTGAGGAAAAATAATAATGCTAAAAATCTTGGAGTTGATCATATGTGCAAGGATCATGGTGCAAAGGACTGAAGGAAAAGGAATCAGGTAGGAACCTGGAAATATGATGTTGGATTGGATTGATCTTCCTTCGGAGGCTATATAAGACACCTTTCATGTAGACATCTTCTCAGACCCCTCATTTTACTCCAGCCATTGCAGGGGTCATCAGTTGCATGCAGGTGTAACTCAGCAACACTATACCTTAGCCTCATGGTTATTTCTTCCTGTCAGACTCAGGGCTTCTCTGCCTACATTAAATGGTTACCTACAGAAACTCACTTGGGCATTATGGAGCATATACACAGCTATGAGGACAACCCTGGATTAATAGGGGATGGGAATTAGTAGATAAATTTTCCTATCTTTCATTTCTTGGGTGAATAATTCTGAGATGCATTCTTCATGGTTTTCTTAGATGGTTCCAGGAGGGACCAACCCTCAGTTGCTCAGAGTGGTGAGGAACTTAATTGATTTGCTTCCCCTCTTCTCTCTTGTACTCTTCCTAGTTCTCTCTCTGGCTCATTGAGATCACAGTTCAAAATAAGTACCTGTACATAGATTTTGTCCTAAGCTCTGCTTTAGGGTAGAGCCTAGTCTAGACAGAGATCAAACATAAAGCCTTTTTTGAACAGTTCTGTTCTAATTGCTGAGGGGAGCACACTTTCTATCAACACACCTCTGAGATGCTCCATCTTTTCTAAAAGATCTCTGATAGTTCTCTTGACCTGTTTAATAAAGATCCAGATCATTATAGAAATAAAAGCAAGGTATTTTACACGTTGACCCTATCTACTTGAACAAGTCTTAATTGGCCTATTTTCCCCAGATACACCATCCATATTTTTGCCTCTTTGTGTGTGTGTGTGTGTGTGTGTGTGTGTGTGTGTGTGTTCTCCCAGGAATTAACTAAAACCTCATATTCTTCTAGAACCTTCCCCAACCACTTAGATTACAACAGTCCTGCCTCCTATTCACCCTTGCTGCACTCTTCGTTTGGACCATCCATTTGGTACTTATGCCATGCCGCCCTAAAGTATTATTTATCTCTCTATTTATATGTTCAGGCTCAACTTTATTGTAATTATCTGTGGGAATAGATTGTATCTTTCAATTCAATATCTCCAGCAGTCCCTCACACAATGCTTTGAACAATAAATGCTACTGATGCTAAGACTGACACTGTGGTGACATGATCTGAATCAGTGTTTATCGAAGTATATTCATGGAGTATTAATAGGCATTATAAGAAGAAAAGTTTTCTCTGTTCAATTAATTTGGAAAACCTTGGAGGACTTCTCTGAGCCTTTACATTAACCAACTTCATTGCAAATCTCTAAGAGGAAAATAATATATGGTTTTCCCTCATTTACTTGGCTAGAGACATTTTTTTTTCATGAAGCATTACTAGTCTAGTCTCTTAAAATGCATGCTCAAGCTATTTATAAATACATACATTGTCTATACTACCTAGAAATCTATGGCAGAGTGGGGGTATAGAGAATGGATGCAGGTCGCAGAAGGAAACACTATATGGTATGAGAGAAGCTTGAAATATACATGAGAGATAAAATATTCACACCCTAAAAATCATTAATGAACATGTGTCAGGCTTTGTAAACTGTGCAAGCAGAGCATATATAAGCTGATGGCATATATAGAAGACGCATAATAAAACTTGGATGGGGGCAGTCTGATCTTCAGGTGGTACATGTGACCATGGAGTTCTCTTATAAACATAAGTCCTCCAGGAAGCTTGCTTTGGTATGCCAAAGTGAGAATACAGATTAGACTCGCCTAAAGGACCATTGCTTCATATACCAATAATTTCCTATTTCTCACGTCCATTCCTCATCCTTCTCTAAATTACATTTCTCTGGCTCTTTTACTAACCCTTTTTAAATGAGTTTATCTTATGGGAAGCTCTGGAAGGAGAATGGAGGGCAGAGAAATGGAGAACTGAATCTCTCACTCTCTGTCTCTCTCTTTCTCTGTTTCTAAGAGTTTTTTCCAGTTTCCAGCAGGGGCTACATCTTTTCAGGTTTCTGGGTTCTGTTAGCACCTCCTCTTTTAGCCTTCTACCTCTAGATGTGGTACTAGTTTCCTGTTTTGTTTAATCTCTGGGTTGCTTTACCACCCCTCTTTGTTTTATCAATGCTTCTATCACATGTGTAACCAATTACCCATTAAAAATTTTATTTGTTGAAATACCTAGAAAATTTCCATTTTTCTCCCTGGCCCTATGAGGGCCTACATATTTGCATGTTACATCTCTCCTGATTATTCAACATTCAGGGCAATGCCTTATGTCTTTCTTCATTTCTTTGTAGTGCTGGACACATAGGAAGTCGTCAATATATGTTTACTGAAAAATTTCTACATATCTATGTGTTATGCTTGAGTGTCCAAGAAAGGAAATTATTTCTATGAATAAACTGAGCACAGGGGAGAACCAATTAAGGTAAGTCAAAACTTTTTTCATTTCCAAGAGGTTACAGAGAATAATTTTATTAGGTCAACTCTTAGGAGGATTTTTATTTTGATTGTTCTATTTGTTATACCTCCCTAAGCCTTAGCCTTTGGAGGCCATCACCTCCAAGCAGGTTAGAGGGAGAAGACACCTCAAGAAAGCAGAGGATAGCCTTATCTTTAAATTTCCAAAAGTATGGCAGTGCTTTATCTTAGGCAGCTGGGCTCATTTTTCTAACTGTAATTTCTTAGAAAGGTATAAATTCAATTTATGTTTAGCAAGTTGAATTCTAATCACCTTTTGTTTAATGATGATGGATATTTAGACATATCAAGAGGTAGAGGAATCAAGAAGTAGACTAGAAGAACTTTTGAGGGCCCTTGCAATTCATTTGGATTAAGAATAAATTGGGGCACCTGGGTGGCTCAGTTGATTGGGCCTCCAACTTTGGCTCAGGTCATGATCTCACATTCATGGGTTTGAGCCCCACATCAGGCTCTGTGCTGACAGCTCAGAGCCTGGAGCCTGCTTCCGATTCTGGTCTCCCTCTATCTCTGCCCTTCCCCATTCATGCTCTATCTCTCTCTGTCTCAAAAATAAAAAAAAAAATTAAAAAATAAATTTCAATTTCCTCCTATTAATTTTGAGAATCTTTGGTATATTCTGGTCTATACTGGACTATAGATTGTCCTTAATATGATTATCATTCAAAAGTATAAGATGTTCTGTATAGTCAGGGCTCTTCAGTAAAATAGAACCAATAGGTTATATCTATCTATCTATCAGTCTATCTATCTATCTAGGTATATAGAAAGAGATTTATTATAAGGGATTAGCTCATGTGATTATGAAGGCTGACAGGTCAATAATATGCTGTCTGCAAACTGGATGCTCAGGAAAGCTTATGGTATAGTCTAGTCCAAACCCAAAGGTCTGAGAACCAGGGAAGCAAATGGTATTGGTTGAATTGTGCTTAATGCTTGCATAGTCCTAGGTACCAGAGATCTCAAATTCCTTTTTCTTCCTTACCTTTTCTGTACCTGATTAATTTCAGGCTTCCCTAAGTACTCCTCCTTAGAAAGATTCTGTGGCTGGTAGCTCTTTAGCTGTAGGCCACTGTTATTATACTGAGTCCCTCGATGGCGGCAATGGGGGTAAATTATGGGAGAAGCATTCTATAATCTTATTATTAAACCTTAGTCTTTTCTTGAGCTTGTGTCCCTGGGCTGTGACTTTCACAGGTGTTTCTTGGCTATCCCCTCTCTCTTTCCTAGGTAAGACAAGAAGGCTAGAGAAAGGGTTTATGAAAATCAAGTATAAGAAAAAACTGTTTTGAGTCTCATTTTATATTGTCTGCTCTTATAAGCAGTGATGGAACTGTAGGTGCTGAAAAAGAGTGAGAAGAACAAGATTTTGAGGAGACGTAACTCTGAAGAAAGGCTGGAAATGTTAGGATTGCCCCAGACAGAATTGTGGACCACGAGTGTGGTGGCTGGGGTGATAAGTGGTGATGTTTACTGGCTCATGGGAGATGAAATGCAGGCAAAACTAGAGGAAGGCTCCAATGATTCAAAGGCTGAGATAGAATGGATGAGTCAACCAGACAGTAACTACAAGTCATATAAATCATGGTCAGTGGACTAAGCTACATCAGGGTACTGTAAATGACCATGTGCATCAACTATAACAGAAACTGGCATGTGTATGTGACCAGTAGAAACCAGCCTGTTAGAATGCATCAAGTTTAAACATTACAGTTCCTTGATCCATTCGTCAGGTGATGGACATTTAGGCTCCTTCCATGTTTTGGCTATTGTTGACATTGCTGCTATGAACATTGGGGTACATGTGCTTCTATGCATCAGCATTTCTGTCTCTCTTGGGTAAATCCCCAGCAATGC
>NC_043713.1:47312564-47335699 GCF_006229205.1 Suricata suricatta
CTTGAGAGACTATTGAATGCTGAGAATGAACTGAGGGTTGAGGGGGAAGGGGGAGGGGGGAAAAGAGGTGGTGGTGATGGTGGAGGGCACTTAAGGGGAAGAGCACTGGGTGTTGAATGGAAAACAATTTGACAATAAAATATGGAGGAAAAAAAAAACATTACAGTTCCATCCTGGATATTTTGTTAGCTTTGACATTTGACATGCAGAGTGAGAAAGATATGACTGAGAACTTTTCTCAACAGCAGCACATACTGTTATTTAAATGTTATTTGAAGCATTTCATGATCCTAAATTAGCAACTAATATGCCCAGCAGATACCTTCAGTTCAATTATAAGCCCCATTTTATTCCTACCCTAACTTCATTCCTCTCTTTTTACTAAATAAATCTGGTGATATTAGTATTACTATCACAACTCAGATTGCTCAAGTCAAGAGCAGGAAAAACATAGCTCCATGGTTTTTCAAAGAGTTTGTTTTTTATAATGGAAAAATCCTGCTTCAGTCTCATTGTTTTATAGTTATCTCTGATGTACAGGTCAGCTCTAAGATTTATTCACATTTTAGTAAGGTAGTTTTTCTCTTTACAAAGGGTTAGATTATACTGTTGTAAAGAAACCACGTTATGGAGGGAGAACAGAGCAAAGTAAGTGTAAGGGGGCAGCTGTCCTGGGATTCAAGGAGAGGCTGTATACATTATCCAAGGACATGCTGGATAAGATAATTGAAACTAAAAAAGCAAAATAGTACACTTTCTTGTTCTTTGGGGTGGTGTAAACAGATAAGTGGTCATGGAGACAACTTCTTTAGAGCATCGTATTTGAGCTTTATTCAAAATATTAAGTGCCTACTATGTGTCAGACACTTTCTAGGCACTAGGCAAATAGCAATGAAGAAAACACCAAAAATTCACAGTTTATAGGACTCTACATTTTGTGAATGGGAGGGAAAGCAACAGTAAACAGATTAAATAGTATATTGAATGATGGTGTGTGCTGTGGGAGAAAAAAAGTATACAGAAAAAGGGAAGAGAGTACTATGATGAGGTTGCTTTTTTTTAACGTTGGTTGGGAAAGCTTTTTCTGATTAGGTGATATTTGAGCAAAGACCTAAAGGTGGTGTGGGAGTGAGCCATGTGGCTCCATAGAGGGAGAGCTTTACAAAGAGAAGGAATAGTTAGTATAAAATTCCCACATCAGGAGCATTCCTGGCAGGGTGAGGGAACAGAAAGTAGGTGGGTGGCTGAAGAGGCATTAGAATAGAAAGAATAGAAAGAGATGAAATCAGAAAAGTTTTAGGTGCCAGGTCATAGAAAACCTTAAGTCTTGTAAAGACTGTCTTACTCTGAGTGACATGGGGGCTTTTGGAGAATTTTGAACAAAGAGGTGACATGAAGTGACATTATAGTGAAGGCTTACTTGCTGTGGTATGGGTGCACATTAGAGGCACAAGGGAAGAAGGTACTGGTAACTTCCAGGAAGGAGTCATGCTGGCTTGATGAGGAGGGAAGTAGTGGAGGTGGTGAGAAGGTTCATATTCTGGATACATTTCAAAGACAGAGTTGACAGAATTTCCTGACAGATAAGATGTGGAGTGTGAGAGGAAAGAGGAGTCAATGATACTTTTAGCTTGGGCACCTAACTGGAAGAAAAGACTTGCATTTCTTGAGGTTGGGAAACAGGATCACAACAGGTGTGGAGAAATGATCATATGCTTGGTTGGCCTCCAAATGTTAGAGTGTTGGGAAGATGAAGAAGAACCAGGAGAGGACAATGGAAAGGAACAGCCAGGAAGGTAGCAGGAAAAAGGAGAGAATGTAGAGCCTTAAAGAGTTCAGGAAAAGAAACTGTTTGAAGGAGGAGGGATTGATGATCGACTATGTCACCTGTTCGGACAATTCAAGTAAACTGAGGACATAGACTAGGCCTATGGGTTTAGCCATGGAGAATATGGGCAACCCTGGTAATACCAGTCTCCATGATCATGTAGGGTAATACTTCAAGTAAGAAAAGAAAAATAAGCTGCATATAATTCCAGGTTGAGAAATGAGGAAATGGGGTCATTGAACAAAGGTTGAAGTCTTTTTTGGCAAGTTATCTGTATAGTAAAGGTATGACTTTGGCCTTCTCTTGTCCTCACTTCTTAACCACTGCTCTCTTGATATGAGATCATTATCTGAGCCTGAGCTGAAATCAAGAGTCAGATGCTTAACTCACTCAACCACCCAAACCCCCCTGTTATTGTCAATATTTTGAATAGGCTCTATCCTCCCTCCCATCACCATCTTCTTTTTGGACTGATCAGTGCTAATATAAAAATAACTTAATAATTTTTATATATTTATCTTTTATCTAGCCACATTACTAAATTCTTTAATTAGGACCAATAACTTTTCAGTTGAGTGTTTGTATTTTCCAGGAATGTGAGAAGTTCTCTGCAAATAATTTTTTTTGTCTTTTCTCCCAATATTTATTGATTTATTTAATGTTTTGTCATGTTTAGAAAGTATTCTCATTTCTCAATTTTTTTTAAGCTGAGAAATATCTGATTTAGTATCTCAATTTTGAAGGGTGTGTGTATATTATGTAGTCACTTATTTTTATTTTTCACCTTTAAGCTTGTTTAAAGCCTTAAAATTTTTTCTTATTGTTTATTTTTGAGAGAGAAAGAGACACAGTACAAGCAGGAGAGGAGCAGAGAGAGGGGGAGACACAGAATCCAAAGTAGGCTCCAGGCTCTGAGCTGTCAGCACAGAGCCTGATGTGGGGCTCGAACTCATGGACTGCAAGATCATGTCCTGAGCTAAAGTCAGACTTTTAAAAAAATATAATTTATTGTCAAGTTGGCTAACATACAGTGTATACAGTGTGCTCTTGGTTTGGGGGGTAGATTCCCATAATTCATCACTTACATATAACACCCAGTGCTCATCTCAGTAAGTGCTGTCCTCAATGCTCATTACCCATCAACCCTCATCAATCATCAGTTTGTTCTCTGTATTTGAGAGTATTTTATGGTTTACCTCTCTCCCTCTGTTTGTATCTATTTTTCTCCCTTCTCTTCCCTCATGGTTTTGTGTTAAGTTTCTCAGGTTTCATGTGTGAGTGAAAAACACATGATATCTTTCTCTGACTGACTTATTTCTCTGAGGCACAGAGAGGTAAGCATATAGTCATTAGGATAATGAGGATTCAAACTCAGAGAGTGTGTGTTCAGATTCCATATTTTTTAGTGAAAAGTATCCTAAATCAAGACTTTTTGCAGATAGGAAAGCAGATAGATACTGGTTGTCCACAAATCTCATAGCAACAGATTTATGTACTTATAACCCTTTTTTTTTCAAAGCAATGCAAAAAAAATGAAATCAATTGACTGGATTGGTTAACCTTCTGGAAAATATTTTGTTCAAGGAGTATGAGGGAACAAAGAACTACTTATTCCATATTTGATTCTCAGCAGAGTCAGAAGAACATGAGGACCTCTGGAATATAGGTATAATTATTTGTGAATTTTTCATGACTAGGCATGAGTTTCTTATTTTGGAACTTAAGATGGGTTCCTAGGAAACCTAGGAGAGTAAGAAAAGAAAATAGGATACCAGGTCATAAACTCTTTTGGGTTCAATGATTGGTTTGTGGGTGGGTGCTGTGGTCTTTTATCCCCCACACATAGCTACACTATTTTTTTTATAAAAATTTTTAATGTTTATTTATTTTTGAGAGACAGAGCATGAGTAGGGGAGGGGCATAGAGAGAGGCAGACACAGAATCTGAAGCAGGCCCCAGACTCTGAGCTGTCAGCACAGAGTCCAACGTGGGGCTCAATCTCACAAGCTTAGTTATACTAACGATTACCTTCAGTCATAACCAGCTATACATCAAGAGAATATATTTACATTAATGATAAAAAGCAAATAAATGATATTGGATCTAGGTTAATTGATCTTTAACCTCTCTGGCATGACATGTAGGCCTTCGTTACTCATAAGTTTAAGGCATTGGCATGTAGGCCTTCAAATACTCTACATCACATGTTTTCATATTTTCATGCATATATTGCTCCCCTTGCCTACCACACCCTTCTTCCTATTCTTTTTGGTAGGTTTTTATGGGTTCGTAGAGGCCTAGATAAAATGTACTGTCTATGAAGACACTTAAGTCTTCATTTAAGGTACTTAGTAGCTTATTCACATTATTATGACTATCTTGGTGTCAGTATAGCAACCTTTTGTTTCTTGGTTTCCAATTTGCTCTCCAATACTCTGCTTTCTGATGCTTGCAGTTATGAAATATCAACTGGAATAACAATCATGGGCATTTTGTATTCAGTTCCCTGATACTTTGTATGTGGGTGAAACAGTAACATAGGAGTGATTACCAAATTGGAAGTAATGCAAGTAGTAACTTCCAGATTGTCTAATGGTTTCAGCTGATGTCAGCCTGGACTATTCCCTGTGTTGTGAGAGAAAGAAGCCTGGTATGACAATCTGGAACAAAGGCAGATTCCATGGGCCCTTCCTAGTCCTCTTCACATCTCCAGGATGGCACTGTGGACTTGACCAGGCGTGTCCGATCTTTCAGTTTGCTGAAAGGCAATTAACTCTATGTTATGAATTAAGTAGTACAAGGACATTCTTCCCCCCAAATTGTGTCCCTCCTGAGAGGTGTGGTGTGATGGGTAGAGCACCCTCTGGCTGTGGAAAGAGACAGGCCTGGGCTCACCACTGGGAACTGCTATGACTTTAGATGAGGTTTTTAACCCTGCTGCACTACTAAGGACTGTGGTTGCAAATAACACAAACCCAATATGAAAAAAAAAGGAGAGATCTATTGGAAGGATATGAGAAGTTAATGGAGAGATCAGAGTCAAATAGAGTCCAGTTCCTGAATTTCATTTTCTCTTTGTGTCAGACCACTCTGATGCTGCAACTCCATAAAGCTTTCATAAAGGGGGATGATCAACAGATGTCTGAGAGGAGACAAGCCTTTAATGGACCATGGAAGGCAGAAGGAATCTATGGTAAAAACATTTCCATCTTGAGGCTGGTTATGAATTAGTGGCAACAATGAATGGGGGCACAGATGGAAATCTTTAATCCATCTCGAGTTAAAATTTTATGTTTTTGAGGTCAAGTGTCTTTTTTTTTTTTATGGGTGTCCTGTTGCCCCAGCACCATTTGTTGAAATGGCTATTCTTTCTTCATTGAATTGCTTTTGTACCTTTGTAAAAAATTAATTAAGCAATATGGGTAGGTCTATTTCTGGATTCTCAATTCTATTTTATTGATCTATATATTTAATCCTTTGGCAGTATCACACTGTCTTGATTACTGTGGCTATATAATAAGTCTTAACATCAGAAAGATGTATTGTATTGGCTAATATAGGTCCTTTGCCTTTGCCTTTCCACATAAATTTTGGAATTAACTTGCCTGTTTTTCTTTTTTAAGTTTATTTATTTATTTATTTATTTATTTATTTAGAGCACAAGCATGAGAGGGGCAGAGAGAGAGGAGCTAGAGAGAGAGGGAGAGAATCCGAAGCAGGCTCTGCACTGTTAGCGCAAAGCTTGACACGGGGCTTGAACCCATGAACTGTGAGCTTATTATCTGAGCCAAACCAAGAGTCTAATGCTTAATTGACTGTTTCACTCAGGTGCCCCTAATTTGCCTAGGGCTTTGATAGGAATTGTATTAAGACTATATTTTAATCTGGGGAGTATCAACCATTTTCATTATGTTGAGTCTTCCAATGTATAAACACAATCATTCAATCTATGAACTCTCCAATTATCCTAGTCTTCCTTGATTTTTTTATTACATTTTGTCATTAAAAGATACAGATCTCATACATGTTTTGATACATTTATGCCTAAGTGTTTCATTTTCTTTGAACCAATTTTAAATGGCATTATGTTTTTAATTTGGGTTTCCATATGTCCATTATTGTATAAAGAAATTCAGTTGATTTTGGGCATTGATCTTGTAACCTGGCTGAACTTATAGATTTTGGAAGTTTTAAAAAACATCTTAATTGTTGTAAGAAATAATATAACATGAGATCTATTCTCCTAACAAGTTTTTAAGTGTCTAGTACAATATTGTTTACCAAAAGCACAATGTTGTACAGAAGATCTCTAGAACTTTTGCATCTTGCATGAATAGAACTTTATACCCATTGAACAGAAAATCCTTATTTTTCCCTTCCCCAGTCCCTGGAAATCATAATTCTACATTATGCTTTGATGAGTTTGACTACTTTAGAAACTTCATATAAATGGAATCATGCGGCATGTGTCTTCTATGACTGTCTTATTTCCTTAGCACAATATTCTCAAGGTTCAATTATATTGTAGGATATGACAGGATTTCCTTCTTTTTTTATAGCAGAATAATATTCCATTGTATTTATATACTATATTTTCTTTATTAATTTGATGGACACTTACGTTGTTTCTACCTCTTAGCTATTATGAATAATGCTGCAATAAACATGGAATTGTAAAAAATTGATGTTCTGATTCCAATTATTTTGGATAAATACCTCAAAATGAGATTGTTGGGTCATATGGTAGTTCTATTTTTAACTTTTTGTGGAATGTCCATATGGTTTTCTGTAGCAGCTACACTATTTTTCATTCCCAACAGTATACAGTGATTTCAATTTTCCACATCTTTGCCAGAGGTTTTTGTTTTTGTTTTAATTGCTTTTAATGTGTGTGTGTGTGTGTGTGTGTGTGTGTGTGTAGATGCCTTGGGATTTTGTATGTATGTGTACACATATATGCACATACACATGTATATATTAATTGGACATTTTGGCATGTTACCTACAGATACTTCATCACATATATATTGATTTTAGGTATATTCTACTATGTAATTGTACCATCATATCTCAGAAATTAACAGTTTCCTAATATCAGCTAATTTTTAATCCATGCTGAAGTTTCCTTAGTTTTTCTTGATGATGTCTTTTATTGGCATTTCTTTCAACTTCAGACTCCATGAAGTTTCATGTTTTGCATTTGGTTATTATGTCTCTTAAGTCTCTTGTTGTAGAATAAGCTCACTAACATTTTTTCTTTGTGACATGTAATTTTTTGAAGAAATTAGCTAGTTATTATAAGACATTTCACATTATGGATTTGCCTTATTGTTTTATTATGTTTATTTTTTGTTTTTAGCTTTGTTCTTTTATCTTATTTACTTCCTATAAACTGGAAATTATGTCTAAAGGCTCAGATTTAGTTGAACATGTTTGACAAGTGTATATCATAAGTGATGCTTTGTGCATCACATCAGGATAGCCTAACAGTCAGGTTGTCTCACTATTAGTGAGGCTTAGTTTTATTACTTCGTTAATGTGCTAAATCTTGCCTTTGTAAAGTGCATCTTCTTCTTGAAATTAGTAAATAACCTATAGGAATGACACAAATATTTTGAAATGCTCTGATGGAAGCCAATTGGTTCTTTCCAGAGAAAGATAATCATCTCCAATAGGAATATGTCCCTTTCAAGAATGTATGAGGTTGAATTTCCACCTTGGGGTAGAAATACCTGAGACTTGCCAAAATATTACTGACCTTTAACTAATATAAAATGTGTCTCTAGCCTATAATTTAATTTGAGCTGGCTCTATAATTTAATTCTAATGTATTAAGGAATACTTAGAGGTAAGAGAGTGGGAAAAGTGTGAACTCCAAGCTGTGATCCCTAGAGCAGAAATTTTCCCTAGATTTGCTCTGTGGTGATAGCAGATAATCACCTAACTGAGCAGTAGCAAAAAAATTAGTGAGGGAGTGGTGGCTTTTTGTCAGAAGGATGCTTATTGAGGAAACATTTTATACAAGGTTTTCTAAAAGAGGGTTTAAAAATTGTAATGTTGGTTTGGAAGTAAAGGACATTGCCCTTTTGTTCATTTCAAGTATGAGGGTGCCCCATCTCTAGGGATTAGTTTAAAACTGTTCTCAGCATTGTGACAGTCCTTGAGAGCAGCCTCATGTGATGCTCTGGAAAGAAGCAGGTGGATATCCAGGACTTCTCAATCAAGGCAAATAAAAGCAGGCCTTCTCTTCATCTATATAAACCTATTTCAACCCAATGCAACTAATGCATTTCTGCCTGTATATGTTTTATGTCTTTAGCATTAAGAAGTAAAATTATTTAAAATGGTACCAAAAATTTATCAATAATTATCCAGTAGAGGATATCCTGTCACTTTTTCATTGAGATATAATTGGCATATAACATAATATTAGTTTCAGGTGGACAACATAATGATTTTTTATTTGTATATATTGTGAAATGATTACCACAGTAAATCTAGTTAACATTTGTCACCATACATTGTTATAAAATTTTTCTTCTTGTGATGAGAACTTTTAAGATCTGTTCTCTTATCAACTTTCAAATATGCATTACAAAGAGCAAAATTACTGAGGGCAATAATGATACCATTGGAAATGGACACAAATTGCTGCTTCCTTTGCAAACCCATTTAGCTAGATGTTATAATGGCCTTTGGGGCTTCTTAAACATGCCTTTAGGGAACTTGAGACCAAGATATCTACTAGGTTTCTTTGCTCTTGATTTCAGTCCTCTTATTTTAGTGCTTCTTTTAGATTAACACACGGTTGAGGGCTCTGGGTGCCTGCATGTCATCTTTGGGTACAGCTGACTATAAGAAAGTTTTTACTTAGGGGCACCTGGTGGTTCCGTTGGTTAAGCATCCAACTTCAGCTTAGATCATGTGGGTTTGAGCCCCGCATCAGGCTCTGTACTGACAGCTCAGAGCCTGGAGCCTGCTTCAGATTCTGTGTCTCCCTGTCTCTCTGCCCCCTCCCCTGCTTTCTCTCTCTCTCAGAAATAAATAAGCATTAAAAAAAGGTTTTTACTTAATTGAGATAAATAATAACTTTATTCTCTAATATTCTGATAGAAGAGACCATGGTTTGTTTTTTTTTTGAAATTTTATTTTATTTTTTTTTTACTTTATAAAGTTTCATATTTTTTTAACATATGCAATTATTTTCCATCATTTACAATACAGTAGTTACAATGACACTCTAAACAGAAAAGCAAAGTAAAAAATCAAAACACCAACTTCTGTTTCATGTAATTAGACTTATACAGAAATTAGAAGGTTAAGTAACAACTAGTTAATCACCTAATTTCACAGCTATCTGAAGTGGCAATCGTTATATAGCAGCTTATCTATGATACATTCAAGATACATGATACAATATATTACTTGTTCATAAGCTACAACGCAGCTTGCTTAATACCTTTCCTTAAATTCCACCTCTATATTATAATATGCTTGAGAGACCATGGGTTTTTAAAGTGCAGAGAATTGTTGGTTTTCATACTTCTGACTATTAATTCTGCAGTTCTGAGTGTGGTTATGATGTCAAGTATTAGCAATTTTCTTAGAGAGAAGAGAAAAAAGTATTTTCACAGAATTAGAAAAATACCCTCAAATAAAATGTGAGGAAATGAGGACACTAAGTTTTACTACACTTCCCACATCCCACCATATCAGAGGATGACATAAAATGAAGCAGGGCATCATGTAGATTTGTTTCTTTTATTGAATGCATCATGATGGAAATCCAAGCATTAAAGATACATGATCTAAAAAGTTTATAGGTAAATAAATTACCTATTTAGTTCAGTCTGTGAAGCTTCTATCTTTATAGGTCTTTATATTCTTTATTTTGACTAACACATCCTTAGATTTGTATTTAGGGATCCTGAGTTGGGTTTGTTCTCAGTGGATCATTTTTCTGAAAGGATCAAGTATGGCATTACTTCACCTTCAAGTCCCCAGAGGGTCTGGGCAATGTTTTTGGAAACATGAGGATGATCTCACCTAGTTGGAAGAAGGGTCGCAACGTAGAATAATGGTCTTTCTCTCAGTCCACTGCACATTGCTAAAATATATTGCTTCTTGACTTCTGGCTAAGATTCCATGTAGAACAACTAAAACATTAGCTTCCTGTCAGCTTTACCACACTCGAGGCTACACTTTCTAACAGCTGTAAGAGATCTTGTGCTTTGTGGGGGCCCAGATAAGCCCCTATGTGATAGCTGAGTTTGTCCAAAAAGGCTGGATCATAGATTATCCAGTCCAGTAAGCCACATAATGCTTGAGTCCTCACTGCAATGTTTGCTGCTTTTCTTCTGGCTGGGTTTGTGCGGCTTGGGCTTGAATATCACCAGTGAAGGTCAGGGAACTTAGAACCGGCACATTCCACCTTTGTCTTACTATTTTGATGACTACAAAATGTTCTTTCTTCTGTTATCCTCCCTCAAATTTATGCTCGTTAATCCCAATTCTTCCTCTGTCAAATATTTGAAGATAGCTACTGTCTGTTCCCCAAGTCTTGTATTAAGGTTAAATAAGCTAGTTTCTTGAACACACTTGGAATTGGATTCAGGTTCTTTTACTAAGCATATCCCACCCATAGTCTAATATGTGTACCCAGAGTTGAATTTAGCACTGAGTTATCCACTTTTTCTCATTCTCAATATTATATATGTGAGAGTACCATAAAGACCATTAGATTTCTTTTAGAATCATATCACACCATTGATACACTTATTATTAATTAAAATTCCTAAATCTCTTATGTACTTACTGCCACCAAATCTGTATAGTTAGTTTTTGAACTATGTATAGGATCTTGTACTTATTCATCCTAAATTTTGTTTGCTAGATTTGCCCCTTCCTTCTAACCGCTCCTCCTCTTTCTGAATCTTGATTCTTTTATCAACAATATTTGCTGTCCTTCTTGCATTTTTATCATCTAGAAATTTGCTGAGCATACTTTCCATATTTGCATCTAATTACTCATTGATGTTAGAAGGGCAATGTCAAGAACAAAGGGCAAGTAAAAATGGAAATTACAGTCTAGTAATGAAGTAACCTTATTGTTTATTCCAATAATAATGAGTTCTAGGTCTAACCAGTAGAATAAATCCTTATGTAGTGAATTTTGTGAGGTAAGAGAGATAGATAATGTCTCAATGACCTATATTCCTTCTGATATGGCTTCTTAATTTAAAAAAGAAGCAGGAAATTAAAGACAGTCTTTAAAGCAAAAGTAAAAAACATCTGCTAGTGTATGAAATTTTAAAAAAGATAGCTCAAGATTTCATTTCAGGCTTTGGTCATGTCCCAAAACTTCAATAATTATTTTATTAAACAAACAAACAAACCAACAAACAAACCTAAACATGCAGAATAAACTTTTCAAATTTGAATGTCTAGATCACTGAGTTTGGTTAATCAGTGGCTAAAAATGTGGTTTTGCTTAAATAACCTCATATGGGGGCCCCTGGGTGGGTCAGTCGGTTAAGCCTCCGACTTCGGCTCAGGTCATGATCTCACGGTTGTGCGTTCGAGCCGCACGTCAGGCTCTGTGCTGACAGCTCAGAGCCTGGAGCCTGCTTCTGATTCTGTGCCTCCCTCTCTCTCTGCCCCTCCCCGCTCATGCTCTGAATCTCTCCATCTCAAAAATAAATAAAACCTTAAAAAAATTTAAATAACCTCATATGCAGGCTATCAACTCCTTCCCTTAAATTTGACTCCCATAATTCTTTTTTTTAATGTTTATTTATTTTAAGGGTAGGGGCGAAGGGCAGAGTGAGAAGGAGAGAGAGAGTCCCATTCAGGCTATACTCTATCAGTGTAGAGCCAGACATAGGACTTGATCTCACGACCTCCGAGATCATGACCTGAGTTGAAATCAAGAGTCAGATGCCTAACTGACTGAGCCACCCAGGCGCCCTGATTTCTATAATTCTTAACAGTGACAGAAACATATCTGTGAGAGATGGAAAGGAACTCAATTTCAGTTGGTACTTTCTGACTGAATAAAGAGGAGAGTGGGCTTCAGGAGATATCCTGGCAGGGTGTGTTAAATCTTCCAGTGGGGAATGGATGTAGCATGACTCTCCATGCTAAATATTTGCAGGTAGCGTCAAAAGGAAAATAACTGAAGCTGAATTCCAGAAGGAAATAATTTCCTTTCTGCTTAATGACTGTAGGCACCATTGCCAGGATAGACAAAATGTGGCACTATATTCCAACTTAAAATTTTTTTTATTTATTGAGAGAGACAGAGGGAGAGACAGAGACAGAGAGAGAGAGAGAGAGAGAGAGAGAGAGAGCAAGTGGGGGAGGAACAGAGAATGAAGAGAGAGAATTCCAAGCAGGCTCCACACTGTTAGCACAGAGCCCAATGGAGGGCTTGAACCCACGAACTGTGAGATCATGACCTGAGTCGAGATCAAGAGTCAGATGCTTAACTGACTGAGCCATCCAGACCCCCCCTACTACCTTCCAACTTAAAAAAGAATGTTTTCATTAGCTGGATACTTCGACCTACTTTAAACTTAGTCTCATTAGCGAGATGCATGCTAGTACGAATGTACTTTATTTTCCTTTTGTTTATGCAGTGTCATAGCTATGTTCTGGCTATGCTTTATGATGTTATGACCTGGACTGCAAACAAATTCCTAGTCAAACTGTTGCAGGTTGTTTATAAAAGAATTTTGGAGTCTAGTTTGTTTTAACTCCAATCTTCTTCTGCTACATGTACACACACACATCCACACACATACTTTCTAGCCACAAATATTTTTTTCTAGCAAAATATTGTAATTATAGTTTATTTGTAACCAACACTGTATATGTGAATCACCATCTATTTTGGAAGATTTTTATTTTTAAGGTTTGGATTGCCAGTATGACTTATAGATGGGTCAATCATCTCTACCTCTAAATATATGCTCTGCTTTAGCCATAGTGGACTTCTTGCAGCTCTCCAAATATGTTATGATAAGACCTCCTCCAAAGCTTTGCATATGTTCTCCCCTTTGACTGGAATGTCCCCTTTCCATAGCTCAAAAAATTTACCTATCAAAATGAGGACTTGAGTGCTTTCCAGGAAGTATCCCCTGATTCCTAGCACTTATTCAAATGCTTTTGTGCGTCTCTTTTACACATCA
Source organism: Suricata suricatta (assembly GCF_006229205.1). NCBI lineage: Eukaryota > Metazoa > Chordata > Mammalia > Carnivora > Herpestidae > Suricata > Suricata suricatta. The sequence continues at coordinate 47,325,582 of NC_043713.1, forward strand.
GGTACTGTGCTGTACTATAAATGTTGATTTCCTTATATGTCTTTTATTAACATTGTGTTTCTAGGAATTATGTTGTATATAAAAGGTACTACAACTATCTAAGACATAATAGATATTCAACAGGTATAGTAAAGATTCTTTTTTAAAATAGAGCTTTCTCCTTTCTTTCTCTCTTTCTTTTTACTTTGAGTATAATTGACACATAATATTACATTAGTTTCAGATGCACAACTTAGTGATTTGACAAGTTTATACATTATGTTATGTTCACCACAACATATCTACCATCTGTTCCATTTCATTGCTATTAAAATATCATTGATTGTATTCCTTATGCTCTGCCTTTTATTCCTGTGACTTACTCATTCTGTAACTGGAGAGCTGTCTCCCTCTTTCTTTCGCCCATTTTGCCCACCACCCCACCCTTTGGCAACCACCAGTTGTTCTCATTATTTACAGTTGTGATTCTTTCATCTTTGTTTATTGATTTTTAAAAAATATTCCATTTATGAGTGGAACCATATGGTATTTGTATTTTTCAGTCTGACCTATTTCACTTAGCATAATACCCTATAGGTCCATCCATGTTGTCCCAAATAGTACAATCTCATCCTTTGTTATGGCTATGTAATATTTTCTCTATATAGACACTTCTCTCATCCATTTTTCTTTTGATGGACATCAGGCTGCTTCCATGTCTTGGCTATTGTAAATAATGCTGCAGTAAACATAGGGTGCATACATCTCTTCAAGTTAGTGTTGGAGTGGAAAAAAGGTAGCAGGGGTGAGGATAAAGCAAGGAAGGATAGTGCCCTTATGAAAGGACAGTGGTATGAGGCAAAAGGTTTATATCCTGAGTTGTGACTGGGTCACTGTGATGAAGGCCACAGGGAAGTGGAAGCAGGTAGGATGGAGGTGACTGGGGTTTACCCTACCCTGAGGTTTCAAATAGAACTTTGGTGTACAGATTTTTTTTTCACGATCTCAGCAACTCCTTTTCCACCATAGAAACAGTTTTGACTTTGCTATCAGACTAACCTAGTTGCAAAATGCAGCTACAACACTTACTGTCTGACTTTGAGTCAGACATTTTACATTTTCAAGCCTCTGTTTTCTCATTTGTAAGAAGAGGACAATCTTTGAAGAGATGTGTGTAGTGAATTAAGATAATATTCATAGTGTATCTAATTCAGTGCCTGGCTCAGAGCCATTACTGAACAACTGGTAAAAGTTGTTAATATTAACCAGATTTAACCTTTACAGAACTTTTGAATGGTTTTATTTTTGGCCTCAAATTGTTCAGTATTTTTAATCCATGGGTTTAGGCATTCTTATCAAATTTAAAGATGACACAAAACTGAGAAAAAGAGCTAATATGTTGGCTGACAGGCTAAGGAGCCATAAACATCTCAACAACCAAGAAGGATAGTCTGAAACCAACATGATAAAATTAACAGAGACAAATTTAGACTCTTGTTTAAAGAATCATCTGAAACCAGAACAAGGGAGACCTCACTTAATAGTTTATAAGAGAAAGGCCCAAGGGTGTTAGCTGAGTGTCAGCTTAACATAAGCCAACTGGGTGAAGACTGCCAAAAAGCTAATGTGATCTGAGGCCATGTGATGGAAATAGAGCATCCAGAAGAAACGAGGTAATCATCCAAGTGTCATTGTGCTAGTTGGACAACATCAAGGGATTGTGCACAGTTCTTGGCCTGTGCTTTAAGAGAAATAGATCCAGAAGAAGGTTAACAAGTGGGTCAAAGTTATGGAAACCATGTTATATGATCAATGGTCAAAGGAGCCAGGGATGTTTAGTCTGAAAAAGAGGAGACTGGAGTAGTTTAGGGTTAGGGGTGGAGAGTGGGGAGCATGGAGCATACTTCAGCCTTCAGTATTGGAAGAGTTTTCATTTGGATGAGGAATAGACTTGCTCTGCAGTGTTTCAAAGGATGGAAGACAGACTATGATTGGAAATTGGAAAGAAGGAAAATTTTGGTCAATACATGTCATAGTATGCTTCTAGTAGTTGTATGCACTAGCATTTATAAACTCTCACTATATGCAAGGCACTCTCCTAAGCTCTCTTATATATTACTTTTCTCACATATTACTTATTTTATTCTTACATAAAGAGCATAAAGTATGTAATATTATCCCCATTGTATGGGGAGGAAACTGAGGCTTAGAATGAAGAATTGATTTGCCTAAAGCTATGCAACAGGGTAAATGGTGAATCTGGGGCTTTAACTCAGGTCCTTTTGACTAGAAAGCTGTGGTTTTTAGCTGTAGGGCATATTTCATTAGAGTTTCCTGGGAAACAGGACTTTCAGTGCTAAAACCAGGACAGTCCAAGGCAAACCAGACCTTTTGGTCATTCTAATCTCAAAGTGTGTTTTCCTGCATTCCTGAAAAGGAAGAGAACTTTGTTTCCTGGAAGGCTAGGATTATAGCACAGTGCCTGGCTTTGGCTCAAGTTTTAAAGTGCTTCCACAAAATTGTCACTATTCAAATATGGAAATGCTCTATCCCAGGTGGCAGTGAGCATCCAATTCCTGAATGTAGTCAGACGCTGGATGCCACCTCTCAGAGCTGCTGAGCATGATAATTCTCTATTGGGCTTGTTGTCAGTAAAGACCATTTCTACAATTTCACCTCTGTCATTCTGTGATTCAGAGAGGACTCCTTTCTTGGACCCTGAGGAGGTCTCTCAGGTTCTTTATTCAGAGTTGAGAGCACACTTGTGGGGCTGGTTTGAGATGGTGTCTTAGGAAGCTTGGAACATGGACTCTTGTCTCCCTTCTTGTGGTCATTGCTCCCTGCAAAATGTGGCTAAAAGCATGTGTACAAATGTTCTGAGATCTTTGCCCTCATTACACAGATGCTTTGGATTTTCAACCCAAAGCTTGTCCAAGAAAGATCCAGACATCTAATTCATTATGTATAGGCCTTTGATGTGTTTACTCATTAAAAAATCTTGTTTTAAAAAGAAGAAACAAGACAGGTCTCAGTCCATCCTTTGGAATGCACCCGTTAAGTGAAATATCATTTCATCAGTAATCTTTAAAAGACTTCATGACTGAGGGTCTGGGAGTTCATTAGTACTCTGAGAAAGATTAAGAAAACTTTCCTAGATACTTGAAATTAGTCCCAAGAGTGTCTGTGTAGTCCTACCTTGGACAAGTCGTCTTTCCCATAGCCTACACTGGAGTAAATAAAACTGACATAGAATAAGCAAAGTGGCATTATAACACATTTCCCCAACTGTGACAGGACGTCTTTAGCGATCTTTTGCTACCTTTCTTGGACAACCCACAAGACAGTGAGGCTACTTTTTCCACAGGGAGGCCTTTGTCACTTGGTGAGTCTCTCCTGTCAGCTGAAGGAGATTTCTCTTGTCCCTGAAAATTTTGTGTGGGAGGCAGGCAAACACAGGTGGCCCATATGGGGAATTCTCAATTGGGAAAACTGAAAACACAGCAAAAATTTCCAAAGAAAACATGGCAACTTACAAAAGTCCACATTTTATCCCCTCTATGTCCTTATTCTATGTATACCTTCTCTATGAAGGTCCAAGCAATAAACACCAGAGTCATTTTTCACTTACCTCTAATACTACTCATGTCCATTTTCTAATATAGCTCTGCGGTTTCTGTTTTCTCTACTCATAGCCATCATTATTGAAGACCCATGGGAAGTCAAGCTCTGTACTAAATATTATCTTATTTACCCCTCAAAACAACTCTCTGAGGTAGGCAATATTATCCCTCCCCCCTTTTAATGGAGGAAAGTGAGACTCAGAGAAGTTAAACATCTTGTCTGAAGTTACACAGATAGTAAGCAGAAGAGCTGGAATTTTAACCTGGTTCTATCCAAAGCTGTTTGCTTTTCACTATGCTGTTCTGCTTCAATCTGAACTCAATCCAACCTTCTGCCAAAAGCCTACCTGAAATAGGAAGCATTTTTTCAAGACTCCCACACTTTAATACTTGTAGATCACTGTCACCTTTTTCACAACTTGCTTTCACTGAGATACGATGACCCTGCAGCCTCAGAGAAGCCTTCCTTCACATCACAATCTGGGTCCTTACTACTTAAAGGCCTTCACTGGTCATTTTGAATTGCTTGTCATCTGTGGCCTCCCAACCTAAATCATGGCTCTGCTTCTCCTGAGGACATATCTTCATTGCCTTTAAGTCCAATGTTCCTTTTCTTCTCACTAAACATCCTTACCCCTTGACATGAATATATTATTATTTAATATAAGGAATATATGTTAACATTTTAGAACTCTGTTATATACTTTTGTTCAGTATTAATTTCTAAGCTCCTACTAAACCAGATCTCTTTAACTGCAGCTATGCTTTGTGGGGGCAGCGGAGGGTGGGGAGATGACGATTACTACCTGTCCGTCTCATACTTTGACATAAAGGGACCTTTTGCTAAGACTTTTGTCCTTTCAGCAGTTATGGGGAGGAAGATTCCACCCTCTTCACACTCTTCTCTCCTCCTTCCTTTGGCAGGAGACACTTGTTCTGGTTTCCCCTATCTTGTCCTCGGGTTGAGCAGTGGTAGTTCTGGGCTTCTGATGAGTTGAGGTTGCACTAATCATTTTGGACCTTGGGGAAGACCATCATTCAGGAGGTCAGCTTCCTGCCACATCTGGTTGGATTGGCACTGTAGTGAGGTAGGCAAGGAGTATTTACCACAAGTAAGAGACGTGTCCACTCCACTGTTTTCTTGTTTGTACTTATTATTGATATTATCTTTGACTTTTTATCTTGTTTCTTTTTGTAATTGCTATTAATATTATATTCAGTTTCTAATCTTGTTTTGTTGTCCTTATTATCTCTGATTTTCTGTTTCTTTGTGGAAATCTTTTAAAATCATTTGTCCAATTTTTGAGGGCAAGTTTAGTTAAGACTAGAGTATATGATTTTTAAGTTTATTTCTCCAGGCCAGGATAAACTAATATATGTGGCCATATAGGATAAGTAAGCAAACAAGTGAGGGAACCCTGAAAGCTTCTTTTTTTCATTGAGTTCCCATTGTTCCCTTTGGATATCTCCTATGGTATATGTAACAGATGACCAATCAGACCATGTGTGGGGGCCCCTGCTCTTATGGATTAGGCACTTGTGGCACTGAGCAGTTCACCTAGTATCTTACCCCTCAGTGGCAACAGGAAAACCATAGGGTAGGAGACAAGAGGCGATTGCCAGGTTTGAGATGGAAGTGAGATCAAACTCATTTAGTTAGTCTCATGCAGCATTTAATTGCTACTACTATCAATAGCAGGATGGGGCTAACCTTCAGTGTAGACTCTAACCTTGCTTCCCAGGGTCCTGAACTTGGCCTACTGAACAATTTCTATAAACCATCAGCATTTACTTCAGCAACCCTAGTAGTTTTCTCCTGAAGCTGCTGTGTTGACTTCTCCACTTGGCCAGGCATTAATCCAGGGGCATCCGGAGCATTGGGGGCTTCACAGGCTCTGTCTTGGCCTGTGAGGAAGAAATCTAGATCAGTTCTTTCATCAATAATAATTCTGGCCAGTAAGTTGAGGCTGACTTAAATGCCTTCAAGACTCAAAGTGGTGTCACTGATTTCTTTAGCTAAAGCCAGGGACAAATTTCTTATCACTTTTTCTAAGTGAGTAGCTCCTTTCTGGAGGGATAAACACCTACAGCATGTGCATAAATGAGTCCATTATCCCTCTGGAGATCTTCCCCAAGTAACTAAGAGTAGTTCATTTTGAACATTCTCACAGATGTCTGAAGACTGCATGATATACTGGTGGTGTTTCCTTAAATCCTTGAAGGTGCTTATGACCAACCCTAGGATGTGTGTTGTTATGGTTTTGGGGGGTCAGATAGATTAGTGTCTAGGGTCTACACAGGTACAGTCCTAGGAATACACCTAGTACCTCTGGAAAGAGCGTATTGTTTGTAATTGTTAGTATCCCCCAGGTGGGACCTACACCAGTTGGGGACACAGATTGATGGTGCCATCCAGGTGGCTACTCAGCAGGCTGGTAAGTATTAGAATATTCAGTTTGGATAACTGAGTCTAATCCTCATCTTTGGAGGTATGGCCTATGGGCAGTCAGTCTGACCTGTCATATTTTCCCATGCCACCAATTAAGTAGTGTTTATCTGTCCCTTGGAATGGTTGATTGATGGTTTGGAAATGGGTCTGGAGAGATATCCAGAAGTATTGATAGGGGTTTTGGGTTGGAGGTGCAGAAGCTGGGGTTATCCCTTAATGTTTCCACTTGACTTCTAAGTAAGGTGAAGGGCAATGGCAATTAAATCATGCTTAGATCAGTCTGCCAGAAGACACCAGATCCATCTTAAATTTAAGTTAAATTTAAATATAAGTCTCCTGTAACGGTTTAAATTTAAGTAAATCTGAAGTTCTTACTGTGGTTTGAGAAAGCAGCACCGGAGTTTTCCTTTATGGGGAAGGTGCCACATATAGCTTTGAGAGACAAAATATCAGGACTGATCCTCCTCCCCTATACCTCCTGGGGTCTAAAGTGTCCCCTCCAGGGTTGTTACTCTCCCTCCACCCCACAAAATCTGTGTGTCCCATCCCAGTAGCAATAACTTCACATTTTCCCTAATCATCTCCTACTCATAACCAGAACTTTTATTTGGAGTAGTCAGGTACAAGAGGGACAAGAACATTTTTATCCTCACCTTGTACACATGGGCTGCCATAAGGGGGCTTGGTGAACAGTGTACTAAACCAAGAGGTCATTCTACATCTAATATATGATTTGTTTGATCTAGAACCATATTAGTCCAACAAGAGAATCCAGGAGACTGAACCAGAATTAAATTGGAATCCTCTAGAAACTTTTTTAGCCAGGCTGCCACCCAGAGGGTATATCAAGCAGGCTGGCCTAGGGTTGCTGGTAGATGAAAGAAGGACTATCATGCTCCAGAAGGGTCAGGAAAAAATTCTAAAGTTTCAGAATATATATGGCACAAATATTTTTTTCCTTCTTGATAATTAACCAAGAAGCAAGTTAAAAGGATTTGAGCCATTTTGAAGGATAGTCATTTGCAGTGACCAAAGGAGGAGGTAAGGGAGGTGGTTCAGTTGATTATTTTAGAGATCTATTCCACCTCTCAGTGATGGAAAGTGGTATAAAATGTCCATGGAATATTGTCCATTGTTTGTGGGATTTATTTTATTTCAGAAAATTTTTAATGTTTATTTATTTATGAGAGAGAGAGAGAGAATAGGAGCACAAATGGGAGAAGGGCAGAGAGAGAGGGAGAAAGAGATCCCAAGCAGGCTCTACACTGCCAGCACGGAGCCCTGATGAGAGGCTCAGTCCTACAAACTGTGATTTCATGATCTGAGCTGAAATCAAGAGAAGGACGCTTAACTGACTGAGCCACCCAGGTCCCCATTTGTGGGGCTTTATAACAAACAACATGCTATTGTTAGACTGGAAATGGTCTGGAGAGCCAAAAACATGACACAGCTTAGTTATAAACTAGCTGGGTTCTTCTGACTGAACTGAAACAGTGATACCATGCCCTGAATAAGTGTCGGCAACCACTGGTGGCCTTAGAAAAGTTGGACTTCTTCAGCACAGGACAAATGGACCAGAGTTTGGTATGAGTCGTAATAGTAGCTTTTGTATCTGAAGCTTTCCTTTGTATCCTATTAATAATGGTGGAGGGAATGTCATGGCCCATGCAGTGGCAGATCCAAATGGTAATGGTGTTCATCTGGGTGGTGCAGACTTAATTTTAGTCAGTCTTACCAGAGAATGGACCCTTATCACAGAGATCTACATGAATGACCCAGACTGTCAGATTGGCAGGGACAATTTCTTTTCACGGTTTTACAGTCCTTTTCCAGCACTCAGTTAGCAACAGTATGCTTTATGAGCAATTCTTTATATTCAACTCTCTCTATTAAAATAATTGGTGTGGTTTCTGTCTCCTGATGAATCCTCACTGATGCAAGCACCAAACTATGGCTCAAACTGTTTAGACTTTATGCTCCAACTGGACCCTCTGCTCCAGTCAGAAAAGTCTGTCCAGGGGACCCCTGGGAGGGTGTTTCCCATTCCCAAAAGCATGCTTATATCACCCCTTATCTGCAAAAGCTTTGCAACGTCTGCCAATCTGAATTCTGTCTTCCAGAATCCAGGTAAAATTCCTTAGTCCTTTCTAAAGCTGTCACTGACCATTCTAGGCCACACAGTTATCTCTCCCTTGCCCAGATGACTCACTTGATACTTAGTCCCATACAGATAGCTTCTCCTATGTTCACCCCTCATTAATTTACAGATATGCTGTGTTCTGTTGGTTTGTTTGTAAGTAAGTTGTTTAGAACTCACAGTGCATACTACCATAGGGAATGTGGCAGTTTTAGCAATGCTAAAAATGGTACATTGCTCCATAGAAGCCCTTTTAACTCACAGTGGAAGTGAATTGTAAAGCTTCAGGACTGGAACCTAACTGCAGTACGTATCATTATTTTTTGGAAGAGTTCACTGTGGGGTCCCCTTTCTCATTACAGTAGCCGGACCATGAGAATAGGGCATCCTTGGCTCTGGTGATTTCAGCAGTGGGGGATCTGCCTGGGGAGAGATATTTGAAAGCCCTGGTGGCACTAGCACCTGGATCTAGTCCTGGGCTGCTTGGATGTTGGATTGTTTGAGGATTGGGGTCTCTATGGCAGAGCCTGCCTGGACCACTTACATGTTAGCAGTTTTTTATGTGGTATGCCTTCCTAAGCCTTCATGAAGGGCAGGACTGTACCTTGTATTTTAGGTCTTACATGGTGTTTAGCACAGAGCCTTGAGCCCAATAGGCTTATTTTTCCAAAACATGCCTCCTGCTATTGCATAGCCATTCTCTCTATATGTACTTTATTTTCTTCAGATACTTAAAAAACAAAAACAAAAACAAAACAAACAAACAAACAAATACACCTTTAGAATGTAGCAGTAGAGGTATCTGAAAAGGAAGATCAAGTACCCAGGTAAATAGTCTACCTACTGAACATGCAATCAAACCTATTTTCTCCACAGGTAGGATCATTAAAATTAGTGTATGAATTGACCCTTAAAAAAACAAAAACACTTTCCTACGTGGAAGAAGGGAAGAGCAGCTGGAGTCCCCCTCAGCCGGCACGTCGTTCTGAGAACCTGATGCCTATTGGTAAGCTTCACAGTATGGTGGAAGCATAATGTCCTAGGGATCTGTCAGTCCCGCATTCACAATCATGTGAACCATTAGGTAAATTATTTGATGATTTGAATTTCAGCTTCTTCATTTATAATATGGTGATAATAATTTTAGTTCATGGAGTTATTTTGAGGAGTAACAAGGATAATATGTAAGGTATCTGGTATAGAGCCTGGCATATAATAGGTATTTAGGTATTCAATAAATGTTAGTTCCTTTTCCCTTTCTTTTAAAAGTAAGCTTATTTGTATCTTGAGTTTAAAAAGGTATCCACTGGTACCTGTGAACCAAGGCCAAAAAGTAGACAAAGTACCACAAACATCAGGCTTTGAGGATATGCTGTGTTCTTTCTGTTCTTTGTTTCTCTACCACTCTTTTCCCATGGATGTTGCACCAATAGGAAGCATGCAGACATTTTCTGGAATGGTTTGAGCATGAACACCACAAGTCATTTCTGATTACCTCCTGGGGGTGTGTGTTCCAACTGACCTTTTCGAAAGTATTAATAAATGTTTTCAAGTTTACAACTCCTGGGAAAAGGAGAAACAATGAAACTTCAGAAATCTGTGAAATTTTAATCTTTGGGAGTTAGCATTAATTTGTATGCAACATACTTATTGAAGGGACACGCTGAAATCCTAACCCTTTTTTCCAGGGAGCAAGCTGGGAAAACATTCAGTGATGCAATAGGCTATGGAGTTGCTGAAATATAGCCTGAATTTTGGGAAATAAGTGATGTGTTAAATTGCTGGGACTCCAGGGTGGTGATGCACCCGACCAGCTGTGGGCTGAGATTATTCAAAGTCTCCTGAATCTGGGACACTCAGTTTCTCATTATGAGCAATGTGGAAGATAGTGATTTTCTTCAAGCTCATTTTCCTCACCTGATGTGTTTGTGCA
>NC_043713.1:47335799-47391649 GCF_006229205.1 Suricata suricatta
ATGGTTCGTCTTCAGTATTCAGTAGTCTCCCTTGATCTGTGTCCCTCACTCTTCTCTGCTCTCTTTCCCCCTTCCTCTTCCCATGGTCCCCTGCCAGGTTTCTCCTGTTAGACCTATGAATGCAAACATATGGTATCTATCCTTCTCTGCCTGACTTATTTCGCTTAGCATGACACCCTCAAGGTCCATCCACTTTCCTACAAATGGCCATATGTCATTCTTTCTCATTGCCATGTAGTACTCCATTGTGTATATATACCACATCTTCTTGATCCACTCATCAGGTGATGGACATTTAGGCTCTTTCCATGATTTGGCTATTGTAGAAAGTGGTTTTAGCAGGCCTCCTCTGATTCCAAACTGGTGGCGGAAAGGGGTCCTTCCTTATTACTGCTGGGTGAGGGTAGAAGTCATGTTCCCCCCTCAGTCTTCACTAACATTCTGTGGGGGTGAGGAGGTACTTTTATTATTTTGGGGGGTAGATGGGGTCAGCCTCTGGCTGGAGGAGAGAGGGTGTCTGTTAGTGCTGTCTACATCAGAGAAGAGAGTTCCCTATCTCCAGGAGGTGGGGAAAGCCTTGGCTTCCCAGTCCGCCTCCTCTGACACCACGATCGCAGGTGGCTGGACCACTATGGCAGTAGCAGACTCTCATAACATAACTAGCTCTCATCTCTTCTTTTCTTTTTCTTTCTCTTTAAAAAACTTTTGTCATATACACAAAAAGAGAGAAGGGTATTATGAATTCCATATATGTATCATCTAAGTTCAACAATTATATTTGGCCAATCTAGTTTAATCTGTCTTTCTGAAACTTTCTTTTTATTGTTCATATATTTTACAGCAAATCCTAGATATTATTTTATTTAGCAACACATATCTCATCTGGAATTGAACAACATAATCTCATTTCCATTATCACTCTTAGCAAAATTAATGACAATTCCTTCATATCATTTTATATTAGTCTTTATTCAAATTTTCATAATTGTTTTTAAAAGTTTTAAAGTTTTAAAACTTTTTTTTAGTTGGGTTTTCAAATTGCAGCTTCTATCTTACAAACAAATAAACATTCTCCTCTTGGTAGCTGCTGCCCATTTTTCTGTTCTGCTTTATGATCAAATTCTGCAAAAGAACTGTCTAAACTTACTGTCTAATTTCTCATCTCCCATTTTTTCCCAACCCACTTGGATTAGGATTTTACCTCTATAGATGCAATGGAAACACTCAAGAAGACAAGTGGCCTCCATGTTGTCAAATCCAGTGGTTCTTTTTCAATATATACTCAACTCTCAAGGAATTGAGAAAGCTGGTTTTTTTTTTCTTCTTCTGGAACACTTTTTCCCCCCTTGGTTTCTGAGACATCACACTCACCTCATTTTCTTATATCACTAACTACTTAATTGCTCCCCTTCGTGAGCTCTAATTTTTGGAATGCTCTAGGAAGTATTTAATCTTCTCTTCAGTATATTTTAAATGATATCCAAAATTTATAGACCCATCTCCAAGCTTTCCCCTGACCTCCAAGCTACATGTCAAACTAGTATGTTCAGTGTCTTCTCTCTGATATCAGATGGGCATCTTAAACTTAGCGTCTCTAAATCAGGATTCCAGATAAGGCTGTGCTCCTCCCCAAATTTTCCCCATTTCAATAAATGGCACAATAATTGTAAAAGGAAAGAAAGTAGTGAGTTAGCTTGGCACTCTAAAGTTATCAGGGAAGACCCTTCTGAAGAGGTGATAATTGAGCAGAAATTAGAATCATGGGAAGAATACATTCAGAAGGCAGCTCATGTTAGAAAACAAGAGAGAAGGATAGACAGGAAAAGGCAGAAAGAGAGGAAAAGAGGGGAGAGGGATGTTGAGAGAGAGAGAGAGAGAGAGAGAGAGATCTAGGAGTCATTCTTTACTATTTATTTTCTTACCCCCACATCTGTCTACCAACATATATTTTAGGCTCCATCTTCTTCTTCTTTCCTTTCTTTTTATAAAAAATATTTTAATGTTTATTTTTGAGAGATAGGGACAGAGCGGTAGAGAAAGAGGGAGACACAGAATCTGAAGCAGGCTCCAGGCTCCAACCTGTCAGCACAGAGCCCAATGCAGGCTGGAACCTGTGAACCGTAAGATCATGACTTGAGCTGAAGTCGAATGCTTAACTAACTGAATCACTCAGATGCCCCTAGATTCCATCTTCAAAACAAATCTGGAATCTGACAATCCCACATTATTTCCTTTCTACCACCTTTCCCCAAATGAGGGTCATTTTTCAGTAGACCACTGTAGTTGTTTTCCAGGTGGTCTTCCACTAGAAGGTGATCTTTATCAGAACAATGACCTTTTAAATTCACTGATATACCTTCTTGCCCTTGCAACAAAGCCTGATGTACATTGGTGTTCATTAAATTATTACTAAATAAACAAATGATCTCTTTTCTTTCATTAGCCAGGGTGGTCTTTTAATAAGGTTCCAGGCTCAATTAGTATTTTCTAATGGTTTCGGGTCACACATTAAATTTAAAATCTGATTCTAAATTTACAAGGTCTGACCACTGCTTACCTTCCCAACTCACCCCAACCATCTTTCCTTTTGCTCCCTTTACTCCAGCCACATTGGTCCCCTTGCTATACCTCGAATATGCCAAACACGTCCCTATTTTATGGATGCATATGATTCTTCCTTATGTCTGGGACATTCTTTTCTCAGGTCTTCATCTACCTGGCTTCTTCTCATCATTATACTTTCTGCTTAAATGTCTAGTCATTGGAGCAGCCTTCCCTGGCAACCTTACTTTAGAGTGCCATTTTAACTCATTACTATCTTTCCTTTACCATGATTTTTTTCCTTCATAGTCTTTATCACCAAAAGACATTTATTAATTTACTTCTTTATTGTCTATCATATTCACTAGAATATAAGACCCATGAGGTATCAATTTATATAAGTCTAGCTTAATAAATATTGTTGAATGAAGAGGTGCCTTAGTCCGGCAATATAACCTTCTTACTTTACAGGTGAGGACACTGAGGACTAGAGAGGTGGGGTTACTTGCCAAAGTCTGTTGTCAAGTTGGTGGCTGAGCCAGGACTCCATTGCTATCCTGTAGTGTCCCAGTCCTGAGCAAGTTTTCTACATGGTATTGCCGGGAGGCCCTGAGAATTCTGTGAATCCCATTCCCTGTCTGTTATAAATACAGAGCTTGCTGCGTGTTATTATTTAACATCTCTAACAATAATGTAAGCTGGCTGGCACTTCCCAGGATTTCCCAATGGGGAGAGGAGCAGAACACCTCTGCTGGTTTCTCCTCTGAAATGGAGACTTTGCAACGTCAGCCACCGTGCCATTGTTGGACAACAATATGTGTCTCAGAGGCAAGGAAAAGTTCCCACACTCAGTGCTCACCAGACGCCTGGCTGGTGAGCACTGGTCTCCCATTACTCCTGGGTTCCTTGTTTCTTTTTCCTCTCTCTTTGTTATGTCATCTATTCATGACTGGGGCAAGATGCCATGCTATTCTTTCTCAATTCTGGATCAGTCTGTTATTAGCTATTCTCCTTGGGTGCCCTATTCATGAAAACCTAACCACCCCCAGTTGCAGTAGGTGAATTCCATGGAAAAGTGCAAGGCACATTTTTCCTGCTTGGTTTGCGCTTTTTCCTGTGATTCAGCCATCTTCAGAGGGAGCTCTTCATCGTATTACACCACCATGGCTGGTGTCTGCGGGTCCAAGAAGGCTAAGTCCAGTCCAAGTTTTGAGGGCATTCTTAGGGAATATGAAAGCTAAGTTACAGTAAAGTGAGTCTGTGTGGTGGGTTTGCCTGATCAATCTGTGGTTTTAAGAGACTTAAAAATGGAACTGTTCTCATGGTAATAGCAAGCTGGTAGAGGCTAAACATTTGTTCCTCAGGTCACTTTAGGTTAAATTTTAATTCTTCTCCAAGTGTATTCCCCAACCCTTTCTCCCCTAATTCTAACTTTCCTAGGATACTCTGATTTCTGATTATCAGTTTCTCCAGGGCTCAGAATAACAACCAACCTCATAAAAATATGTTGTTTTGTATAGATCTCCCTCAACATGTGATAGGGTTATCCTGATAAACCCGTTGTAAGTTGAACATGTAAGTCAAAAATGCAATTAATACACTTAACCCACCAAACATAATAGCTTAGCTGAGCCTACCTTAAACATGCACAAAACACTTACTATTAGCCTATAATTGGGCAAACTAACACAAAGCCTATATAGTCCTATGCTAAAGTGTTGAGTAGTTCATGTAATTAAATACTGAACCAGAAGTGAAAAACAGAATGGCTGTATGGGTACAGAATGGTTGTTTACCCTCTTGATTGTGTGACTGACTGGGGGCTGCAGCTCACTGCCACTGCCCAGTGTCACGAGAGATTATCATAGAACATATCACTCGTTTGGGAAAAGATCAAAATTCAAAATTTGAAGTATGGTTTTTAACTGAATGTGTATTGCTCTCACACCATAGTAAGGTTGAAAAATCTTATGTCAAACCATTGTAAGTTTGGGACTGTCTATATTGTGCTTTTAGCTATTTTTAGCTGGGAACTGAATCCAGGCAGAGCATCCTTTCATTGGCAGGGGTTAAGTGGAGGATGTTGGAGAGTGGGACTCTAATTCATTTAACATGTGCTTGACCCATTTGCCGGAGAAGTTGTAGACTTCCCCCGCCCCCCACTCTTAGTTTAGGAGTTAGTTACATGTATATGTATATACATACTGTGTGTGTGTGAGAGTGTGTATATGTGCATATGAAAGAACTGAACTGAGTTCTGAAATGTCTTTGTCAAATCATCAGATAAAGTGGAAATAGTACAATATTATGATTAAGGGCATAGAATCTGGGCATTGGAGCCAGAATGACCTGGATTCCTATTCTTGCCACATATTTGCATACTTTTGATTTGGATGAAGTTCTTTTCCTTTCAGAGCTTTGGTTTCCTTACATACAAAATACGGTTATTAATAATATCAACCTCATAGGGTGAGCATGTGTAAACAATGTGTAGGTATATAGAAATATGTAAAATGCTTGATATAGTTCTGATATGTGGAAGTGTTCAATAACTATTAGCTGTAATAATTCACACAATGCACAGTGCCATAGAATCAGAGATAAAATAGAATTGCATGTTTTCTAATATATCTCCTTCTCTTTAGAATTTCATTGGTGCTTTCTATCTCTGCCTAATTGTACACATTCTCCCAAACAAATTTCTCCAGATACAATATATTCATAGTGGCCCTTTGAAGGAAATCTCTTCGTTGCTTGGTGGTCTTTTGGGAGTCCCAAAAGTACTATTTTACTAAAGGACCTCAGATCATACCTCCATATTTTTCCTTTCAGTGCAAGCTGGTTCCGAGGATGCAGAAAGGGCATAAGTTAATATGTGGAATCTACTGTCTCCATTCATCCTCGTAAATGAGTAAGAATCAACCTAAAATGCACATGATGGACACTAGAGAGAGAAAAAGAAGCATGAAGAGGATGGAGAGGAAAAGGAATGTGGAAATGGTGGCTTACAGTTGGAACTGAGTTTGGCTACAGGTAATAAATTTCAAATAATAGCAGCTCAAAAAGATAAAGCTTTATTTATCTCCCGTACAAAAGTTCTGAGGGGCCCCTGGGTGGCTCAGTTGGTTGAGCATCTAACTTTGGCTCAGGTCATGATCTCATGGTTCATGTGTTCAAACCCCACATCAGGCTCTCTGCTGTCAGCACAGAGCTTTCTTCAGATATGCCATCCCCCTCTCTCTGTGCACCTCTCTTGCTTGTGCTCTCTTTCTCTCTCTCAAATAAACATTAAGAGAAAAAGTTCTAAGGAAGGTGGCCTGAGGTCAATATGGAACTTCCTGGTCTTCTGTGACTGGACTCTTTTGTATTTCCTCTCTATCATCCTTGGTATGTGACTTTTGGCCATAAACTCCCTTTATGGTCCATGATGGCTACTTTAGTCTTCATATATATATTCTTGGGGACATGATAAAATAGATAAAATAGAGGATTCCCAGTTAATTTGAATTTTAGGTAAATGTCATTTTGTAGGTATGGCCCAAACTGCATAAGATTCATTAATACCAAAAACTTATTTGTTAGTTTAACGGAAATTTAAATTTAACTAAATATCCTGTATTTTTATTTGCTAAATCTGGCAACCTATCACATTCTAGCTAGAAAGAAAGAAGAAAAAGGGAGGCCAAAGATCCCAGAGTGGTTCTTCCACATTGAGTAAGCCTCTTTTATAAACTTCCACTTAATATCTCTTGGTCACCCTTAGCTGTAAGGGGGAGTGAATGTTAGTAAGGAAGGAGAGAATGCATATTGGATAGACAACCAGAAGATTTTGCCACCAGTGGAAATCTATTCCAGTGTTTTTCAAGTAGGTATCAGAATCCCACAGCATGTTAAACACTTCCTAAACTGGGGACATCTTAGCATCTTCCCTGCAACCTCTCTGCCTCTTTCTACCAGGTTAGCAGTGGTAGAATTTCCAAAATAAGATTCCAGGGACATTGTCCATCTTTCCAGGGGACTGCTTCAGATCCTTTTTGTATAGATCCTTTTTTAAGATAGGATTCTTTTTAAAACAACAACACAGACATTAAAGATTTTTAGGAATGTCTCCAACTTTTTGTGATGAGGACATATGGTTTTGGGCTCTGTGCTGAGTATTAATCCATTCTATATAATTTCACCTTCACAGAATCTCCTGAGACACAAATATAAAACATGAACAACCTTAAAATAATTTAAAATAGTCCAACAGGCTTCAATCCAACAAAAAATAAAAATTGGACTTTTCAATCTACCATACTGCATATTCTCTCATTTTTGGTTATAATAAGAATTTATTGTTAAAAATTGAAGGAACTTTTTTGTACCACAAAAAGAGAATATTCAATATGATGAAAGGTAACACTAGTTAGCAAGCAAGTAAACAAATAAAAATGGTGTATTCGAATCCTTAGAAAGCTAATGTCTTCAAACAATCATCTTTTTAAAAATTTTTTCCAAGTTTTTATTTATTTATTTTGAGAGAGATGGAGACAGTACAAGTGGGGGAGGGGCAGAGAAAGAAGGCTCCATGCTGTTGGCACAGAGCCCAGTGTGGGGCTCAAACTCATGAAACCATGAGATCATGACCTGAGCTGAAACTAAAAGGCAGAAGCTTAACTGAAAAAGCCACCCAGGCACCTCCAAATAATCATTTTCTTAAATAATTCTGAAAATAGATCCAGAGCTGATGTAGTAGTTTGGCAGTGTGAAATTTACACGGTAGGTTTGATGTTGGACTATACCATACATTGGCTAGAAGTGGGCAGCAGTAATGGCATAAGGGCAGCCTAGTGCACTCCTTGGTAAGTGATGCCCAGCAACAAAAGCATGTAAATTGGGTCTGGCAGGAGGAGTGTGGAGCTGGTAGATGTGAAAGACACTGTCTGGTGGTAAAGCTAAGCAGACAGTCCACCTAAAGCACTGCTCTAAGAAGACTAGCTAGAGAAGCCCAGGTACTTGCCCAGGTATTAGAGCATGCAAGTTGGAATAAAAGAGAGAAGCGTCTTAAAGGCTCAAGATCCATAGTAGAGTGACAAGGGCTTTTTATATTGCTCATTTAGCCTTTCCTGTGTGTAGGAAGATGCCGTTAAGAGCACTGTGCTGGTTTGGATGAGGGCCAAGGAGACAGGACTTTGAGTGCAAAATTGGTACAGGCTGGCCACCCTATGAAGAAAGAACATGTTTGAAGTTACAGGTAGACTTTGGGCCCAGTGGGCCTATATAGTGAAGAATCATCAGTTATCAAAGTTGAAGTTATCCTCAGAGGCTGGCCATGTAGGGAGACATTTGAACTCAATTTACTCTTTAGAATGTCCCCAACTGGCAGTCTCTTCTTGAATACTTCCGGATGGTTTCACTTTTTGGGTATTGTCATGCTACTGGAGAATTTTTAAAATGAAAAGTTACAAGGGGTGCCTGGGTAAGCTCAGTCAGTTAAGCGTCCGACTTTGGCTCAGGTCATGATCTCACTGTTCATGAGTTTGAGCCCTGCATCAGACTCTGTGCTGACAGCTCAGAGTTTGGAGCCTACTTCTGATTCTGTTTCCCCCTCTCTCTGCCCCTTTCCCACTCTCACTATCTCTCTCTCTCTCTCAAAAATAAATAAACATTAAAAAATGTTTTTAAAAAGTTATAATTTCTTGTTCTCTTTTATTTTGATCTATAAAGGAACAAAAGACCCTCATATATACTTCAGTCCCAAAATAACTAAACATCTACTCATTGTGTTATAATTACTTAAATATCAATATTAGAGCAGAGATGCACGAGAAAGATGACAGTATTTAAAGCCAGACGGTCTGGGTTTGAGACTCACCTCTATCATGCATGAATTATTTGACCATGAAACATTAGGAGGTTCAGGTTAAGTGACCTGTTCAATCTGGCAAAGCATTTCAACCAATGACCTAAAATCCATGCCCTCCAAAAGCAAACCCAAACTCTGATTTTGTCAGACTTCTTTGCCTTCCAAACTGTAATTCCCTTAAATTTTGGCTAACATAGTGCTAGTGTTAAGACAGAAATCTGGGGGCCTACTGATGCTCTTCAGGCTATCATGACACCAAAGAATTTAAAGAGGCCCATATTTTGATGACATATCTTTTTAGCTAAAAATGTGCATATTATTACTTTGCATGTGCAGTCCAGCCTGTAACTTCTTAGTTCACTTTAACTGCAGTCCCATGACTGACACAGATGTTATTGCTCCCCAAT
The DNA here is from genome assembly GCF_006229205.1 of Suricata suricatta. Classification (NCBI taxonomy): domain Eukaryota; kingdom Metazoa; phylum Chordata; class Mammalia; order Carnivora; family Herpestidae; genus Suricata; species Suricata suricatta. The sequence goes on from NC_043713.1 coordinate 47,344,596, forward strand.
TACAGTGTTTTCTGCTTGGAGGCATCTTGTCTTGTGTAATATATCATGAGCCAGAGCCCCAGTGCTAAACATTAGCTAGTAATTTATGATCGTACCTTCTGAGGCAGAGAGGGCAGCCATAGCTCACTTTGGACTTGGAAAAGCACTCCAGGTTTTCCCTTAGCTCTTTTTCCCCCCTCTTTTCTTTTTCTGCATTTGCTCATTACTATATCTTTTCAATTGAGGGATGGCCTGGATCCTGCCATGTAAATCAAAGAAGAGAGGGCCTGACTCAGCCGCCTGGCCTGGGTCACCTGGAACCCATTATGATACAGGATCATAAACACCTCCATTTTCCCTTCAGAGAGAGACCAGACCCACTGAAGTTAAGCTACCTGCATAAGAGTTGAGTGCGATCAGCTGTACTTAATCTTTAAATGTCCAACATGCTGATAACCTTTGGTTTGCTTTGATAACTACAGAATAAATTCTCACTGCATCGGATACCAGCACTCTGGTTTCTATTCAAGGCTGTGGTGCAGATGTCATGGAATCTTGAGCTGGACAGCAGTCCTTGGAGATCTCTGGAGGCAGTTACTGGCTTTCAGGCACTTAATTTCTAAGCCTCCCTCTGCCAACACCAAATTTCCTCAGGGAATCACACAGCGTTTGTGCATTACCAAGCTTTAGGTACTAAGGAGGGTGAAAAACATTTGGAGGTTGGAGAAAGGGGAGACAAAGGAAGAGCCATCAACTTCAAAGCTTTATGACACAGTATGACAGAAAGAACACTAATCTGAGTTTCGAACATCTTGGGTTTGAATCCAACTCTTCTCTTCTTGCCCTATCTCACTTTCAAGCTGTGTGGTTTTGGGAAAATGGTGTTACCTCCTTGGGCCTTAGTTTTTCTCCTCTGTAAAATGGATGAGAATGGTTAGTGCTTCTCAGATTTTCATATATATATGAATCACTTGGGGATCTTATAGATATCCTGTAAGGATTAAATTAGTTAATACATCTAAAGCTGTTGGAAGAATGGCTGGCTCAGAAGCACTCTATAAATATTAATTTTATTATTATTTAACATACTATGTTATATTTAATATTATAAATTTATTCTCTTAATATAATGAGAATTTCCCGATGTCATACAAAACTGCTTCAGAAATATAACCTTTTCTAGACTTTGAAATATCCTCTTGTGGGACTCAAAATTTGTCCATTAAAAATTTTTTTTCTTTTATAATGTTGTTCTGCAAATCTTTGTATGTGACTTTTTCTGCCGGTAAACCTGTTCCTACAGGTAACATGGAGTGAAACTAACAGGCTTCACTACGCCCAAGCTACAAATCATTGGTGGTGATGGAATTAACTTCAATTTCATTGCAATTTGGCAAAGATGTATTGCACACCTCAGGTGGGTCAGGCACTGTCCTGGGTGTTAGGTGCAGAGTGGAAAACAAGACAGGCATTAACCTGTCCTCAAGGATTTTATAATCTAGCAGCAAACTCAGACAACAAAGTGTGGCGAATGTCAGGGAAAGCAGAGGGAGCACATAATAAGGGTGCCTCATTCAGGGCAAAAGGTCCTTTAACGTGAGTCTGGATGGATAAGGAGGAGGTGTCTAGTGAAGAGGAAGGGCGAGAGGCTGAGAGAATAGCAAGTACAGAGCTAACTATTTATATCCTTCTGTGTATATCTTAATGGCTTATTTATCAAGCTGGTGGCTACTGTCTTAATTTAAATCTGTTAGAATATCAAACTCTTTCTTGAGTCTATCAAAACAATTAATTATGTATCTTATTTTATTCCTCCTTGAGCCTAAGTTCAAATATTGTTTGTAATGGACTAAAAGTTTCTAATGGGGCAATTAAATAGATCAGGCAGTTAAATACATTAGAACCAAGTGTCACTGTCTAGTGAAATGATGATTATAGTAGACACTAGTGGCAACATGTACTCTAAAATTAAAATTTAAATTTAAAGGTTAAAAATAACGATGATGAAAAGTTTTATAAATAATAATTTTTTGGGCTTTTGCCTTAGACCATCAAGTAGCTTAGTCAGGCATGACAGTTTGTATTGTATTTGATTGCAGTACTGTCTTGTCACTACAGTGATACAGTTATCAGTACTTTGAAACTTGGAAGAAATCTATTCCTCATTTACTGGAATAAATATAGCTGTTGATGACCTCAGTTTTATGGATTATAAATGCTTCATGGTTTTTTTTTTTTACTCTTATCAATTGGAAGGTTGAATCAAACTAATACATTTATAGTTAGTCACCAAAATTATATCAAAAATGCAGATTCAGTGTTCTCTGTGCATATGTACACCCCATTGAAGGTATATTTATAGAATTCAGGAATATTTGAGGCTATAATTTGTTATTGATAATAGCTTGTGTTGGAATTGGAAGTGGGTAGAAGAGTTTGTGTCTGTTTTTTCCTTATCCTGAATCATTTACTCAACAAGAACCAAAGGGTGCCATGAGACACAGCAAAGAGAAGAAGCCACAATATTATCATTCAGTTTATCTTTAAGTCGTTTATCTTTAGCTGTAGAAATAAATTCAGAGTGAAATAAAGCTGACTAGGCTTGAGTCGAGATCATTGTTGGTGAGAATATGATGTTATAAGCTGAGAATAATGGCTCTACCATTTATATCTAGCAATAGGTCAGAGAATTTTGATGACCCTTATGGTAGACATTTCTGTCATCACCTCTCAGCAAATTAATATTGAATGCCTCTAAGAACTACCATATATTCTTAATATTGGGCTAAAATAATCTTAATTTATGTTAATCTTTATCATAATTCTTTATGCAAATAGCTTCACTCTGAATTTACATTTACAGTCCGTAGACATAAATTTCCTATGACTAATAGAAAGTTATATGGTTATAGGAAGTTATTGTGGGGGTATTGTGAAATAGTAAAACTGCATGGATTTGAAAAAGTATATTTTTATGTCTTTATTTTATTTTGAGAGACAGAGGCAGAGAGTGAGAAGGGGAGGGGCAGAGAGAGATGGAGACGCAGAATGTGAAGCAGGCTCCAGGTTCTGAGTTGTCAGCGCAGAGCCTGACATGGGGCTCAAATCCACAGGCTGTGAGAGCATGACCTGAGCTGAAGTTGGACACTTAACCGACTAAGCCACCCAGGTGCCCCAAAACTGCATGGATTTTAAAGTCATCCAGACAGACCTCAGTTCAACTATGGCTCCGCCACTCATGAATTATGTGATCTTGAGGTAAATAAAAAATCCTGTTGTGTCAGTTTCTTTATCTATAAAATGGGTATTTCTATGTGTATCTACATATGTGGATGTCTATCTACACAGGTATAGGTAGAAATTTTTCTAAATTAACAGTTAAACTCTGTGTAAAGGAATCAAATGTATTATTAGAACAATTAGACTGCAGTCTGATACCTAGAAGGATATAGATGCTTGAAATTAGAAGACTTTGGAATCTGAAGTGAAAATATGAGTAATAATGTGTTGGCTAAATTTAAGCAATTTATTAATCAAGCCAAACTACAGATTGACTGGTGCTATAATTGACACCAAATTTGCCCAGCTTGTCTTGTTATAGTCCCTTGTCTCTTTGATATCTAAAGATGAAGTGCCTTTCTCCGGATCCATCCCTCTGCAATAAAGCTCCTGCCCCCTCTTATTCAGCTGACTTTCCTGTGTTTCCAGCATGACTTTATCAAAGTCATCCTAGTCCTTTTTGTGTTTTAGAACCTTCCTTTGCTTTCCCACCTTTGTGCAGATTTCTGTTTTTAGGGAGCTTCTAATCTAATGGAGAAGAAAGATGTTAAAGTAATTATCGTAAAGTGAGATGAGTGTTATATGAAATTTACAGGGTGCCATAACAACAGAAAGTGGGGGAACCTAATAGGGTATTTCTGAGAAATGCTATTTATTCATTCAACAAATATTGGGTAACACATAGTATGGACCAGACATGTATTAGCCCTGGTTAGATATTTAAAGGAAACATAACAGACATAGTCTGTAAAAATTATGTTTAGGCTGGAAACTGAAGAATGAATAGGAAATAACTATGTGACAGGAGGTAGGAGAGGAGGGCGAGTTTTAGGAGATAGCTGGAGGGCTGAATGATGGTTTAATGTGCGGTAAGAGCAAGTGAGCTGAGTCCATGCCAGCTCTGAGTTTCTGTCTTGGGTAGCTGGGTAGATGGGAGTGCTGTTTATTGAAATGATAAATAGCAGGCTTAGGGAGTGAAGGGTTAGAGATACATTCATTTATTTGTTTCATAGTTACTTATTCACTGTATCCTATGTACCAGGACCGTTTTAGTATCAGGAATACAATGATGAACAAAAGGGATCAAAATTCTTGCTGTGATGTAGTCTATAACCTAGTGCAGGGTAAAAAGACAATAAATAAAATATATAGTATGTCAGATATTTATAAGTGTTACACAGAGAAAGAAATCAGGAAAAGTGGGTAAGAAGTGCTGGGGCAGGGAGTGGGTTACAGTTTTATATAGGATTTTCAGGGAAAGCTTTATGAGGAGGTGATAGTTGGTTAAAGTCTATAAGGATGTAAGAAAGCAAGTGCTTATATCTGGAGGAAGAATAGACAAAAGAAAAGCAAGTGCAAAAGGCCTGTAGTTGGAGCATGTCTGGCCAGTACAGCTAGGGTAGTCTGAGTAAGGGAGAGAGTAGTAGGAGACATGGTCACAGAAGTGAAAGAATGGAGACAGATTATGTATGGCTTTGTAGGCCATGGCAATGCTTTAGGTTTTTACACAGAACAGGATGGGCAGACATTAAAGGGTTTTGTGCAGAAAGATGACATCTGATATGTATTTTAGATATATTATTAGTCCTGGGTGCCTCAGTGGCTCAGTTGGTTAAGTGTCTGAGTTTGGCTCAGGTCATGATCTCATGGTTCATGAGTTCGAGCTATGTATTGGGCCCTCTGCTGTTGGCATACAGCCTGCCTCTAATCCTCTGTCCTCCCCCCTTGCATCTCCCCTGCTTGCTCTCTCTCTCTCTCTTTCTCTCCCAAAAATAAATAAAGATTAAAAATATAGAAAATATATAAAAATATCACTTTGACCAAGTCAAGGTTTGGACAGACATGTTGAGTTTGAGAACTCATGGGCCATCCCAATGGGTTATTGGGATGAATACAACATCTGGAGCTCAGGAGAGCAGCAAGAGACACATATGTGGATCATCAATGATAAAGGGAGCCATGGGGACTGATGAGAGCATCCAGGAGAGTGTACCAAAGGTAAGGCACAGCAGTCCTGGGATGATGCCGTGAGGGGTTTGGGAGAGGAGGAGTCTGTGACTGAGATGGAAGAAGGTAGGAGGAATCTCAGTAGACAGTGGTGTCAGGGAGCCCAGGGAAGAGCCCTGAGAAGGATGAGGGTATATAGTGCACAGAACATGTCAAGAGGTCACACAAGGACAGAAAAGATTCCATAAGATTAAATGGCATGGGGAACTTGAAGACCTTGGTAAAGTCAGGTTCAATGGAGTAGTGATGGGGATGATGGAAGAAGGTAAAGAAAGCACTACATCTCCAAGTTTGGCTGTGACAGGGAGCAGAAGATAGAGTAGCAGCTGAAGGAAGGGGTTTTGTAGGGTGGAAAAGACTCAAGTATGATTAAGTGTTGATAAAAAGAAGGTGTCACTGAGAAGAGAGAGGGAGTGATAGATGATCTGAGATTCTCAAGAAGGTAGGTGGGAGGGAGTGCATGGGATCTGAGGTAGGGTGGAAGCATTCAATTTAGAAGGAAGGAGGGACACTTGAGGGGACCACAGAGGGATGGACGAGGGGCTGCCCCTTGGTGAGAATGGGAAGTATTTGTAGTATTTTACCCACATACATAAGTGTCTCAGGTACATGGGGTGGCATGCTTTTATGGTGGGTGGAACATGAGGAGTGGGTGGCAGCTACTGAGGCTACTGACCACCACATGATGGAGATAGCAATTACTCTATCCGTGTGTCCCAGGAGCCCAAAAGGATGGACCTATTCTGGAGTGTGCCTTTTTTTTTAAATTTTGTATTTGTTTTTGAGGTATAGTTGACATGCTGTGCTGTATTAGTTTATGGTGTTCAACAGAATGATTTAACAATTCTATAATTACTCACTGCTCATCACAATAAGTGTAGTTACCATCTGTTACCATACAACATTATTACAGTATTATTGACTATTTCCTATGCTGTACTTTTCATTTTCATGACTTAATTATTTTATAACTGGAAATTTGTATCTCTTAATTCCCTTCACCTATTCACCCATCCTCCCACCCCTGTCCCCTCTGGCAACCACCAATTTGTTCTCTGTATTTATGAGTATGTCTGTTTTTTGTTTGTTTGTTTGATTTTTAGACTCCACATAGAAATAAAATCATATGGTATTTGTCTTTGTGTGACTAGTTTCACTTAGCATATGCCTTCTAGGTCCATCCATGTTGCCACAAATGGTAAGATTTCATTTTTTTTTTGATGGTGGACTAATAGTCTTGTGTGTGCGTGTGTGTGTGTGTGTGTGTGTGTATAACATATACATATATACACACACTGCATTTTCTTTATCCATTCATCATCAATGGACACTTGTTTTCCATATCTTGGCTATTATAAATAGTGCTGCAATAAAAATAGGGGTGCATGTATCTTTTCAAATTAGTGTTTATATTTTCTTTAGGTAAATACTCAGTAGTGGATCATATAGAAAAATATTTCTACTTTTAATTTTTTGAGGAACCTTTATACTGGTTTTTATTTTTGCACCAATTTACATTCTCACCCACAGTGTACAAGGTTTCTCTTTTCTCTATATCCTCACCAACACTTGTTATTTCTTGTCTTTTTGATACTACCCATTCTAACTGGTGTGAAGTGATATCTCATTGTGATTTTGATTTGCATTTCCATGATGATTACTGATGTTGAGCATCTGTTCACTTATCTACTGGCCATCTGTATGTTTTCTTTGGAAAAAATGTTTATTGAGGTTCTCTGCCCATTTTTAATTGGATTATTTTCTTTCTTTGGTGATGAGTTGTGTAAGTTCTTTATATATTTTTAACATTAACTCCTTATCAGATATTTCATTTGCAAATATATTCTCTTATTCACTAGGTTCCCTTTTCACTTTGTTGATGGTTTTCTTTGCTGTGGAAAAGCTTTGATTTTGGCGTTGTCCTAATAGTTTAATTTTGCTTTTGTTTCCCTTAACCGAGAAGACATATCCACAAATATGTTGCTAAGCCCAATGTCCAAGAGATTTCCTGCTTATGTTTTCTTTAAGAAGTCTTATGGTTTCAGGTCTCACATTTAGGTCTTTAATCTATTTTGAGTTTATTTTTATGTATGGTGTAAGAGAATGGTTTAGTTTCATTCTTTTGCATGTAGCTGTGTAGTTTTCCCAACACCATTTGTTGAAGAGACTGTCCTTTCCCCATTGTATATTCTTGTCTCTTGGTTATAGGTTAATTGACCATATAGATGTAGGTTTATTTTGGGCTTTCTATCCTGTTCCATTGATCTATATGTCTATTTTTGTGCCAATACAATACTATTTTGATTACTAGAGCTTTGTAGTATATCTTGAAATCTGGGATTGTGATATTTCCAGCTTTGTTCTTTTTTCTCAAGATAGGTGTGGCTATTGGGTTTTTTGTAGTTCCATACAAATTTTAGGATTATTTGTTCTAGTTCTGTGAAAAATGCTCTTGATATTTTGATAGGGATTGCATTAAATCTATAGATTGCTTTGGGTAGAATGGACATTTTAGTAATATTAATTCCTCTAACCCATGGTCATGAAATATCTTTCCATTTGTTTGTGTCATCTTTCATTTTCTTTTTATCAATGGCTATAATTTTATAGTACACGTCCTTCACCTTCTTTGGTTAAATTTATTCCTAGGTATCTTAATCTTTTTGGTGCAGTTGTAAGTGGGATTTTCTTAATTTCTCTTACTGCTACTTTATTTTTAGTGTATAGAAATGCAACAGATTTCTGTATGAGTGTGCCTTCTTTTTGCTTGCAGAGTATCAGTTGACCCTCTGACAGGATCTGGCCTAATATGGAAAGAAAAATCTCTTTCATCTCATCGTCTTGTACTGATTATTATATCAGTTCAACATATATTTTGCAAGAGTATTCTTGTGAGGATTCATATTACATGCTTAAATAACTTTTGTTCAATTAAATATTTTCCACAGAATTTTGATTAACTTTTGAAATTACAAGTAGTTTGTTAGTTCTATCTATGATTCAATTAAATGGAATTTTCCTAATTCTCTCTAAAACCCACTCAAAATGAATATAGCTTAGCAGACTAAACTATATCCCCCATGCCTCTTTTGCTTCTGACAGCTCACTTCAACAGATGTAGGTAAGAAGAAATCTAAATTTAAATGTAAATGTGCCTTTAGTTAATTCAGAGTGTTATCAAATATTTTAATTTCTTTTTTATTTTTTAATGTTTATTTTTGAGAGATAAAGAGTGAGATAGCAAGAATGAGAGAGAGAGAGAGAGAGCGAGAAAGCTTGCGAGTGTGAGCAGGGGAGGGGCAAAGAGAGAGAGAGGGAAAGAGAGAATCCCAAGCAGGCTTTATGCTGTTAATGCAGAGCCCTGTGAGGCGCTCCATCTCATGAACCATGAGATCATGACCTAAGCTGAAATCGAGAGTCGAACACTTAACTGACTGAATCACGAGGGGCCCAAATATTTTAATTTCTTAATCTGTATTTTTTATTTTTAATTTTGCCCTTTTTCATGAATTTACTGAAATCAAATAATACTTTGCTACTTAGTCTACACAGAATTATAAGGATTTTTTCTTCATATGTAAATGGAGAAAAGCACAATATAAACCATGACTAACAATTTTTGGAAATGCTATTCTAAGCTTAATTTTGGCAAAACCACTTTAGGAGTTTAAAGAAACTGTTCACACTCATGAATTGACCTTACCAAACCATTCCTAGCCTTGAGTCAAGTTAAAGTCTATTAACAGAGAGGGAGGGGTAAAAACAAAAATTCATATTTAAAAGTATGGCTTTTTTTCCTGAAGAGATGGCTGTTATTTCCTTTTTGTCACTTGGTACAAACCTTTGAATTAAATAACTTCAAGATAGATTGAAAAAAATATTAATGTGGTTGACTTTGAGGTTTGATATAATCAGAGAACACAGAAAATGGTCAATTCTAGAGACCGTTAAAGTTTTCTTAAGGGACTTTTTAACCACACTTTCGCTTACTTTTGGCTTTATTGGTTTTATTGGTTTCTGTCGGTACAGTGAGAAACTGTACACACGCAGCTTTTTTAGCTAATGAAGTGTGATGATTAGGGGGGAGTTCTAGGGTACTGGTGATACCATCTTTAAAGGATATGTTCAGAGCTGCCTTCTCAGGAAAGAACTAGAAGGAGATTAACTGTTGAACTGCTGTCTAAGCAGGAAGACTCATATCACTCAGAGCTGTGTTAGTTTAACAAAAGTATTATCCTCAGGGAAGGAGACTGGAGGATCCTAAAATAGTTGACCTTTGAAGTTAAGTCATTGCCTTTTAAGTTTGAAGTCACAGATACACACAATTGTGTTAATTAGTACATGGGGAAGCCTTTGCTTTTTAACATTTAAAAAATTATAGTCCTTAAATTCCTGTTTATAGAATTTCAAGACTCCTCCAAAGCGAATATCTGAAAAAAAGTTGCATTATAAATTATTTTGAAGTTTCTCTTTGTAGAACTAAGCAATATGTCAAACATTTCATATATCTTCTGACTCAAGCACCTACTTAAAACTTTCTCCTTTTGTGTTTGATTGCAAAAAAGAGTCCTCAAATAAGGAAATGAAGACATTTGCTGGTTTTCCCTAGAGCTTTAATCGGTTGATATCCAACAGGTGTTTTTATTTTCTGGGTCTTAAAATCTTTCTGGATGGGATGGTGGGAGAAATATTTGTGAATACTCTCTTGGTTAGCAAATAAATCTTTGTTCTTTTTGCTTTCTTCATTTCTTTTTTATATTCTTAGCTCATCATCCTCCCTTCCTGTACATGCCTCCAAAGTTCTTGTTCCTTTTCCTCCATCGAGGGTAGAAAAAAGCTGTCAGAATGAGCTCATTTGCAGCCACCCATCCACGACATGGCTGAGGACACAACCAGAATGTTTCAGGTTCCATAGCCTATCAGTACAAATGAACTGACATAACATTACCACCCAGAGTCTGCTGTCCATAATTGTTTACACTTGAATCTTACAGTACCCTACAAAGCTCCCTTAGGCATTCCTGGCAGTTTCCAGGACTGTCTGGTATTTTACCAGATTGCATCAGTGCCATTTGGCAATGGTTCCTCTGGGCCTCTAGGTGATCTGCTTAGGCACTTGCTATACCCAGAAGAGCTTTATTCAGTGCTCTGCTGTTTCCTTCACCATTCCCTTCTGCCAGGCATAGCCCTGCCCTAGTCCAGATGCTGTTTCTCTGTATTCTTTTGGCTTTCCCTCTAATCCCGTTTCTTCAAAGCAAATGAAAATGCTCAGTTAACAAACTTGATAGAAGACCAAGTGTCTCCAATTCCCGTTTCTGTGCAGATCACAAGAAACTTTTCTTCCTTTTTAGTCTAATGCAAGAGTCCTCAGGCAGAGTAAGCGCATGTAAAAGATCAGAATCCCTGGTGAAGTTTATGTGGAATACATGGGTACAATAATTTCTCAGCCTCTAAAATACAACGTGAATTGAAATGAAACAAACATTTCTTGAGCACCTACTCTTGTGCTCTGCTCTTGCTAGGTACTTATCATTATTATTTCATTTAATCCTTATAGCCCTTTGCATTATGTTGTTAACTGTTATTCTTATTTTGGAGATGAGAAAATGAGGCTTAGCTGGGATCAGGAATTCACTTACCAAAGATCACAGAGCCAATGGGGATGGAATCAATATATGATTCCAGGCTCCATGATTATCCTCTTGCACATTGCCTCTCACTCTGGAAAATAAATTACTTTCACTGCAGCAAAATACACCTTAGCTTTTAAGAAGAAAAACTGTCCTAAAAAGGACACAACTCAGTTTTTCTGTAAACCTAAAATGGATCAAAATAAAGTCTTAATTAAAACACTCTTGGTTAAGGTGGGTTAAGTGGTGTGTTTATACATCCATCATTATCACTATTATTTTAGGTATTCACAAGACTAGTTAAATGACATAATTCATGTGAAAGTGCTAGGAAGGCATCAGGTTATTATGTGGAGATTGCAACATGAGAATGAATAAGAAATTGCCTAGTTCCATGGAATTTATATTATCCTGGCCTTGTAGGTTGGTGGCCTATTTGTACAGTATTGTGAATCTTTACCTGTTCATTGAACAAACATAGACTCAGACTTTGTGGCTGCTGGTGTGACACTTTTCACCGACAGAAATTGTCTTAAAAGATTCTTTCTAAGGAACTTAATATTATGTCGGAGATCTTTCATTCTTGTTCCAGAAGCCAAAACCCTTGAGTTGCTGCTCTGTTGAATGAAACATAATACAAGAGAGTTAATCTTGCAATAGTTCCTGTAACTGTGGCTAGGGAAAAGGAAGGGAGTGGAGCTTCACAGACAGTCTGCAACCACAGAGAATATGTGTGCGGTGGGGGCTGGAGTTGGGGGGGAGAGGCTGGAGTGTGTGCAGGAACTGAGGTAGTGGGAAGGACTCTTGGAAGACAATCTCTGGGATCAATGTTGATAATTTGGTTTCACTACTAAGTGATAGGTTTCAGAGAGGATGTTGTTTCACCTTTCTATATAAAAATTTGAGTATTACTTACTATTTAACTTCCTCTGCAGTAAGGAGAGACGAGGGAATCTAAACTTCCAAAGCCCTTTCCAGAGCTGTATCCTTTCTAAATCCTAAAACAAGGTAACATATTAAGTTGCAACTCAATTTTTTTTGACAGGTAGAAATATGATTTAAAGATAAGTGACTCAGAGCAGCTGCTGGAACCTAGGCATCTGTAGGCTAGGTTCTCCTAGCCCCTCCTCCCTACTGTGACCCAGAGCTCTTTCACAAATTTGGGAGCACTTCCTTTCTTCTGTACACTCTTAGCTTCAATGAGTGCTAAAGTGCTATATGGGGTTCAATTATAGTAAAGTGTTAATATTGTTCAGATGGCATTTAAGAGAGATGGCTAAAACACAGGAAAACCAGAAAGCAGTAAAAATGGTACAACTTTCCGATATCTCAGTCTTCCACTAGCAGCCCTACTCTTGTTCTAATCACCCAGTTCAGAAAAGCCGTCTTTAACTACATCCCCTCCTTGTTTTGCCCCATGTTACTGGCCTTAACTGGTAACATGGAGAGAAGGTGGCAAGTATGAATTCTGTTGTGGGAATGCATTTCCATTATTACCAATATGATGCTTACTGTGCCATGGTACTTTTACCATTTCATGCTTTTCGGACTACTTTATGCCATGGCAGGCACAACTAGTATAAGAACAAATATGCCTAGCTTGGAAATTCCCTGACTTTAAGGAAGAGTAGATGACAGATAACTCTATGGAAATTATAATCGATGCCAAAACTATAGTTTTCCCTTCTATACAGAAAAACCAGTTTTCATCACTGGCTTTGCTACATCTGCAAAGATGATGGAAATAGAATTACTTCTGACATTGTAGTTTTTCCTTGCTAGTTGAGAACCAATCTAAAAAGAGAAATGTTGAGTGCCCAAGCAAGTAGTTATTCAAATGAATCCCACAAGAACAGGAAACCCAGTGGAAATTCAAATATAAGCTGTGCCCTAAAGTTGCCATCAATAATCCCTGAAGTGAAAACAATGAAATTAGAATATTGTTTGGGTTGCCTTCCCACCTGATAACTGAACAAGGAATCAGCCTGTTTTCATCATTTCCAGTTCAAGAGCTAATGAGGTGGAGAAAGTCCAACAGAAACTGGGCAGTGACGTTTGCTCCTTTGTCAATGACAAAAGCATGTAGCAATTTCCTGGCCTGCAAAAACATCCCAATAAATCTCCTCTGTATACCATTAGGAAGAAGTTGTGTAGAACTGGGTGGACTTCAGAAGGCTGCTAACCTTGGGCAGCTCTGCTGTTATCCTGCTCTATTGCTCAATGGAAAATTCAGTGGAATTGCTAAGGAACAAGACTAGGTTCAGGGCCATAAATCTTTGAAAGATGCTCACTGACATCCATGGTGCTCTGTAGAGTGGGTTTACCAAGGTCATTCTTGCTGAGCTTCCTTTGAGTTGGAGGCTATGGCTTACTGTCAGGCCCAGAGCCAGGCTCTTAATCATTGAGGAAACCAGAGGGCAAGGGGCGGGAGGTCATGAAAGGTAACTTTAGACCTGGTCCCAGTGTCAAATGGAGACTAGAAAGAAGTCCTGTGCAAGAAAAGCAGCCCATTGCGGGGGTCCTCTCACCTTATCTGAGGGATCTCTCTGCAGCACAGGCTGCTTTAGCATTGTTACTTACTCAGTCCACCATTCACTGAATCAAGTATAAACTTCTGGGCACTGTCTTCAAATTCTTCTCATTATATTTTAAACATCTGTGCATATCTTCTACTCATTCTTGGACCTAGCAACAGTCTTCTGATAGTGCAGCTGGCTTTGTCCCTTGTAAAGCTTAGTCACCCATTGTCATTGAGTTATTGAGCAAATGATTGAGTTCCCCTACTTTGAATTTGTTGTGGTTGACAAAAATACCAAAGGAAAGGAGAAACTAGCTGGAGCCAAAGGCTTATGTGGAAGCCCTTTTGTAGCAGCATTAGGACAGAGGATGAGGATCCAACCAAGGTAAGGCATCCAGCCAGCAGGAAAGATTGGGCTCACTCTGCAGAGGTGGGAAGGTGTCTTGGGGCTGTTGCAGTTAAAATGGGAAGATTAGGGACCCAGGAGTACTAGAACTATATGTGTATGGTTAATAAGTACTAAGGTATTACTTCATTTGTTCCTCACTGTAGTGTCCTGATAGACAAAGCAGGAATTAGCATTCTCATCTTTGAGGTGATAAACTGAGATTTTGAGAGATGATCAGACTTCGGCCAGTAAGTCTGAACTCCAGCCTTGTGACCATCAAATGTATCTATTATGTGCCAGGGGCCAGCAGTATCTTTCGTAAAGTCCCAGGTTATAAATATTTCAGGCTTTGTGCATCACATGGCCTTGTCACAACCACTCAACTTTGCTACTGTAGTGCAAAATGTCCATGGCTGTATTTCAGTCATCTTTACAAAGTCTTATTTACAAAAGTTGGCATGGGCAGGATAAGGCCTGTGGGCCATAGTTTGCAAATTTCTGTCCTATGCCATAAAGACTGTAATCAGCCTATGTCGAGAGTCATTAGATGCTTTGGTACATTTGAATTCTCAAAATGTGGATATTAAATAATGGAATGTAAAGGAACACAGCCTAACCTGATATGATTCAGATAAGAAAAAAAGAATATAGGGGAGTTAGTCAGTGTGCAGGTTATTTAATAGTGAGGTGGCAGGAACCCAGGAGATACCCACACTGATGACACTGATCCAGGTGCCTCTGCAGTATAAGTGCCCTGGGAACCCTGTGGATCTTTTCTCAGCTTTCTGCTTTACTGGAGATTTGGTCATGCCTCAGGCTGAGCTGTAAACCCCACATTTTCTACTCTATATATTTCTCCCAGAAGCTGTCATCTCCCTTCTGAATGACAAATATCCTGGAACTTGTTTCCTGGAGAGAAAATGCAGGCTGTTCCCTGAGGTCAAGACCAGAAGCCTTGACAAGATAGCGGAGATGGGAGACTTGATAGAAATATGTCTTTGCCTTCTTCCACTCATTTCTGGCACTACGCTGATGACCCTATTATCTGGTAATACTTTTCCTGTTCACCTGGCTTGCTAGTTCTAGCATTAAGGCCAGAAGGGAAAATAATAGAAATTATAGACTAGAACACACTCTTCAAACATTGTGAATTTCTATTTATACTCAGAAAAATGGGCTTCTCAGAAGGCACCAGGAGTCTCAAATGTCTTCTTTTTAGTTGATTTTTTAAAATTTATTTAGAGAGAGTGAGTGCATGCACTGTTAGTGTAGAGCTGAATGTGGGGCTTGATCTCACAGTTTATGAGATCATGACCTGAGCCGAGGTCAAGAGTCTGATGCTTAAGTGACTAAGCCACACAGGTGCCCCTCAAGCTCCTTCTTAAGTTCTTCAGTGTACATTTCCAGTCATGTCTTATCCCTATTGCTCTCTCTGCTATTTCTGTCTTCTAGGATGATTTTACTTAACCTCTAATTCTTCCTTTCCACTTATCCAATTTGTGCTCATCTTTGAGGCGTGCCTCATGAAGGAGTTCTTGTCTCCTTCATGGATCTCTGTTCATGTCCTTTACTGCCACTGCCAGTACCATTCACTTAGATTTTATTTTAAGGTGCTTTATGATCCCTTACAGTAATTAACTTTTCTTAAATGTCCTGTTCTGCAATGAGAATTTAGCAATTTGGAGACCTGGCCTGGATTTTAAGTTATCTGTATCTTCTAACACAGTGCTAGACTCATACTACAAACACAGTAAACAGCTGTTATGTGGGCTAAATCCATAACTAAGATCTTTCAGTGGGCCTCTAACATGGAGGTTCTTCTCTCAGTTTCTTTAGAGTTAAAACTCTCTTATTTGGCTAGCTCGTTTGGTTTGGCACTGTTGCCTTTTCCTTTGGAACTTGGCATAGGTTCCTTCAGGGGCAGGTTGGAAGACCTGAGGAGAGAACACATGTGAGATTGTCATTTTCCATTGATCCTCATCTTATCCAAGTCTAATTAGTGTTCTGTAAAATCCATGAGAGCAGAGACTGTCTCACCATTAGATCGTTTCTCACCATTATAGTTTCTCCGTTTAGCAAGTGCCTGGCATGTATTAGATATTTAATAATTATTGGTTGAATGAAGGAATTAGTGAACAAGTATTATCTTGACGTTGTCCTAGGTCATTCTCTTGCCTTGTGTGAAGGCTGATTGTCAAGAATTGAGAAAAAGGCTTTAGTTGTTCCACGTTGTCAAAACATCACAGCTCCTTGACATTTTGCTCTCATATGAGGCCTATAAGACAAAATGTAGGTGGAATGTTTGATGGCTGACCCCAATGTGCCAAATTCCTGTGGACCAGATCAGCACTGTTCTCCACCAGATCCCAGAGATGCAACAACTAAAGTCACTTTCTTAGTGACTAAGTGATATAACCCGCCAGAGCTTGCTTCATAGATTGCTGACATGTGTTTCCTATTTTTATCCATCACAAGTTTGGAAATCACTCGATAGAGTGATTGGGTCACATGTGCAGTGAGTGCTCAGTGGTGACCATTTGCTGCTTTGATTATTAAGGTAAAACCTGATTTAAGGGTCCAAATGATACATATATTGCCACGTGATTAGCTATAGGGTAAAATACATCAATTTCCTTTATAATACTTTAAAAAATTGTTTTCCCTTTTTAGGCATTATGTAACAGGGTTTATTTAATTAGCTCTTTAGCATACTTACCACAAGATGGCAGTATAACAGCCCCTACTTGCTTATTAGGAACATGGATATTGTTTAAATTGAAATAGTGGAGAGGGTTTTTTTCCCTCCCTCAAGTTTCCAAAATTTAAAATCATGTCCATATGATCTAATTTGTAGCTAGGTAGATTTATAACTAAACAAAGACCTGCATAAGCCCAACTACTTGCACACTAAAAAATATTCTCATATATAACCTGTCACATATGACAAGATGAATGCTCTGTATATTCTGTCCAGCATGTAGTTAATCATTTGTGAATTATATGTATTAATAATGAATCAATCTCTTGTGTAAGTAGGTGAAATCAATGAGAAATGTCAATGCAACATTTAAGGCAGTATATGAAGAATAGCCTACTTCAGGTGTGGTATTATTATTGTAGACAGGATGCCTCAGTAGTTCTGGGCTGGGATGAAGAGTGAGTCCATGGGAGGAAGGTGTATATGAGCCTAGAAGGAAAGGTGCATAGGGAAGTTGTTATCATCTTTCAGCTACGAAACATTGAGCACAAAATGTCTATTATTTTATTGTCTAAAAGCTGGTCCTTGCCATTTGAGAGCTTAAGATCCAACATTATAAATAACAGAGAAAAAACCCAGAAAACATGTGAAAAGACAGGGAAGTAAAGAAGGGAAGTAAAGAAGGAAGAAACATTGATTTTATATGTTTTGCCAGGAGATGAGAAAAGATAGTAGAAACAAACAGTATGGAATGGTCAAAAGATACGGGAATAATACGTAGACCCAGTTCTGGTTTCAGCTCTGCTCCCTCACCATTCTGGGCCACTTTCATTTCTTCATGTACATTTGGACTTGGGTCTTAGAAACATTAACAGAAATATGTTTTGTTAACAATTGGTGTTAATAGGTACTCTTCAAAAAGGATTTGTGTTGAAATAACTTTGAGGAAAGCTATTGTTATAGTGCATCTCTTTCCCTCCCTCTCAGAGAATCACAAAGTATGTTAGCATATTAAAGACCTGGAGTGAGGAAACTGCTTCACTTTATTTAAATTGGCATTCCAAACTTAACCATTGGACACAATTCCTTTTTCCACTGCACCCAAGAAAGAGCAATTATTGTTGTATAGAATATTACTGACCTTTGGTATATAATTTGGGAACCACTGATTTAAAAAGTCTTTAAAGCCTATTCTAGCTCTAGAATCTGAATCAGGGGCACCTGGGTGGCTCAGTCAGTTAAACGTCCAGCTTCAGCTCAGGTCATGATCTCACGGTTCGTGGGTTTGAACCCCGTGTTGGGCTCTGTGCTGACAGCTAGCTCAGAGCCTGGAGCCTGCTTCAGATTCTGGATCTCCCTCTCTCTCTGACCCTCCCCTGCTCATGCTGTCTCTCTCTGTCTCTCAAAACTAAATAAAAAACATAAAAATAAAAAAATAAAAATAGAATCTGATTTAGAAGCTCCAGGAGGGCAGGAAATCGAGTCAGATGTATTTAATTTTTACCTCTAGTGCTTGGCATAGAGTAAGTGGCTAATGATGTTTGTAAAATCAAGGAATGAACCGAAGCAGGATTGATTTCCCCCCCTCCGCTTTTAGGAACCATGGGTTATATCTATCCCCATTCTGAAATTATGTACATATCAAATTAGAGCAATTCAAACTAGAGAAAGAAGACAAAGACTTTTTTTTTAAGTCTAAAAACACAGGGAAATTATGTTAAGAGTCTTTCTTGGCAATGTAAAAGTGTGATTGTCTTGAAGATGTGTGACCCTAGTAGGACTGGTTTTCCATTTCCTCCTCTGTTTTCATGAGTGGAAATTTTATCTGGATCCATCTAGAAAGAAACCCATATCAGATGGAAGGAAATGACTGACTAGCCTATTCTGGATATCAAAGAGAAGAAAGGAATCCCAGGATTGGGGGAGAATTGGAGAGTTTTAAGAGACTAAAGGTCTCATGATAGCATAAGGGTGAAGAGAGAGATCCTGGAGAAAAGGAAGCTCCCTGAAGAATGGGGACATGATGAGCAAGTGGTTGGTTCCAAAAGTTAAAAAAGAAGTTAGAGAAGCTGGTAGAATGAGCTGAATATCAGGGTAGATGAACCATTCTATATGGTAGTTAATCTATATGAGTTAGAGTGGCTATCTTGAATCAGAAGTGGAGAATTCATAGGTGTATTCTATATGTGAGTATTCAGTGAATAAAACTGTTTCTCACAGATGAGATGGTACTATTTTGTAATTAAAGGCACAATAAACGAAGGGACAAAGTGCTAAAAAGCCAACTCTACTGACAGTATAATTACTAGAGGGTGAGATATCAGGCTGAACCCACCCGAAGATAACTGCTGCCTTCTATGAGCTCCTAAGAGCTCCAGACAAGTTCTGGAAGATGCCTGTTAAAATGCAACATGTGACCAGAGAAGAAATAACAGCAACACATTAGTGGTCATATTCATACTGTGGAGAACAGAGTCTTAGAAAACAGAACACTGAACAGGTAAGTTTTGTCAGGGAAAGAGAAGCCATAAAGTATAGGCACTGCTGCACGATTGCACTGTAGAGGCTCTGGGAATCAGGAGTTGAGGTTGGGGTGCTGAGGTCGAGGGGTTCCCAAATAGAAGAGGTGGGAAATGCCAAAGGTCTCTTTTATCACTTTGCAATTTTGTTCAGAACAGACAAAAAAGGAGACCACAAAGGTCTTAGGAGATAGCCTTGACCTCCCCGTTTCTGCCTCATATCAACTGTTCTGAATCTTATTAAGTGATTTATCTCTAATAATAAATTATCAATGTTTGTAACTATTAAGTACTTGTATACATATTTAAACAATACTTATAAAAATATATTAGCAATTATTTTAAAAGCAAATTAAATTAAATTCAAGGTTTAAGTTTATTGCTATAACTCTTTATCCTTCCTCAATTTCATTTCCACATGATTTCTTAATAAGGAGAAAAAGGAGCATGGTTGCACTTGGCACTCTGGAATTGCATATGACCTATGACCTAGAGTATGTCTATCAAAAACTAGTGGACTCTGTCTGGTATTGATGTGGAGTTAATAACTGCAGTGACAATAAATCACTGCTTACTTCACCCTCAAACTATTTTGTGTTTCACCACTTGGTATGGAAGTTTGTCGTGTATGTGAGTGTCACCTAGTACCTAGCAGCTAGCATCTGTAAAGTTGCAAAGAAGGTTGATACTGTGGATTGAGCTCATCTTTCCAGCATTCAGGTAGAAGAACATTGCAGACTTAAAATGGGATAGATTCTTTAGTCATGCAGATGCTATTTTTAAAGCAACACAAGTTTCTAAGAGTACTATATTTAAAAATAGTGTTGTTACTTTAGGTTAGATACAGCTCAGTTTTACAAGTTTCTTCAACCTAGGAAAATAAATATTAAATAAAAACCCAGGGCACCTGGGTGGCTCAATTAGTTAAGTGACCGACTTTGGCTCAGGTCATGATCTCACCATTTGTGGGTTTGAGTCCCACATCGGACTCTCTGCTGTCTCTCAAAAATAAATAAGCATTGAAAAAAATATTAAAAACCCCAACTAGTTGGTATGTGGTGATTCCCACTAAATGAAGATAAACTAACAGGTTTCAAAGCATAAACAAAATATTAAACAGTTATATATTATTGTGAAGGTGGAGTGTGCACTGAGTGCACCTTTCTTTTAGCCCAGTGAGACCCATTTTGGACTTTTCTGACCTCCAGAACTCTAAGTGATAAACTTGTGTTGTTTTAAGTTACTGTGGTGATTTGTGACAGGCACAATAGGAAATTAATATCTATGTGACCCAAAGTTCCCTTTATCTTCAGAGAAAACTCCTGAGTGGTAACATGGTGGAGAAGAAAGAGAGGCTGGGAGTTCAACAGCGCATTGTTGGAATCCTGACTTTTGCCACTTCTGTCTGTGCGACCTTAAATAAGTTATTTAACTTCTGTGACCTTATTTCTTTTTTCATCAGGAAAAGGGGTTGTAGTGAGAGTTAAATATGGTAAGATATGTAAAATGCCCAGAATAATGCCTAGATGATTACCTTCAAGATAGATCTTCAAGAAATGTTACTTGCCTCTTCACCAGACTGTCAAAAGATGTGTTGTACAAAAATAGTCCACTTGGCAGTTTCTGCCTTGTGTTAGGAACCCTCAGAGCCCCGGGAAGATACTCATCGTAGCTTCTCAGTATGGGTCAAGGCAGAAAGGCTGGTTGTAGAGATTGTATCCAAACCCAAAAGCTAAGAAGAGCTGGCATATGCAAGTTGGGGTGAGGATTTGGCATTTCCTGTGAACTTCTGACATTTCCCATCTCAACTTGTCTATCTGCCACCCAGGGACTGCACTCTCTTATCCAGTGGCATTGATTCACAGAGAGGGTGAAAAGACTCTGTGTTCACAGATGGGGCATGGGTACGCTCACATGCCGCTACCTGGGCTTGAGGATCCAATCCAGACCTTGTGGGTTCTGGGACTCAGGTGGCACAAACCGTTGCCTGCTTACAGGGCCAGGCTCCTTGACGCATTCAGTGTCAGTGAACTAGGCGCCCGCATTTCCAGTCATAGGCTTGGGTGCCCTGGAGAGCATGAACCTCTTTCTGAACCCATTTTCTTTAGGGAATGTGGAACAATCCCAGGAAGGCAATATTTGGTTGGAAGAAAAACAAAAGTGAAAGGATCACATGAGGAAATGAAGGTAGTTTCTTTCATCATACTTGAAGTCTCATAATCCAAGGTGAGACACAAGAAGGAAAAAGCTTTGCTGCTAAATGTCTTCAGGAGAGCCATTAATGTTTTTCCCTTTATGATATGCAGATTTTGAAGACAATTGGTCTTTGTCTACATTGTTTCCTTGAACCTTTAAAACCGTTTTAGTTCTTTATAGTAGATTCAAAGAATGCAGTTCAGTGCCCAAATCAATTACAAAACAAAGCTAAGTTTTTCAGTAATGTGCACGATTGCAATTTTTCCTCTTATATTTAGCATACATGTAAGCATTTTATATAAATTCCTGTAATTATTACTACTTATATGCCACCAAGCCATATTTTAATGACTTTATTTGCTTTTAATTCTTAGCTCAGAGTACCCTATTATGTACCATTGTCACAATTCAAGTTAGTTTAACACTGTGTGACACATCATGGAAATTCTGGTTCTCCAAAGAAGCAGGTATCAAGGTGGATTAGACGTGCTAGAGACTTACTGGGGAAACACCTGTGAAGAATAAAAGGGAAGAGAAGGAGCAAGCAGGGAGAGCCTTCAGACAAGATATAGAAGAGAAGGGGAAAGAAGAAGAGATTTGGTTGGAAGAATCCCGGACTGTAGAACAGTTTCAAGAAGAGTTTTGCTAGATTTTGCCAACGTGTAGTCCAGTCCTGGAGCCCAGGAAACCTGTTAGAGAAGGCTGGAGTCTCACAAGAATGTGCTTGTCCTGGTTCCCTGTCATTGCTGACTGGAGCAACCTGCTGGAAACATGGCCTGGGCTCGCACATGGCAGTGATTGAATAGGCAGTAGATGGGGGAACATGGCAGTGATTGAATAGGCAGTAGATGAGCCATTAGTCAGCTATGCTCCTTGTAGCAGGAGAGTGAGCAGGTCATATTCAGGTCACCCCACACACGCTTATACATACTGAAAGGCAAGGATCTGTGTGTTGACTCTGTAGTCCGTTCCTAGAGTGCCCTATCCCCAGACCCCTTGCCCATTTCTCTTGGTCACCCTTCAGGGTTTTCCCATCAGAGTTACTCTTGGGCTATGGATTCTGTTTCTTTGTGTCTTCAGAAAAAAAGTGAGGCCCAGATATGCTGGTTCTGTAAGGATTTCTAGCACAAGGGCATGGTTTTCCGATGTGAGGAGAGGGGAGAGGGGTCAAGAGAGCACACTAGACTCTTGGCCTTTGGGAGTCTTGGGTTAGAGGGAAGGAGTTAATGGCCCAGCATATGTGGTGAGAATGAGAGATATGGTTGGAAGAGGCAGATGGAACATTTGCCAGAACAGGCCACCAAAAGTCACAGAGGGCGGGTTTGTTATTCCAGAGGGAATATGGGCAAAGCAGGAGGTCTGTGTCCGGCCCATCTGTCCTGATCTCTGCCCAGGCACCCATATACAACCCAGATATGCTCCTTGTAAGGTGGCCTGTGTCCATCACCCCAACACCAGCTGCCAGCTGCCATCTAAAACTCCTTCGCTTGGCACAAAGCCTTTCATTCCATAATTAGAAAAATTTTAAATAGTCATCCAGTTCACTGTAGAGTCAATTGCCAGCTAGCCAGGTGTGTCTGTCCCTCTTCTAGATTGGGAATTCTTTCGATACAGAGACTATGTCTTTTCCTCTTTCAATTTCCAGAACCTACAACATGCCTGGTAGTAATTTGTTGAATTGAGTAGAATTGAATAAATGTATATATTTCTGTGAGAGGAAGCATAGCAACAAAGAAGAGATTATGTCAAAGTGGAAAAGTATCTGAGAGTACAAAATTGGGGGCATTCAGATATCTTGAATTTGTCTCACTCAAGTCCAGCACATTCTAAGGCTAGATGAATACCTTATTCTTACTGCATTTTAATTTTCTTCTTATAAAATGAAGTCAAATAACCTTCCCCTTGGTATTTCTGTGAGTAGCAAATGATAAAGGACATAGAAGTGTAAAAGTGACAAAGTTACATTATCTCTTTCTTGTTTTGTGGGGACTTAGGATTTAGTTTAAAGGTAGCCAGTGCGGGGGGTCAGCTGAGAGTCTGAAGAGAGGGGTCTTCCTGGCATGGAGGTAGTTTAGGCCATGCAGCATCGCAATTGTCAGTTGCAGGAAATTCTAGATAAAACCAAAAAACTGTATCTGTACTATATAAAACATAAAGTAATCCATGGCTCACATTTTAAATAGGAAATTCTCCTGGTAGTTCTTAGGTTTTCTATTAACAGGAATAAATGCTGTTTACTCAATATATCTGCTTTAATATAATAAATGCTATCAACAACATAGCCATACCCTTTTATTGCTGGAGAAAGGTAAATGACTTAAGTTACCTACTATTATTTAGCCCTTTATGGTTTACCAAATGTTTTAATGCATATTACCAACTGGTTCCTTATAATTACTCTGGAAAAGGAAAAGAACAAAGAATTTTTATGGCATCTCACCACTTGGTAGTGCAGAGCTGTTAAAGGAATTCTACAACAAAAAATGGAGAGGCAGTTAAAAACTTGGGGTCAGACAGACCTGGTTTAATCTAGGGTTTTGATCCATGCTAGCTGTGGGACCTTGGATAAAGTAAATAACTCATCTCAGACCCAGTTTCCTGTCCTGTAAAATGAAGGCTTACTTATTACTCAAATTTTTTTAGATAAATATAATAGCTCCCCATTCAGATTTCAAAGAGGGAAAAGGATTTTGAATTTGGAGTGAGCCCCAAAGACTTACTTAAGTAATGCTGACATTCAGAGTAGCTGACAGAAGGTACATGGATTTCTTAGCACAGAGACTGTAGCATACTAAGCATCCAATAAATATTCAGTGCTACTTTTACAAATAGCTTACCATGTATTTTTACATATTCCATTTTGTCCTCCCAATAACCTCATAAAGCTTCACTTTACAATGGAGAAACTAATGGTTAGGGAGCTATGACTGGCTCTAGTTACACACTAGTCAAGTGTCAGAGCCAAATCTTACACCTAGCTTGTCTACTGTCCTAGCCATGATCACTGCCTGTCCCCATCAATGGAACTCATCACCAACTGTGGTTATGAAGCAAAAGTAAGTGGAAGAGGGGTGGAATCCAGTAATATGGATTATCTATTAGGGAATGAGAAGATGGAGTATTTGGCTATAGGATGAGTAGAGTTTTAAATGGCAAAGACTACAGGTTCCCTTTTCTCTTTTCTTCAGCTTCAATGAGTAGAACTATGACCTAAAAGTATTTCTTTATTTTAAGTTTTTTTAAGTTTATTTATTTATTTTAAAAGTGAGAGAAAGAGAGAGCACATATGCACAAGCAGGGGAGAGGAAGAGAGAGAAAGAGAAAGAGACTCCTAAGCAGGCTCCATGCTGTCAACACAGAGGCTGATGCAGGGGCTGGATCAATCTCACAAACCATGAAATCATGACCTGAGCTGAAATCAAGAGTTGGACACTCCATCAACTGAGCCACCCAGGTACCCTTCTTTGTCCTTTTTATACTGTGTGCAATCCTATCATGGTTTGAAACCCAGTGATAGGGAGATCATCTTTGTCGTTTTGGGAGGAGTTTTAAGGGTCATGTTAACATATCGATATGTGCTGATATAGAGGACAAGTTAATTCAGATGTGAAAGGCCTGGTAGTACAGTCAGAAAGTGGATGAAGGGGGCACCTGGGTGGCTCAGTGAATTAAGCTTCTGATGTTGGCTCAGGTCACTATCTCATGGTTTGTGGGTTCAAGCCCCATGTCGGGCTCTGTACTGACAGCTCGGAGCCTGGAGCCTGCTTCAGATTCTGTGTCTCCCTCTCTCTCTCTCTCTGCTCCTCCCCCACTTATGCTCTCTCTCTCTCAGAAATAAATAAATATTTTAAAAAATGGGTGAAGAAGGCTGCCACGAGGAGAGGAACAGTGGAAAGGGGCTCCCCTGGCATGCAGGTTAGGGCCGCTGGGAAAGATACGCCCATACTCTATCCACAGGGGGTGAGAACGCAGAGATGAGAAACCACAGGCCCTGACTACAAAATAAAATTGGGAATGTGAAGGTAAGAGAATGAATATGAAGGAGAAGGAGTTGTAGAATTTCTCAATTCCCCTAAAGAGAAGATTTGTAGTAAAAGAAGGAAAAGTGCAGGAAAAGCCATAGTGGACAGTCAGGTAAAACGTCTTCTTAGAGAGGAGTAAATGTAGATGTGGTCTTTTGTTCCCTCACTGACCTCATTCATTTATTTGCCTACCCAGAACAAATGTTTGAATCCCTGCTATATACCCCACGTGTCCCCAGGGGCTTCTTCTTGAGAGGGAATGATGGGGCAGTCCCCAGTTGTGTAGGAGGCTCTGGTTGGGCCGACATTACAAGCCCCCAGTGACAGGAGAGCTCACAGACAGCAATCTGTGTGTGAATTCAGAGAAACCTGTGCATCTGTGCTGAGGAGCCACAAAAAGAGGGGAAGGTAGGCTTCAAATATGATTACAATTTACCTAAGGTGTCTATTTGTGGAGTTCACTTAAACTGAATGCTCAATAAAGCACCTTGTCAATGGCCTAGGAAAGGGGCCTCTTGTTAGCATCCTTTGGTGATGCTTGTATGGGAGAGTCACTTGGGTTCTGCCCTTGCTCAGACTTAGTGGTGATTTTTGACCACACGCATCCTGGTGTGTAGACAGTTTTGGCAAATGTAGCTATGTAGCTTCGCCAAATGAAGGAATCTGCTAATTATTATGGAATGACAGAAATGCTAGCAGGAGGCCTGAAGTCTATGATGTTTGGGGCTCAGAACTTTGAGGGCCACTGGTAGCCTCCCTGTGTTTGACCTCAGCAGCAGAGGTGGTCACATATGTTTTTTTTGGTCAGACCCTTTGTCAACATTAGGTTACGGTGTGGAGGAAAAAAGTCAATAAACCTAGAACTGAGCATTGTTCAAGTCAATAAATACCTAATAGATTGGACTGAGGCCAAATAGAAGAGCCTCCAGGTGCTTTTTCCTCTCTGAAGGACTTTTTCTGGGCCTAGTAACTGAATACTTGAGTTGACATCATGCCAAGTTTTAACTGTTAGTCATATATTTTCTAGATAAATGATGCTAACTACCCCTTTAGATTTCAAAGGGGGAAAAAGATCTTGAATTTGGGATTAGGCCCTGAGGACCTTCTTAAGTAGTGCTGACAAGTCTTGGGATAGGTTAAGGATATTCTTGATATTAGGAACTGAGCAGTCTAGCCCCACAAGTGTGCACACACACTACCAAATCCTATGATACCATTTGGTAACAATATATTTTGTTATGTTTTTAAGATGTCTTCTTGGGTGGTCACAGGATTGGCCATCAGCTGTAGGCTGGGATTAGGTGATAAAACCTCCATGGCTTTCATATTAAAATAGAATATGAAGTCAAAACAGGATCTATTTTCCTAGTCCCTATTCCCTTTCCCTATCCCCTTCTTACGTACTTTCTGTGCATGAGATTTAGAGGCCTATGCCAATCCTTTTTCTGTATTTTGGCATGCATAGTTCCTGGAGCTTATGTTACAGTTGAATCTTCTTACAAATAAGGCCGTTATCTTTGGGTCTGCAGTGCTTTTTTTCAGAATCTTGGAGAAAAAGGAGCAATTCTGATAATGAAGATTACCCAGCTCCCTTCCCCACCCACCTGCAGATCCTCAGCTAGTGACCAAATGATTTGCAAGTGAGCTATGAAGAGAACTGCACTGTCAGAGGTTTTAAAGTATATAGAAGGATATTTTGCAAGAGCAGCATAACAGAAACAAGTTCAAAAGGACAGAGAGAAAATGCTCCAAATCTGTGGCAAACGGAATTTCACTGAAATTTACAGGATTCCTTGGATGTGTCTTTGATTCATGTACTGATTTCCCAACACTTTGAAACTATTTCAAGTGGTGTTTGAAGAAACAAAAGCTTTTCTCTGTAATAAAAAGTAAATTCTACTTTTATAGAAAAACTGAAAAATGACCATTGCTTAAGCTTGTTTTTTTAAGCTGAGTCTTTTTTTTAATTAGGGGGGATGGTTATAAGAAACTACACTTCTCTCCACCCCTAACCCCCACCGCCCCCATTTGAACTGCAAATGGAAAACACACTTTGTGATTTAGCAAAAGGAAGTTAAGGATGAGTCTTTGGGGAGGGGACGTAGTGCAACCGGTTATCATGTTAATCTTCCATTATAGGGGTTGGGCTCAGAGCCAGATTTGCTGCTTATAGCAAATGGACAGAACTTGAATGGTTACAAAAAATCACCCCAGTCCTCAGATCCGGGGCTTGTATGCCAGCTTGATATGTTTTCCAGCATTCTTCTCTTTCAGACATACTAAATAGCTGGAGATAAAGGTAGGTTATTAGATACAAAATGCCTCCTCCTTTATTCCCCTTTAGTAAATGTCTCTGTGCAGATAATCATGATCATAAACCACCTCAAAATTGCACTTCTATGTCAGTGTTTCTGGACAGTCCTTTCCTCTTGGTCTCTGCCTCAATCTCAATTTTCCTATCTGTTCGTTGGAACAATAAAAGGCAGACTGAACAGGGCATTCAGAATACAACATAAGAATTGTGGCATGGAAATAGGAATGTGGGTTAAGTGGTGGGAAAAGTGCTTTCCATTTTCTATATGATTCTAGGTTTAGTTATTAGTTTGGGTGTCTTTGAAGTTCCTCTTCTCATTAGACCTCAATTTCTTTATTTGCATTGAGTCCAATAATTTAGCTTAGGGATGATAGTGTAAGTATACATTATTTATATTTATTATTTCACCTAAGATGAAAGGAATGAAAAAAGAAGGATGATTTGGGGATACAAAGAGAGGATATGGCATCTATTTTTTCTCTACCAGTAACCAGTTGTGAGTCTTTCAGTGAATTCCTCAGTGGTGCGAAATTGTTTTTCTCAAATATGGCATAATAAAGTTGTAGCGAATGACCTAGAAGTTCCTCAAAAGTTTCCATTGAATTATTCTGCCCTCCAGTTTTTGGTTTACCATAGCTTCACTTCTTGGTTCATTCAGCAGAGCAGATATTTACTAAATGTCTACTTTGTGCCAGGCCTATGGTTGTTGGTGGGGATTTTCAGCAGTGAGCAAAACTGACAAAATTCTCCTTTTATGGGGCTTGTAGTCCTGTGTGCGAAGACAGGCAATGAGTATATAAGCAAATACTCCAGTACCAGCTGGGGAGAGGAGCAGAGGGAGACAGAGAAAAAGAATCCTAAGCAGGCCCCGCACTCAGCGCAGAGCCTGATACAGGGCTTGATCCCACAACCTTGGGATCATGACCTGAGCTGAAATCAAAAGTTGGATGCTAAACTGAGCTACCCTGGTGCTCCAAGACCAAACCCCTTAATTTCATAACCTTTGTTAGTAAGGTAGAGCTGATACTCCTGAACTGACCTCCCAAGGTTATGTCATGAAGCAAAGGTAAATGTATCAATCATTATGACAATTGTTATTCACTGTCACTGGTTATTGGCGGCCTGATACTTGTAAGCAATGAACAGTTCTGCCCAAAGTATGGTCGGATTGATTCTAAAACCCAAATGAAAATATAAGAATGTGCCATAGAGATGAGGAGTCTTGGAGGATTCTGGCCAGAGAGGCCTTTGGAGCACAGATTGAGGAAAATTACTGACGATAAGACATGACTGTTTGGCTGGCATAGGATAAAGACAGAAAGAAGAATAAGGATGACTTCCAGTAAAATGAATTATGCTTTCCATTGTCCCTTCTGTAGAATCAAAAGGGATTATAGATCTGGTATTACAACTTGACAAGTTTCAGGTAAGCAGGCACTAGTTATGGTAGGAGAGCCATAGACCCTTTAAAGATGGTGCCTGTGATAAATAATAGACTGAGGGTCTGGAGACAGACTGTTGCCATTAGGGAGGGAGCATTTTATGGATGACATAAAACAGCACAGCAGGACAACTCTAAATCCTGAATCAAGAATTAGCAGGCACCTCCAAAAAAGAGACAAATTCTATGTTAGGTTCTTCCCATAAAGATAACTTAGAAAATCAGTGCAAATTTAATGTTGGATACAAAAGTATTATATAATACATTCTGTCATATATGTGTATATATTATTTTATGTTATACTATATTTTCTTACAGAAGAATACAGAATATATTCTTACAGAATTCTGTAAGTTTAGGAGGTTGAGCAGAAGTGTAGAGTCTTGGAGATGCTGTTATCACAGGATAAATATTACTTGGTGAATTAAAAGGCCCTGGAGCAGTGAGCTCTGTACTTAATGTAGTCATCAAAGCTGATTGCGGTGTATTGCTGCCAGCTGACCTCTCCACACCAGCAGGTGCCAGGCACCGACAGCACCGCTCCCTCAGACATTGACCCTGTGTTAGGGAATATGCTGACACGTTATGTTTACTCCAAGAACGAACAGGGAGGCTAATGCCCTACTCCTTGAGGAGCAGCCCACGTACCATAAAGGTTTTATAGCTGTTCAAGATAGACTTCAGGTTCATTCTTTCCAGATTCATTCACAGGGAGGGAGAAAAAAAGGGAGGGGATGGTAACAATGTTTAACTCAACAGATTCCAATGTCTCAGTGGTCAAGATGATCAAACCCCCCACCTCCCCACCCTGTTGGCTCCATAAACAGAAAACGTCAGGGTGGGCATCCTGCCAGATGTTCCAGCCAGCAGCTGAACTAAAACAGAACTGTCCTGGGAAGGGAGAGAGAGAAATACAGCCAAGGAAACCTAAGAAGGAAAAGTGGCAAACTACCCCAATAGCTTTGCTACTCACCCAGCTGAGTGTTAAGATGAGAATTAGAATATATCTGAAAGTTATTGCTATTACTAATATGATAGTTCTGCTGCCTAAATAAAATTCATTATGTGCCAGACGCCAGGTTAAGCATTTGCATGCACTTTCTCATCTGTTCACCTTACCCTATGAGCTAGGTTCTATTATTATCTCCATTTAATAGAAGAGGAAACTGAGGTTGGATAATTTAGTGGAAGAGTCATAATTTGAAGTTAGGTTTGTTAGATGTGATTAAAACTTGAGGCATATGGCATCAGAAATCAAGGAGAAATGTGCACAGTGAAGTTGTTTTTAGTTGTAAGTCCTCAGGATGGAAAAAAATCAATTTTTGAGCCTCATAAAAGTTTTTAAATTTTTTTCCTATAGAGTAGATATTAATTTCTTTGTTTTAAGGTAAAGTTAAAAATTAAATTTAGGTGTGTCTGAACTCAAAGCCTTCCTGTTTCCATAACACCTTACAGGGAGGAAAAGGAAATGGAAAGGAATATCCGTTTTCACTGAAAATGGTGGGGTGGCGCATGGCACAGAGATATTTCAAATCTCATTCAAAGCAGTAGTTTCAACTCCCTTTCTTGACAAGTTATGGGAAATAACTGTGATTTGAAGTTCATTTTCCTTGAAGCTGCTAATAAAAAATAAAAATTTTAAGATTTGTAGAAGGGAAAGAAAGCCTCATCTGCAATTTGTTTTATAGTTTACAAAGCACTTTCTTAAACTTTGCAATGGTGCTGCCAGTCCAGTTTTATGATTTCCCAGTCTCCATTTTTTTACAATGAGGAAGCTAATAACAATCCATAAATATTTATTACGTTGTGATTATAATAGTCACTACTGTTAATACATCAGGGACTTTACAGGCAAGCATTATCTTCTTGGCACTTCACAACATGGTAAAGTGGACAATTGAACTTCAGAGTGGTTCAGTAGCTTGCCCAAGGGCTTAAAGCTGGTAAGTGAAAAAGCCAGGACTTATCAAGCTTGGCTAGCATTCTTTCTCCTACCTTATGCCAGTTTTTCTCTCAAGGATCAAAGCAAGAAAGCTGGATAATCATCATCCTCTGGATGATTGAAAGTTGGCTGGAAAATGTGAAGCATTTACAGATAATGTTGATCTCTTTACCTGCTATGACACATATTGAAACATAGGCAGGGGGCAAATAACTTATTAATGTTAGTTCTTTCAACAAATTCTTATTTGGATATTAACATTTCCCCCCAAGTTTTAGTTCTTTGACTATTTTTCCTGTAGACATGTTTCTGTAACAAAAGATGATGGGAACATGGTAAATTAGAAAAGAGAGGGGGATAAAAGCCAAAGGAGGAATAAAAGTAGAGTAGAGCAAAGCAAAGGAGCAAGGGAATAAACAATGAAGAGACTAGAGAAAGTAATTACCATTTATACTTTGCACATGGTAAAAACCTAGGCACAGAGATATGGAGAACTTACCCCATGAATAAAATACAGGTAAGAGTTCTCTTGGGCCCTTTACTTCCTAAATTGCCCTAAACCAGCTTCAAAACAAGATTCCAAGTTTCCAGCATGTAAATGTGCGCTTGGGGATAAGATTTATAAATTCTAGTTAACTTCCATTGTCCTTGTTCCTCTCCAAAGGCAAACATTTTAATCACCTGTCTACCTTGCTATCCCTCTTCCCTATTACTTATAGCTGCAAATAGCCCCTGCTCAGTGCCATTCCAGATGCTTGAAACAGGATTTAGATAAGACAAATAAAAGGGCTTTTCAATCTATGAGTCCACATTGCCTTATACCTGGTTCTTCTAAAGTTTACTGTCATTTCTGAATACTAAACCAAGTTTAGTATTCCCCTGTTCCTCAATTCTCCAGTTTCCCTAGCTGACCTTTGTTAAACTGTGATCTCTCATAAATGACACCAAAACAAAGCTTTAATATTTTTAAAATATAAAACAAAGTTTAAAAATGTTGTAGTAAGGGAGAGCATTACTTGAGAGAGTCTTAGTAGCATCTCGGAGTGGAGAGGGCAAAATTATGTTTATTATAAGATTTTGGAATCTAGTTTAATGCTAGTCTTTCAATATCAGGGCTTCATATTCAGTATCAAGTTTAGTTATAATAGTGTGGAAGTGGAAAAGGCAGTAAGGCAAGAATTTTGAAGCTGGGGATTCAAAGAATCCTGGAGATAAACTTTTATTTGATGCTATCTATTGAAGAGTTGAACCCTTTAATGTTCATTTAAATGTTTATGGGAGGAAGTTTCTAAAATGTATAATACAGATAATTTGCAAATTTTATCTTCCTGGACAAGAATTTCTAGAAATAGTAAAGCCATGTTGGTGAATATTGGGTAATAGTAAAGTCATGTTGATGTTGACAGTAAGCTGTGTGGTTGTGGAAGATTTTGCTCTCAGTATCCCACCTTATGGTTATCATCAAGCCTGAGCTAAAAGCTAGACCATCAATATTTGGGCATTTAACCAATCACAGTGTGTGTGTGAGGCGGGGGGGTTGTTTCACCCTCCATGACTTTCAGGTTTTTCTATTCTTTTTGGTTAATCATGTGGTGGACGTCATAAGTAAGACAGTAGTTACACAGTAGCATTTAAGACTCTATAGATCACACCTCTAAACACTGTAGCAGTATGGACCAATACTATGATCAGAGTTCATTGTCCAATTCTTAGCCAGAAGCCAAGGGTTCCCAATTTAAACCAAGAGAACAGAGCCTATCCCCAATCTAAGGAGCCCACAGAACCAGATGATTATCTGTACTACCTAAGTTTATGATTCTTTATTTCCTTGCTGGTTATTTTGAATAATATTAAAGATCCCAGAGAGACCTGCAGGGATCTAAGTGCAACATTCTTCCCCTAAAATAGTACATGTTTACTCTCAAGAGTCCAATATTATATCCAAAATGGCTCTATTCTGATCCCTCACCTGTCAGATTACATGAACCTTCCAGGCAAGGACTTCTGTGGCTGCAGTGGCATTGTCTACCTCTTCTGTATTTTCTGAGCCGTAGCATGCAAACTTCTCTCTATTTTTGAAATCTCTTGTATAGTGTGAGGTGAAGAAGTATGAGAAGAAAAGAATTCAAAACAGCCTCTGAGGGTTAGAGTTTTGGTTCTCAAATTAAGATTCAGTTTTCTCTTTAAAATATATCATCTATCAACAGTTCCTAGAAGGTAACAGTTCCTAGAGGGTAAACTGTTATACAAAAATGGATTCTAAGTGACATCAGGGATTATCCTAAAGGCAGACATCAGCTTACCAAGGTAATAAAAAGCAACCAGAAGGTTTTTATGCTGCAAATTCAATAGCAGTCATTGGAAGCCACCTATGAAATGTCTTTGGCCAAAATAGGGCTCTAGAAAATAGAGTTCTAACATCTTGGTATTACTCATCAAGAATGGTTTGGTTCCAGGCAATAAAATTTGGAATATTAAGACAATTAAGTAGCTCTAAAACAAAAGACGAGTAGTGTGTCTTATTGTGATATTGGTGGAAGTGACTTAGCCTCCAAATATATTGGAGTTCTCTTCCCTAGTTCTCTTTTTCTAGTTCTCTTTCAATTTCTATTTCTGTGAAAATTCAGTCACAGAAGTTTCAAGATTCAGGTCATATAAATATGTGCTGTTTAGGATGATGTTAAAGAAGGCCTGCTGATACTTATCGATGTTATGCTGGGTATATTGCATGAGTTCCCTGTAATATTTAACTGTATCTGTTCACAATATTGTGGAGTCTAAAAGAGGTGATCATTCTACTGAGCCAGTGAGGTGTCCCAAAGAGATGATCATTCTTGATGCATGGGTTGACCAGTCACTAATATATAGGGGGAGAGTTGATGAACCACAGAAAGGACTGATAATTTTATTATCATTAAAACCAGTGGTAATACCTTAAAGAATAAAAGTTTAAGAATCTTGAAAATTTTGTGAATTTCAGGCTTAGAAATTGCTGATATTGACAGGAACCTTTCTGAGTAAATAGCAGAACTTTGCAAGGCTCTTAAGTAACAATCCCAGTGTATTAGTTTTTTTTTTTTACTGCTATGTAACAAGTTACTCAAGACCTATTGTCTTAAAAAAAGAGTACTTTTATTATCTCACATTTTGGGTCCAGAGTCTGGGCACAACTCGATAGGGCCTTTGGCTTAAGATTTCACAAGGCTGACGTCAAGGTGTTGGCAGGCTGTATTCTCATATGAAGTCCCTACTGGGAGAGAATCTGCTTCTAACCTTACTGAGTTTATTGGAAGAATCCATTTCCTTGTGGTTGTAGCCTGAGAGCTCAGGCTTCTTGCGAGCTGTTGGCTGGAGGCTATTCCCAGCTCCTAGCAATTGCCTGCTGTTCCTTGCCATGGCCATGTGGACTTCCCCAACATGGCTGCTTACTTCATGAAGTCAGTAAGGAGACCTTTAGAGTAAGTCTGCTAGTAAGAGAAATCTTATATAACAACCACAGGACTGGTATCTCATCGCCTTGTCATATTGTATTGATTAGAAGCAAACGACAGGTTCTGACAAAAATCAAGGGGAGGGGATTACGCAAAGGTATGAGCCCCAGGAAATAGAGGTCATGGGAGTCCATCTTTGAGTCTACCCATTATACCCAGTAAAATAGGTGTCCTTGAAGCAATAGGTTGGAATTCTGTAGGTTGATAATACAACACACACACACACACACACACACACACACACACACACTGCTACTCTTAGTGCTGCTGTAAGCTTTCCATCAAAGAAAGTGTTCAGTCCATTCCAAGAAGAAGAAAACAATATATAGGGTACATTCCAAACCTATTGCAAGCAAGTAGACATATGAAATTAATATGGAGGTATTGAAAGGGACCCTGAGGATTGGGCTTTGTCCATGTACTACTTTTACAGTTTTACCAGGATCATGCTACCCACAGATGAGATATGTACTAGAGACACCCTCAGAAATTGTAGTAAAGTTTCCCCATCAATGTTCATTGAGCTTAGTGGCCAACTTGTCCTTGCAGTGGTGGGTAATTTCATGTAAAGTTCTTGCAATTTTTCATTTGAGGTTCTCTGGTACTTTTAAGCAGCTATTCTTAGAATGCCAGAGTTTATCCTTGTGCAATTTATTTTTTTAATTAAAAATATATTTTTAAGTTTTTTAAAATTTTGATTTCAGTATAGATAACAATTAAAGTGTTATATATTCTTGTGCAATTTATATCTAGATTTCTCCCAGTACTCTTTCCCGACTCTGGGTCTAATGATTGGCATTCTATAAAACCCTTTTAAAAAATATCCCCCAAGATTTAATCTCTCAGGTTGTCATTAGGGCTAAGAGTGCTGCTGTCTGGTATAAAGATCAGCAGGGATTTACTTTAGTCTCTGTGTTATCTCTTTTGTATGAGCCCCACCTTTGTAATAGTCATCTTCTTAGGAAGCATCAAAACACACAAAAGTTCTTTAATTTGTTAACCATTCTGAATCAGGTTTCCTGGTTGGGGTTAAGAATCCTTATTTACAGGAATGCCTATGTGGCTCGGTTGGTTGAGCATCTGACTCGAGTTCAGCTCAGGTTGTGATCTCAGGGTCATGGGACTGAGCCTCCTGTCAGGCTCCTCATAGTCTAGAGACTGCTTAAGGTTCTCATCTGTCTGTCTGTCTGTCTCTCTCTCTCTCTCATCTTTCCCCTGCTCCCACTCTGTCTCTCTAAAATTAAAAAAAACCCTTATTTACAAAGTACCCCAAAATTAGGGACTAGCCCCCAAAATGCAGCTATGATTAGTGGAAATTTTCCTTCATGTCTAGCTAACTGACAACTTTGGTGAGTTCTTCTATCTGGACGGATTTTGCTTCTGGTGAAGGCTGATATTCACACCTAATATTTTGCTACGTCAGTCTTAAGATATGACCCATCAACAAACAACATTAAGTCTGTATTTTCTAAAGGGGTTTCTAATAAATCTATTCAGGGCATAAATAATATGTGAACAGAGGTTACACAGTTATGAGTTTCCTGTTTCAAGTAATGGAAGTAAAGTACAAGGATTTTAAAGTATTGTGATGACGAATGGAAATAATGTGAGGGAGAAAATAGGATTTCATATGAAGTAAGCCTACTTGTTAAGAAGTGTTGTGAATTATTGAGAAGATGGGTAAGCTTTTTGCCACAGGTTCAAGGAGAGGTTAGTAAGATACTGGTCTCTCGTAATTTCCATGAAGTTGAGTCCAAATGCCAAGGGTCTGTACAGAGAGCAGGATTGTTGGAGAGCTAATATTAATTAGACCTGTCCATGTTTAGATTCCCAAGGAAGAGGTTACTAAAAACTTGGCTAAGTCATATAGTGAAGTGGCAATTAGAAAAGTTGAGAATCAATTGTACTTGGGTCAGTGACATTGATCTCAGTTGTCCCTGGCCTAGTAAAAATTTGGCGTCTTGTTGGTTAAGAGTAAGAGACTGGCTTCCTTGGGATAAATTGTATCCTAGATCAGGGCACAACTTTTACTTTTTCTGTAAAGGACCAAATAGTAAATATCTTTATACATGTGATAGTATGATTTATAAGAAATATATGATCAGAAATATATTTATAAGAATATATAAGAATAATATTTATAAGACATAATTTTATTTAGTTATTTAATACATATTTCTCATTATCTGTACATATCTTTCTCATCTGTATTTGGTCTTCTTCATGGTTTCTGGCTCACAGCTCCTTAAATCTTTGGAATTTCCTATAATAAGGGCAATAAAGGTGTCTTTTGTTATATTAATGAAGACAGCTTTTGTTCCCCACCAAAGAGTGGGTGCCAGTTGCTAGGAGGACCAATCCTATGATGAGAGGTTTGAAACTTTCAGTCTTATCCTCTGATCTCTGAGGAGATCTTCTCTGGGAATGAAGGTTGAATCAGCCAATGGCCAATGACTTAGTCTGTCATGACTATGCAATGAAGCCTCCATAGAAGCACTGAACGACTGGGTTCAGAGAGCTTACAGGTTGGTGTACATGTGGAGATGTGGGGAAAGTGGCATACCTACAGAGATCTTGGAAACTGCGCGCCCTTTCCCCATACCTTGTCTGTGTATTTTTTCATCTGGATGTGGATTTGTATCTTACCATATCCTTTAATAAACTGGTACATGTATGTGTTTCCCTGAGTTCTATGAGCCACTATAGCAAATTAATCAAACCTAAAGAGAAAGCTGTTGGAAACTCTAATCTAGGGCCAGTTGGTCGAAAGTACTGGCATCTAAAGTGGGGGTGGGGAGCAGTCTTGTAGGACTGAACCTTTAACCTGTACAATCTGATGCTTTGTCTGGGTAAATAGTGTCAGGTTGGTATTGGAGGGGGAACCCCCCATTGGAATTGGGTATGGAACCCTGAAAAGTGGAGCATACAGTCTCTATCACAGCTATACAGCTATTTAAACTAACCATAGACAGTATATAAATGAATGGATATGACTTTGTTCCAATAACATTGTATTTATAAAGTAGATAGCAGGATGGATTTGGTTTGTGGCTATAATTTGTCAATCCCTGTCCTATATAATGAACTTACTTTGGAAACATATGCCTTTTCTTTGGAGATATGCTTTTACTGAGCTAATACATTAAGTAGATATATGAAATTAGTTTTAGGGTTAACCTTGTTTTAGAACACAATAAAGGTCATCTACCTATTGCAAAACAGTAAAATCACAGGGAAATGTAAGATTCCTATGATCCCTTCTGAGGACTTATAAAAAGTAGCAGATACCTTAGTAAATCCCTGGGGCATAACAGTTGAGGTATATTGTTGATTTTCCTTACAGAATGCAAACAGGTATCAACTATTTTAACCTAATAGGACACTTAGAGAATATAGCCACAGATCCACAGCTGTGGAATATGGAGTCTCAGGAGGCACCTAACATAAAAAAGAGTATCGGTGTTTAGTACTACAGAGAAGCCCTGAATGACTTTTATTTATGGCCTAAGGGCCTGGTGAATCTATGACCTTATTGGATTTTTACCTGGAAGGACAGGCATGTTACAAGGGCCAGGTTAAATAAAGTGTGATGAGCCTTTCCTTTATTAGACTTTCTACAGTCAGTTTTAGTCTTTGTTTAGCTTCTCATTTAAGAATGTTTTATGCATATCTGGGGAGAAATGGGTTAAGATGAACCTTGCCTCATGGCAGTGAGAAGGTCTTAGTTGCATGGACCTCCAATATTGCCAAGTGCTGGATCCTTGAAAAGTTCACTGAGACAACTTGTAAATAAGATGAAGCTGAGTTTTTTCCTAACCCAGTAAGGAGAGCACTACCTTAAACAGAGTTTTAGCAGTGTCTCAAGGTGGGAAGGTAAAGTTGGAACATTTGTGAATTTTCTGTATGTGGTTTTAAGGCAGGTCTTGCAATGTGAGGGCTTGATTAGGATTGGATACAAATCCTGATATAACAGTTTAGGACTAGACATAGAAAGATGACAGTTTTGAGATGAGAGGATTCAAAGAATCTTGAGAAGTAGATTATCATTTGCTACTATCTACTGTAGAGATGTACAAGTTATGTTCATTAAATATAGTTGTTCAAATGTTTATCTTCCTGGATAAGGGTTTCATGGAATAGTAATGGCATTTTGATGAAGACAGGAGAATAATAAGGCTATGTTAATGTCATTAGTAGGCTGTGTGGTGTAGATGGTTTCTGTTCTCACTTTTCCTGCCTGAATTCTTGGGTTGGTTTCTTGTCCGCTATTTTGGTTTTTAAAGGACTTGCGTACTCTCAGGTTGCTAGGACTATATTTTACCTTTTACTCCATTTTGTGTAGTTTTCCCTCCATGGTTTTCCTTAGCACTGTACTCCCCACCTTCCGTCTGTCCCTATCTATAATCCATTTATTTGCTGGTTATTTATTGCCTTTTCCTATTGGTTGCATTTCCTTGTCTTGACCACCTGGCTGACTATGAAATATTCTGCTAAATCTCTGCCTGTAACCTTTTTTCAGAGAACCCAGGATGGTATAATGGATTTGAGTCCGGGCTGTGTTATTTACCAGCTGCGGTATGTTTATCCTCTGCTTCATTCTTTTTTGGTCCATTGTGGAAACTTCCATGATTTCCTGACTCACCCAGATAGTTCACTCTGGTCTCTGACTCATGGCCATCCCACATTTGGTTAGCTTTGCCTAGATGGAGCATCTATGCAGAAACTGATGTTGTGAGCAAAATGTAAGCTCTAGAAAAAGCAACTTGATGTGAAATATATTTTTTTAATGTGAAATAGATTTGAATCAATGCTTTTTTTTTTTTTTCCAAGTCTTCCAACTGTTAGGTCTGTTTCCTATCAGCCATTATCTAACTGTATAACTTTGAACCAGTTACTAGTCCTTCTCTCAATCTCATTTAATTCCTCAGGTTTAAATTTTTAATTGTAATTTTGACCTGATAGGAAGATGTTGCTGTAAATCAGTTAAGGAATAAGTTGTACTGAACTGGTGGTTCAGATGGAGATAGACCCTGAGAATCAACATTTTTAAGAAGTTTCCCAGCAAATTTTTATGCTTGATGAAGTTTGAGATCCAATGTTTTCAGGTTTTAAAAGATTCAAACTTTCACAGACTTTCATTGGAGTAAGGTTTTTATTCATATGAAATATTCCTCTTTTCACATTAGTAGTATTTGCTTTATATTCCCTATTATATAATAGTAAGATTTTTATTCATGTTCTCACTGTTAACATTAGCTTACTATATCTTTTTTACCTTTATTTTCAATTTTTCCAATTTCTAAAAATTGATATATAATTAACATACATAGTAAGGGAC
The DNA here is from genome assembly GCF_006229205.1 of Suricata suricatta. Taxonomy (NCBI): domain Eukaryota; kingdom Metazoa; phylum Chordata; class Mammalia; order Carnivora; family Herpestidae; genus Suricata; species Suricata suricatta. The sequence goes on from NC_043713.1 coordinate 47,384,358, forward strand.
ATTAAGGGAGACATTTGTTGGGATGAGCACTACGTGTTATATGTAAGGGATGAATCACTGGATTCTGTTCCTGAAATTGTTATTGCACTTTATGCTAACTAACTTGGATGTAAATTAAAAAAAATTTTTAATAAAATAAGTACATAAATGTTAAAAAAAAATCCCAGGGGCGCTTGGGTGGCTCAGTTGGTTAAGGATCCAACTTTGGCTCAGGTCATGATCTCACGATTGGTGAGTTCCAGCCTCGCGTTGGGCTCTGTGCTGACAACAGCTCAGAGCCTGGAGCCTGCTTCAGATTCTGTATCTCTGTCTCTCTCTGACCCTCCCCTGCCTGCACTGTCTATCTCTATCTCACAAAAAATAAATAAAAACCATTAAAAAAATTAAAAAAACAACCCCATACATAGTGTTATGTTAGTTTCAGGTGTACAATGTAATGATTCAACATTTCTATACATTCCTCAGTGCTTATCAAGATAAGTGTATTCTTAATCCCCTTTATCTATTTCACTCATCCCCTACCCATCTCCCCTCTGGTAACCAACAGTTTGTTCTCTGTACTTAAGAATTTTTTTTTTTTTGCTTATCTCTTTTTTCTTTGTTCAGTTTGTTTTATTTCTTAAATTCCACATATGAGTGAAATTGTATGGCATTTGTCTTTCTCTTACTAACTTCTGATTTTCAATTTGAAATTTAAAATTCAAATTTAAAAAATATTTTAAAAATTATTTTATGTATGACACATTATACAAAATATAGCGGGATTTTATTTTCCCACAATCTGATTGAGAAATTTTAAAAACCTGCATTTCTTATGATTAATAACATCTTTGGATATGATCCTGATAGCTTACTTCGCAGTTTCATTTGCTATACATTCCTTCTCATTTTCATCATGCTCCTCTCTCTTTTTGCTTCCCTTTCTTTCTTCCTTCCCTTTCTTTCTGTGTCTGATTCTTTTCTTGTCTTTTTAATGTGTTGGTTATATTTTATTTCTTTTCCACTAGTGGTTTGGAAGCTGAATATCCTAGTTCTATTCTTTGAGTGGTTTCACCTAAATTTTAAGGCACATATTTAAGTTTATCTGGATATTTCAAATTAATTAGTATTTATATCAGTTGTTGCTCCCACACTCCCTGCTTCAAGACAAGAAATTTGGCATGTTTTCAGTTCTTTCCTTCTTTCAGTTTTCCCATACTTTTCATTTTGAAATTATCCGGATTTTAAGTTATTAACCTTTTGTACCGATAATTATTTCATCTATCAATTTTGTGTACTAATAATTATTTAGATAATTGTAAAGTATACTGGTTCATTTGCTCATCACTTTTTAAGTTCAAATTTTGCCTTTTTTCTGAATCGTTTTTCACTTTTATGGAGTATGTAATTAATTCTTTCAGAGAATGTGTGTGGTAAGTTTATTGAGTATTTGTATGCCTACAAACTTTTAATTTTATATTCTCTCCTTGATGCTAGTTTGTCTGGGTATAGAGATTTTAGGTTGAAATTTCCTTTAAAACTTCTGAAAAATGAATAATGAAAGGGTGACAAAAAAACTTAACTACCTGGAATTTAAGAGATACTCTTGGATTAAAGGAGTAATCAAAATGGAAAATTCAGGGGTGCCTGGGTGGCTCAGTTGGTCTAGCATCTGGCTTCGGCTTAGGTCATAAACTCAGGGTCTGTGAATTTGAGCCCCAGAACTGACAGCTCTGAGCCTGGAGCCTGTTTCTGATTCTGTGTCTCCCTCTCTCTGCCCCTTCCCCACTCATGCTCTGTCTCTGTCTGTCTCAAAAATAAATAAACATTAAAAAAACTTAATAAAAGAAAAATTCAAACTGATTAAGACATAATATTCAAGAGAACACTTCATACCAGGGCTTACATTACACGGAGAAAGCTAACCTCAAGTGAAAATTTACTGCATTAAGTATCTTACTTATTAAAAAAAAAAGATTGAAAACAGTGGAGGCATTTGGGAGTTGGATTGGAGCTTGGAAGAGAGAGCAGCAACGATGCATTTAAGTCACTATCTTCCTTGGTACTAGTACTTTTAGTGTTTAATTTTTAATATTTAAAACTTTGAACTGTTTGGAATTTATTTTATTTTAAGGTATCAAGGTGGATCTTACTTTATTCTCCCTTTCCCTCAAAATGTCTAACCAGTTGTTTCAATAACACTCATTACATAATCCCTATCTTCCCGCTCTGACATGAAATTCTACTTTAGTATGAATGAATACTCAAATGAACTTTGGTCTATTCTTGCATCATCTATCCTGTGCTATTCATCTGGTTGTACATTTTGGCATAGCTTCGACTATTTTAATTACTATAGCTTTGTCATGTGTTTTGATATCTGGTAGAACAGACCCTTTTTCTTCCTTAATTTTTAAATACTTTATGGGCTAGGGATGCCTGGTGTCTCATTCGGTTAAGTGTCTGAATTCAGGTCAGGTCATGATCTTGAGTTCCACGGGTTTGAGCCCTATGTTGGGCTCAGTGCTGCGGCTCAGAGCCTGGAGCCTGATTCAAATTCTGTGTCTCCCTCTCTCTCTCTCTCTGCCCCTCCCTCACTCTCTCTCTCTTTCTAAAAAATAAAATAAAACATTAAAAATAAATAAATATTTCATGGACTATTTGCTATATCTTTATTTTAGATGAATTTAAAAAGTATATATTTAATTCTAAGAAAGAACCAATAGTAAATTTGAATGGAATTGACTGTACAAATTGCCTAAAGGAAAACTGACATCTACACTCCTTCCCAAGAACAAAAAACATTTATTCCCATAAGTTGAAAAAAAAAAAAGAATTAAACTTTTGGTTTTTGCTCCAGCATGTAAGGAACTTAGAAGTTGTCACCCCCATTGTCATAATAAGAAAGAGCTGAACAAACCTAAAATCAATAACTCTTTTTATATCCATCAGTGAATTGAGATCACAGGATAAACCAACACTCCTCAAACTGGAGAGACAGGGAACTATAGAGAATCATAGCTTCCTGGGAATAGAAGCCACTGGAACCAGAAATAGTTAGGAAAACTTAAACTGTAACTGATGAATTGCTGGACAGTTGAGTGTGGAATAGATTTGGAATTAAAAACTTAGTGTGGGGGGCCCCACACTTTCATGAATTATACCTTCAGAAGTTCCACTAGGTTCTTTCTCACAGTGAGGATTGAAGAAAAATTCTACAATGCTTTCAGCAGTGTGAGGCAACCATTTTGAAAGATGCACAGGGAAAAGTGGCCATTTTGAAATAAGTCTGTAGCAATCTGTAGTCCCATTACACACCATCACTCAAAGACATTTATTTTATAGGGTCTCAATTAAGTGGAGGAAAGGAAATACCCCCCTGTAGCTCTTGCTGATCCTCCTGCCTCATGTGAGCATGTTTGTGTGGAAGAGAGGAAAGCTGAGAAGCACTTGTGAAGGTCACAGCCCAGGGGCTCAGGACCCTTGCAAGACTGCATGTAATCATAGAATTACAGAATGCTTACCTCCATGACACCCCTTATCATGACATCACTGGGCTCCTATATAATAACAGAATTACAGCTGAAATGACTGTAAGGCTCACACTCTATTTAAGAAGGAGTTTAGGGGCACCTGGGTGGCCCAGTCAGTTAGGCCTTCAACTTCGGCTCAGGTCATATCTCACATTCTTGGGTTCAAGCCCCACGTCAGGCTCTGTGCTGACAGTTAGCTCAGAGCCTGGAGCCTGCTTCCAGTTCTGTGTTTCCTTCTGTCTCTGCCCTTCTCCCTCTCATGCTCTGTCTCTCTCTGTATCAAAAATAAATAAAACAAAAAAAAATAAGAAGGAGTTTATAGGGAAATCAAAATGCAACGGAAGAGACCAAACAAAGGACACCAGAGGAGATTGAAGCCTCAGACACCTATAATTATAGCAAATGATAGATACAGTGTGACTTCTCTGCAGAAGAAGAGAAGGCCAACTTATTTCTTTTCCTATTACCCAATACCTTATACCTCGCTTTCAACAAAATTTAGAAGGCATGTTAAAAAGCAACAACCTTCTAATTTCTGTATAAGTCTAATTACATGAAATAGAAGTGGGGGTTTTTGATTTTTTACTTTGCTTTTCTGTTTGGAGTATCATTGTAACTACTGTATTGTAAATGATGGAAAATAATTGCATATGTTAAAAAAATAAATTGTGTAAAAAAAATAAATAAAAAATGACTCTCCCACCAAAAAAAAAAAAAAAAAAAAAAAAAGCAACAACAACAACAACAGATCTGAAGAGACAAAGCAAGCAATAGAACCAGACTCAGATATGGCAGAGATTTTGGAATTATCAGATGATGAATTTAAAATGACTATGATTAATAGGCTGAGGGCTCTAGTGGAAAGTGGGCAACAAACAAGAGCAGATCGGTAATGTAAGCAGAGAGATGGAATGAAAGAAAAAGGAAATACTAAACAAACAAACCCTGTAATAGAAATAATGACTCTGATGGGCTCCTCAGTAGATTGTACATGCCCAAGGAAAGAATCAGGGAGCTTGAAGATATATCAGTAGAAATTTCACAAACTGAAAGGCAAAAGAGAAAAAATAATGAAAAAAAAAGTAATGGAATATTCAAGAAATATGGAACAATTATGAGAAGTAATACATGTAATGGGACTACCAAAGAGAGAGAAAAGAGAAGAAATATTTGTAGTGATAATGGCTGAGTATTTCCTGGAGCTAATGACAGACACCAAACCACAGTTCCAGGAAAATCAGGAAACACCAACCAAGAAAGATAAATACCAAAAAGTTTACCTCTAGGCATATTATATTTAAACTTCAGAAAACCTGAGACAAAGAGAAAATCTTGAAAGAAGCCAGAGAGGGGAAAAAAATACTTTACTTACAGAAGAATAGGATAAGAATACATAGAACTTCTCTTTGTAAACCAGCTAAGCAAGAAGATAGTAGAGAAAAATATTTAAGGTCTTGAAAGAAGTCACCAACCTGCAATTCTGTATCCATTGAAATTATTTAAAAGTGAAGAAGAGATCAAGACTTTCTCAGATAAATAAAAATTGAGGGAATTTGTCACCAATAAATCTGCCTTGCAAGAAATGTTAAAAAAAAGTTCTCCAGAGAGTAGGAAAATGAAGTAGTTCAGAAAATTGGATTTACATAAAGAAAGAGGAATGTTAGAGAAGGATTAAATAAAGATAAAGTAAAAGTTTTACTCTGAATTTATCTAATAGGCAACTGTTGAAAATAATACTCTTTATTTTGTAATTATAGCTTGTGGGCAAGTAAAATGAATGATAGCAACATTCTAAGGGAAAGAGGAATTAGAAATACTCTGTCACTTGAAAGTGGACTTAGTTGTAACTGTATATTGCAAATTCTAGGACAACAGTTAAAAATTAATAAAGAATAATGATTGATTATACTAAGAGAGGAGAGAAGATGGAATTATATAAAATGTTCAAATGAAACCAGAAAAGGCAGGAAAAAAGAGGGGAATATTGGAAGACTACTGCTTGATGGTACAGGCTATTTTTCAGAATTTGAGAGTCTATTCAGACAAACCATTAGGGGGCCTATTATAGAGCAGAGTGTTTCCATTAAATTTTCTTCCTGGTTATTGTATGTGTAGGAGGGAATCTACTAAGTGCTATACTTGTATTTTATTTTCATAGCTTTTGGCAAGAGGGATGCCTGAAAGTTCCCTTGGTAGGCATGAGGTAATAATTTACACTTTGAGGATCAGAAGGTATTTTTTCCATTTAGAGGGTAAGTCTTTGTGATTATGGAACCAAAGGTGTTTCCAGGCATTTGTGGCCTATTTTGAACACATCCATCTGTAGAAAGCCCTGCATAATTTGAAGGCCTATCTTCCTTTGCTTGTTGAAAAAGGAAAGGAATCTTGTGTTTGGGGAATTGAAAAGCAAAGTGACCCAACTCCTGCCTCATTCTCTGTGATTGTGCAGTGGGCTAGTGGCTGTGGGTTCCATTGCAGAGAGGACTGAGTCAATTCTACATAGAGCCTCTGGGAGCACTGAGACTTTGCAGGAAAATGGAAAAGCCTAGAAAATTGGCGAAAATAGTTGTAGAATAGTGAAAGTGCCTTTGGGTAGCCTCTTTCTGGAGGAGAATGGTGATCTCTGGGTACCTGGAGGGTAAGGGCATATGAAAATCTTTTGTAGGCAAGATGAACAATGACAGAGAGAAGAGGATATCCAGTGTTCTGTAGCAGCCCTGGAAGATAGACACCAAGGTTCTTTTTTTCTTATTTTGGAGGGAAAGTTCTGCAGAACTCCTTTGTAGTACAAGGTTCTAGGATAGTTCAGGAGAGACAAGAGAGGCCTAAGAATGTGATACTGGACTTCTTGTCAATCTTCTATATGGGCCTTTGAGCCAATTCTAAAATAATTAAAAAAATAGTTTATTACCAAGTTGGTTTCCATATAACACCCAGTGCTCTTCCCCACAAGTAGCCCTCTCCATGACCATCATCCCCCTATTCCTTTCCCCTTCCTCTTCAGCCCTCAGTTTGTTTTCAGTATTCAAGAGTCTCTCATGATTTGCCTCACTCCCTCTCCCTAACTCTTAACCTCCCCTTTCCCCTTCCCATGGTCCCCTGTTAGGTTTCTCCTGTTCTCCTGTTAGACTTATGAGTGAAAACATACAGTATCTGTCCTTCTCTGTCTGACTTATTTCACTTAGCATGACTCCCTCGAGGTCCATCCATTTTGCTACAAATGGCCAGATTTCATTCTTTCTCATTGCCATGTAATACTCCATTGTTTATACTTACCACATCTTCTTGATCCACTCGTCAGGTGATGGACATTTAGGCTCCTTCCATGTTTTGGCTATTGTTGACAGTGCTGCTATGAACATTGGGGTACATGTGCTCCTATGCATCAGCACTTCTGTATCCTTTGGGCAAATCCCTAGCAGTGCTATTGCTGGGTCATAGGGGAGTTCTATTGATAGTTTTCTGAGGAACCTCCACACTGTTTTCCAGAGTGGCTGCACCAGTTTACATTCCCACCAACAGTGTAGGAGGGTGTCCGTCTCTCCACACACTCGCCATCATCTATAGTCTCTTGATTTGTTCATTTTAGCCACTCTGACTGGCATGAGGTGGTATCTCAGTGTGGTTTTGATTTGTATTTCCCTGATGACCTAAAATAATTTTGAGAAATAATAAAATATACTGAGCATTGACGATTCTACTTATTAAATTTAAATGGAATAAAGTGTAGGTTTTTTGGTGTATATATATATATATATATATATATATATATATATTATA
>NC_043713.1:47391749-47410319 GCF_006229205.1 Suricata suricatta
GTGTATATATATATATATATATATATATATATATATTATAAATCTGGTATCTCGTCAATTTTCTTCACAAAGGATAGACTCTGATAATCTATGAAGCAATCAGAAGTTTAGGGTCTTTTTTTTTTTTTTAAAATAGGCTTCACGCTCAGTGTGGAGCCCAACGCAGCACTTGAACTCACAACCCTGAGATCAAGAGTCAGACACCTAACTGAATGAGCCACTGAGGCACCCTGAGGGTCTTTCTTTTTACAGGTCAATTTCAGCATTGCCAGACTAAAGGATTCTCCATTGCTATCATTGGTTATAAGTGATTCTAAGTCTTGCCTCACTGAAGGACTAAAATATGTAGTTCACTTCTCTGCTGGAGGCCTAAAATAATGGAGGATAGGACAAAGTCCCTTACTTGCCCCGTTTTACTCTGTTCTTAGTTTCTAGAAGATTGCGTGTGTGTGTGTGTCTGTGTGTGCATCTGTTTTGGTTGTTTGTTTTAAATCTAGCATTTCTCCCTTTCCATAACACAGATGAGTCTCTCAGTGACCCAGCACACAAATTCACGCGCGTGCTCACACAGACACACACACACACACACACACACACACACACACACAATGGTCAGAGAAGATCTGTGTAATATGTATTTATAAAGGAGCCTCAGTGAAAAGGACCCAGAAGCCAAAAACATAAACATTGGAGAGAAACTCAAAAGTAGGATGCTGGAGAACACCCAGAGAAATGGTAAGGAGCATATAGAATTGTAGAGTGAGCCAGATAAGAGAGGTGGGAATATTCACTATGTTTACTAGAAATTGGGTTGAGAACCATGTTTCACATAAACAAAGCAAAATCAAACAAAGCAATTGCTGCATAAAATTTTTAGCTTTTGTTTAATATAATACCTTGATTGTGTGACAATATATACTATTAAGAAATTGGGAAATATAGCTCTTATTCAGCTGCAAGTACCAGGAAACACTTCAATGGTTTAAAAAATAAAATCAGTTTTCTCAGGGGCAAGAGTTTTAAGGTAGGTAAACTGTTGACTATGGTTCAGCAACTTGACTCTGTCAAGACCAGTGCTTTGTTGATTCTTTTGGCCTTTCCCTAATGTATACAAAATGTCTTCAGACATCATGTCCATGTTCAAGGTGGGGAGAAGGGAGAAGGGACTGTGCCAGCCTGTTCTGTTTATCAGAAAAAGTCTAAAAAGAGATTGTTTTAGCAGGGTTTCCCTAGAAAAATCAAGGCTCTTGGCAAGGTTTAGGTGATAATGCTTTATTGGGAGGTACTATCCCCTGGTAGCAAGAATGAGATAAAGGAGTGAGGAAACAAGTAAGTGAAACTTGATACACTTCTATGCCAGGTACTGCTTCTCTGCTCAAGGCACTAAGAGACACAGCTTTTGTTTGATCAAGTCTACTCTTTTGGCCATGTGAGATATCACCATTCAGGATACGCAGAAAAGCCATGGTTTAGAACAGTCTAGTCTAGTCTAGATGGAGGAGTGAATAGAAGTATTTATTATCTGGTTTTCTCCCATGTCCTGCCTTTTGTCGGTTTAAGTTCTCACTCTTCTGGTGGTGTTACCTGGTGCTTTGAACAGCTACTAGAGGAACCAAGGTCCATGTCCTGAAATGTAGTCCTTCCTCTGAGTTTGAGAATATTCAGAGAAGACAGAGCCAGAGACTCTGGATGTTGGATTCAGGCAGTAGAACTTCATACAGCATGGAGTTTGTCATCTCAGCAATAGTTGAGATGGACTAAGTGACTAAGGGTTGGGGGACAGTTGATATTGAAAGAACAGGAGATAACACACAAAATGTATCTAATACAATATACTAACAGACTTCTCATTATACCTTATTAGCCATTTCTGTGTCATGGGCACACACTTAGCTGAATGGGAAGTGGGAACGTAAGTAGCTTGGCTAGAGCTATGTGGCTGACTCTTTAAAAATCTTGGTTCAAATAGCAAGGATTATGGGAGAATAGATAGATATTGGGTAAGTAACTGTTGGAATACCAGGCAGGGATTTTTGTTATGCACAATAGCAAACAATTTTCCTAAATTTAAGGGAAAAAAAGAAATTTGTTGAAGGAATATTAGTAGTTCTAAGGAAGGCTCAATAGGAAGGCTGAAGAACCAGGTTTGAAAAATAGCAGGAGCTATAAATATCTAGGTAGGCAGAACCACATTCAAGGTCATGCCACATTGGAGGAATAGCAGTAATGTTGTTGTTGCTGCCATCCTGGATAGGAGACATTGCTGTCACTGGACACTGGATGCTTCCATCTTTATCAGTGGAATGAGTTAATTACTTATTTGCAGATCTTTCTTCAGATTGAAATTCTTAGGTAAGAGCATCTGATTAGTTGAGCCAGGTGCTCAGGCCCTCATTGGAAGAGTCAGGGTGGAAAATTATCTGGCACTTTCAGTTTCCATTGCAGTGGGCAAGGCCCTGCTTCCCACCAACATCACACAATTGCAAATTCTCCACACTTATAAAGGGAATGAGATGCGAGGCAGCCAAAAAAAATTTTTAAGGCAAATAACCACCATAGTCCACTCTTTGGCTACTAGCATCCACTTACATGCTAGCTCAAAAATGCATAATTCCTCAAACACATGTTCCTGTAGAATATAATGTAACCATCTCTCAAAAAAAGCAGGAAAATACTTATCCTTTCCTTAAGTAAGGTGAGGCATTCATCTACATGTGCAGATGTTTGTTGAATGTATATTCCTAATCCAGTTTTGACACAATATTGTTTTAATTGTGCTTTAAGGGCTATATCATAAATTTAACCATAACCCACACTCCTTATGTCTGAGACAATTCTGCATCCCTTCGTATCCTCTCAGTTTAACCTGTCTTGAGTGTCTGTGGCCATTTTCCTTGCTTTTACCATTACACAGCTTTACACATGAGTGTAACACATGACTGTAACTCCACTCAGACTGACTTTACATGAGTGTAACCCAACAGGGAGAAGTGGCCAGTAGTGTAGGTATTCAAGGCTCCTGGCAGTGGTGAATGGCTTGGCTCATTGGTCAGAGGCCTGGAAGGACTAAGAGAAGATAAGGGGCAAATAGGGAGAGAGGATGTAGGTTGGACCCATGAGAGTGGGCTTAAATCATATGGATCTTTATGTCTCCTAAATGGCTTTAGCATCTCCAAAGTTACCACTTCATTTTATTCTTTAACACACTGAACAGATTGATCTTTTTTTTTTTTTTTTATAAAATGTAAGTCAGATCTTGTGATTCCTCTGCTTAAAATCCTCCAGTGGCTTCCCATTTTGTTTAAAGTAAAAGTCAAAAGTCTTACAAAGTTCTTACAAAGTCCTATATGCTTTGGCTCCCTGTACACCTCTGACTTCATGTCTTACTCTCCACTGAATTCACTCTCTTCCAGCCACTGACCATTTTGCATTTCCTCAAACACACCAGCCATTTCCATTCCTGGCTCTCTGCAGTGCTCTTTTCTCTCCTTAAGCTATCCTTATGGCTTACTCTCTCACCTCATTCAAGTTTATTGTCACCATTGGAGTGAACCCAAGCCCAAACCTACCATTGAAAATTTCAATCCTTGCCAATATACTAGCACTCCTTAGCTCATATCCTAATCTAATTTTCCATAGACATTTACACCTTCTATATAATTATTTATGATGTTTACTGTCCATCTGCCTACACTACAAGGTAAGTTCTACAAGAGTCAAACTTGTTCTGTTTTGATGTTGCTGTCTCCTCAGCATCTAGATAGGTGCCTGGTACATTGTAGATATTGGATAAGTGTTAAATGGATGAATATACTTGAATGGATCTGTAAGTTTCATGTCATTTATTTCTCGATGGTGCCAGCATATTGTATGAACCATATATAAATCAAGCTGAAACCATCAGTTGCTCATAGAGAGATCATCAGTGAGCATAGCCTGAGTTGAAGGAGGCATGGCCCAAGAAGGCCTTTGAAAGAGAGGTATGTGTTCTGCTACTTTCCATGCTTTTTTTGAGGCCTAAGGATATGTTACCATAGAATAAGTGTTGTATACAGTGAACAAGGTAACCTGAAGCCCTCAGAAATTAAGAGATGAGCCCTAGGTCACATAGCTATTGAGCAGAAGAATGAGAATATTTTTCCAAAATGGAACATCAGTGTACTTCCTTTTGTTAAAACAAGATAAAAATCAAAATGATTTTACAAATACGTAGTTAATGGGCCCGACATGTGGGTGTGCAGTTTAAAATTCTCCAAATGCTTAATGTTCTTGTCTGCCTAGTTTCAAAGAGTATTTTTGCATTTCTGTCACTCTGAGTGGTATGACACCATCAGGATGACTGTGGCAGCTAAGAAAACACAGAAAACACGTAGCACGGAAAAAGACTCAGTCACAACAAAGGCTAGCTTGCCTTATCAGTATGAACCCAAGAACCCAGTGAGCACCCCAAAATATACATTGATGATGGTGCTGTGAGTCACTGTGTGACTCACAGCTCACTGACCACTACAAAACAGAAACTTGAAGAATAATTTACTGCCCAGGCCAAAAGGACTTGAAAGAATTTTCCCACCCACCATATGAGTGATATATCAAATTAGGGATAAGGCGCCATCTCTTTCTTCTTCTTGGAATGGATTAGTTCTCCCTCTTTGTACAGCTCCCCCAGAGACACAGGGCCAGATAAGCCTCTGGTTTCACTAATAATCTTCTCTCAGTGAACCGTTCTATTCTTGTACCTGGCTACTCGGGCTCATTCTGCAAAGAAATCTAACCCGTAAGAGTGCCTCAGCACACAAAAATGTACTTCATCACTCCTCTGAGCAAGATGGCTTCTTGGATCAGCCTTTTATGCCTTCCCTCCCTTGACTGTGACACTAAACAGACCCATAATAAACCATCCTCAACTACACAAGTAAGAAATTATTCTCAGGGCCAAGGCGGTTTGCTCTCCAAAACCATTTCTCTCTCTTGTACAAATCAAGGACCCAGTGGTCACAATTTGGGGGCATAGAGATAGTGGAAAGGTTCATTTTTTTAAGAGTAAAGTGTTTTGTTCTCTAACACCTTCTCAGCAGGGCTGCTGTTGCACTCACATGACCTGGGTGGTTGGCTTGGCGTTGTGAATTCTGCTTTGCCCACAGGGGTCCTGACAAAGTCTGTGATCTGAGGTCACACAGGCAGGTCCTCACCAGAGTCGGGAGTGCACACTCTGAAGTTCCTCCTTCTGGGCTGGGCCCAGCACCCACCCCAACTATCTTCTGGGGCTTTACTGCATGAGTCCACGTGGCGATGCTGACATAGGCCTTCTGGTGGCAGAATGCTGTCTGGCATCTGGAGTTTTTCTCATTTGGAAGACAGCACTGTTAAAAAATAGCTTCTTATATCCACAAAGTGTCTCCTGCTTTTGGAGCAGTGGGTGTTCTGTAAGGAAACACCCCAGGAAAAGAGTGTCCTTTCAACCCTTGGTTCATTCCACATTAATAGAAAGCTCTTTTTTTCCAGCTTTGTTGAGGTGTAATTGACAAAACTATAAGGTATTTAACGCGTGCCCTGTGATGATTTGATATATGTATACCTTGTGAAAGGATTCTTCCCTAGTTAATTAGCATATCCATCATGTCACACATAACATACATATATGTGAAAACACTGAAGTACTCTTTTAACGAATTTCAGTTATACAATACAGTGTTATCAACTGTAGTCAACCACATTTTACATTAGGTCCTCAGACCTTATGCATCTTATAGCTGAAAGTTTGTACCCTTTTACCAACCTATCCCTATTTCTTACCTCCCCTTAGCCCTTGGTAACCACTTTTCTACTCTGTTTCTAAGTTTGACTTTATTTTTTAAAATTCCATGTATAAGTGACACTTTGCACTATTTGTCTTTCTCTGGTCTGGTTTATTTCACTTAGCATAATGCCCTCAAGTTTTGTTCATGTTGTCACAAATGACAGGATTTCCTCCTTTTTTGTATATACATACCACATCTTCTTTATCCATTCATCCATTGATGGACACTTACATTGTTTCCTAAAAAGCTCTTAATGGCACCAAGAAGGCATCTTCTGTCTAAGATCTAGGCTGCTCAGGGATCATTAGAAATAAAGCATAAGTAGGCAACCCACAGGGATCCTCTCATTGTGCCTGATGCAGGGGCCACCCTGGCTGGTTTGCACCCCCAAGGTTATTTGAATGATTCTGCAGATGAGAAGTAACTGAGTGTCAGAATTTTTGTGAGCGGTAAAACATACTAAAAATTGGAAGGAAAACTGCTACTTTGATCAAATGAGCCCAGAGCCATGACTAGTAGTTCTTCCTTCACTGAGATTTCTTTGTCATCCTCCTCACTCTTTCAATAGGCATCAGATGAATTTCTACTTTGTGTTGGAAATTAAGCTGTGCTTGGAAATATAGAGATAAATACTATTTGAAATAGAACAGGAAGAACCAGAGAGATGAGGCAAGCCCACATCTGTTGAGAGCAATTCAAACCAGTGAAACTAAAATGAAATTCAAGTACAAAGGGCAGAAGTTAGACCTAGAGTCAAGAGGCTGGATAATTGTCAGGCTTGAAGCTGAGATTTCTGAGGTTTGCCTATGTAGGCTTAGATCAGTACATACATTTTGCTGTTAAATATTAAATCATATCTGCACATGGTCACCTTTATAGAGTTCACTTCTAGTTAGGAATATTTTATTAATAGTTTAAATTTGTTACAGGTAATTGATACTAGTTAAACTATTGGTTGATTTTCAACTTATTTTTTAAATTTTTTACTATTTTTTAAAGTTTATTTCTTTAAGTGTTTGTTTATTATTTTTAAAATATAATTTATTGTCAGATTGGCTACCATTCAATACCCAGTGCTCATCCCAACAAGGGCTTTCCTCAATACCCATCACGCACTTTCCTCTCTCTCCCACCCCCATCAAACCTCAGTTTATTCTCTGTATTTAAGAGTCTTTTATGGTTTGTCTCCCTCCCTCTCTGTTTGTAACTATTTTTTCCCCTCCCCTTCCCCCATGGTCTTCTGTTAAGTTTAAGATCCAAATATGAATGAAAACATATATGTTTCATGATATCTGTCTTTCTCTGACTGACTTATGTCACTTAGCATAATACCCTCCAGTTCCATCCATATTGCTGCAAATGTCAAGATTTCACTCTTTCTTATTGCCAAGTATTCCATTGTATATATAAACCACATCTTCTTTATCCATTCATCAGTTGATGGACATTTAGGCTCTTTCCATGATTTGGCTATTGTTGAAAGTGCTGCTATAAACATTGGGGTACATGTGCTCCTGTACATCAGCACTCCTGTATTCCTTGAGTACATATCTAGCAGTAAATATCTAGCTGGGTTATAGAGTAGTTCTATTTTTAATTTTTTGAGGAACCTCCACACTTTTCCAGAGCAGCTGCACCAGTTTGCATTCCTACCAACAGTGTAAGAGTGTCCCCTTTCTCCACATCCTCACCAGCATCTATAGTTTCCTGATGTTCATTTTAGCTACTCTATGTGAGGTGGTATCTCAGTGTGGCTTTGATTTGTATTTCCCTGATGATAAGTGATGTTTCATGTGTCTATTGGCCATCTGGATGTCTTCTTTGGAAAAGTGTCTATTCATGTCTTCTGCCCATTTCTTCACTGGACTAAGTTCATCCTTTATGAAATGATATAATTTCAGGGATTTGCTTTACAGTAATCCAGTTAGAGAAATAGGTGGGGTATGGATGAAATGAGACTGATCATGAATTGAAAATTGTTGGAGTTGGATGATGGGGACATAAAAATTTATTATTTTATTCTCAGTTTATTATCTACTTCAGCTAGATAAATGTTTGGTAGCATTTATTTATTCCTTTAAAAGCAGGTTTGAAGCATATGTGAGTCAGTATGAAAGTTTGAAAAAGACTGAAGTTAGTTCTGCTATGATCTGGCTGCATGACATATGACAAACTCTTAACTGTTCTAGGCTTCTGTGTTCATTGTAGACAGTAATTAGTTCTAATTGATTGCCCTGAGGAGTTAAAGGAAATGAAAATGTATTCTTCTAGAGAAGTGTCCTAATCACCAGTAAAATTTGAATTTTACTTTACTTTGCTTTATCTATAGACAAAATAAATTATGTCATGTGTTTGTAAATGTGATCACTGTATTAGATATTTAATGTTTCTTTTGAGAAAAATGAAGTAGAAACATGGTCTACATATGCGTGATCCAGACAGGGATTGGAATAAGAATAAAAATGTAAAGTGGAACTTTGAGAAGAATCCCCAAAGTATTAAGTACTAGAAGGAACATTGAAGGTTATGATTTTAATGCAGATAATCTAATCTAGAAGTCTTTTTTTTTTTTTTTAACCAACGGGATCAAATCATCCAGAAAAGGTATGAAAATGGATAGCAGCCACTTAGGAGGATTTCTGCAAACATATAGCAAAAAAAAAAGAAAAAAATGGAAGAAGATTTGTTAAGTGAGTGCTGGAGAGCTTCCAAGGGAGGAGAGAATAAATAATTAGGAGATCGGATGTTACAAAGAGGATGGTTCAACCTGGAAAATCTTGGCATTTAGTAACCTGAAGGTAAAACTTTAAAAAATAAGGGTAAGTTCTGAGAAAAGTTAACTGATTAAACACATGCTTACACTTGCTTTTCCCCTAACCCATCAAATGGCAGCAAAAGAATTTGTTAAAAGACTAAACCTACAAGTGAGGGAAGAGTGGAAGAAAAGACAGCAAAAAATGGCATTTTGGAAGCAGACAAGCTAATGGAGATGAGTGACAAATTCTTAGCAAACATGAAAAAGAAATCCTGCGGGGCGCCTGGGTGGCTCAGTCGGTTAAGTCTCCGGCTTAGGCTCAGGTCAGATCTCATGTTCGTGGGTTCGAGCCCCGCGTCAGGCTCTGTGCTGACAGCTAAGCTAGCTCAGAGCCTGGAACCTGCTTCCGGTTCTGTCTCCTTCTCTCTCTGCCTCTCCCCCTCCCATGCTCTGTCTCTCTCTGTATCAAAAATAAATAAAACATTAAAAAAAAAAAAAAGAAAAGAAAAAGAAATCCTGCGACAGCAGTGGGGAAAGCAGAAATCCACCTGATTTACATAGAGGAATTGTCCAAAGACTCAGAGATTGTTGGTGCTAGGTTCCTCTGGAAGTGGTGATTGAATAAGAAGGATTGTTTGAAAGTCTGTTTAAGAAGTATCCTCCTACACTCTGATGAGCCACCTGATGAATGGCCCTTCTTTCAACCCAGATGAAGAATAAAATTATATTTTCTAGAGGATGAATAGTAGATGGAACTTCAAGTTCAACTGAGGATGGAAGTACTGGACAGAAAATGGGGATCTGGATTTTATTTGCATACTTGATTCTGAGGCATCACAGCTCTCTTCCTTCATTCATGTCCCAGAATATTCATCTTCCTCCTCCAGAGAATACATTGTAGATTTTTTTCCCTAGGGAATATGATTGACATAAAAGGAAATACCTAAACATATTTTTTTAAATTTCTCCACCAGACCACAATAAAGTAAAGGTCAGAATCAACAAAACTTCCCACACACTTGAAGATTTTTAGTACCCCATCTTAATTATGAACATCCAACCAATGAATATCAGATGGCAGAGGAAAATATCTGATATGAAAAATGGAGATCAAAATAAGCAGAAAAAAGTAGTATAGAGAAAACAAAATTTTGAGTTTTAAAAACATCCACAATTTCTTTCACATTTCTCACATCTAAAAGTGGAGTCTAATTCCTCTCTCCTTGAATATGACCTGGTTTTAGAGACTTGCTTCTAAAGAATGTGATGAAATTAGGGTATGATTTTCAAGGCAAGGTTAAATAAAAGATGTAGCACTCACATAATTTTCTCTATCTCTAAACACTTAACCTTGAGAACCGAGCCACAATGCTATAAAGAAGCCAAGTCACCATATGACAAGATGGCATGAGGTGTTCTTATAATAGCTCCACATAAGATCCTAACTAATAGCTGGTATCAATGACCAGACATTTGAATGAGGATTCAGATGATTCCATCCCCCAGCTTTTGAAACACCCAACTAATGTCAGGTGGAACAAAGATGAGCTGTCCTCATAGAATTGTGCCCAAACTACAGATTTGTGAGTAAAATAAACATTATTATTGTGATAATTCAATAATTTTTGAAGTGATTTATTATACAACAATAGAAAACTTGAACACAGAGACTCTGCAGGGAGAAGACATTTTCAAAATTTATGATCAACTCTTTTTCTGGGAGAGATGAAGTAATGGAGACTGGATTCATTGTCCTGCCTGAAGCAGCAGAATATCTGGACAAATAGTGGTTCTTGGATATTGAACATTAGCCAGTGAAAGACATTGATCACTGAGAAAAGGGAGACAAGTGAGGTAAAGCTACAATTGCCTCAGATTACTACTTGGGGAAAATTCCCAGACTGTGTCCTAGGGAGAAGTAACCCAAGCAGAGCGCAGTGCTCTCCTTAAACTGAGAAGAAAGAAATGAATATTGAGAAGAGTCAAAAAGGCCAGAGTTTTAAGGACAGTATCAGAGAGAAGAGAGCTGCACAAAGAAAGAGAACTCTGGAGATCTGTAGCAGTTATGTCCCCTTAAGTATTCAGCTGAGTACCAGTCAGTGCATGTCTGTGAGGAAATTACTCAACGCCCAGGGAAAAAACACCCAAAAGGATTACAGTGAACAATCCTCAGAGCTCAACAAAGGCACAGGAATAGTAAATGTCCACCAGCCAAAGTGGAAAGTCTCATAATTCATAAGACATCAGATAGAGTACAAAGGAGGATTTTGCTTCAGTTATAGTGCAAAATTAGCCCTAGATTAAATGCTCTCTGGTCTTATTTAGTGAACCTTAAAAACACAATCTAAAAAGATTAATCTATTTCCAGTAACTTAACTACATCCCAGAATGAAGTCCATAATGTTTATAGAAATACAACAGTATTCAACACTCAAGGTAAAATTAATTCTGTGTAGCAGTCAATAAAAACAAATAGTCTTGCAAAGAAGGAAAAATATGATCCATAATGAAAAGAATAATCAATCAACACTAACCCAAAGGAGAAAATTAGTGGATAAAGAAAGACATTAAAATAGTTATTATAACTATATTCTATGTTCAATAAGATTGAACAAGTTAAGTAGAGGCAAGGAAAACATAAAAAAGACCAAAACTGAAGTTGTAGATATGAAAATTATAATACATAGGATAAAATATACACTGCATGGGATTAATGCATGTTATAAATAACAGAATAAAATATTAGTGAAATTGAAGATATCCCAATAGCAATTATCCAAAATGAAATACAGAGAGAAAAGACTGATAAGAATGAGCAAATCATTAGTGAACAATGGGACAACTGGATATATATGTAATTGAAGGAGGTTGGTAGAAAAAAATTTGAAAAAATAATGGCTGAAGATTTTTCAAATGTGGTGAAAATTATAAATCTTGATTAAGGAAGCTGAATGAACTCAAGCAAGAAAAACTTGAAGAAAACTACTTCAATGCATTTCATGATCAAATTCCTTAAAACCAGTGACTTAAAAAAATCTTAAAAGTTGTTATAGAAACAAGATACACTGTCTACAGAAAAAGAAAAACAAATGTAAGAGCAGATTTCTCATTGTAAATAATAAAAGCTAGATGACATGGAGCAATATCATTAGTGTACTGAGAGAGGAATATTGTCCACTTACAATTCTTCATCCATCAAAAATATCTTTAAAAATAATATAAAAAGTGAAAGACTTCACCATTATCAGGCCTGCATAATAGGAAATCTTAGGGGAAATCTTTAGGCAGAAGAAAAATTGTACCACGTGGAAACACTAATCTAAACAAAATAATGAAGAGTGCCAAAAATGGTAAATATGTAAATAAAGAAAAATAGTTTTTATCATTTAAATCTTTTGAAAAGGTAAGTGATTGTATAAAGCAAAAATAATAACAATGTTGTGTGGGATTCATAATGTAGAATTAAAATGAATAACAAACAAAGGGGAGGAAATAATGGAAGAAGAGGATTATACAGTTTTTGCACTGTATGTAAAGTGGATCAATATCACTTAAAGGCAGACTGAAATGATTAAAATATGTATTTTATAAGCCCTAAAATAATCACAGGTATATTTAGATACTATTTTCTTAATATTTGACTAATTAGGTGAAAAGGATGTAAAATGGGAAACACAGATTACTCAATTCAAAAGAAAGCAGAGAAAGAGGAAGTGAAGAACAAAGACCAGATGGTAAAAATAGAAAACATACACTCTTGAACAACCATTGGGCTGAAGAAGAAATCAAAAAGGAAATTAGGAATTAGAATATATCTTAAGACAAATGAAAACAAAACACAATGTAAAAATGCTTATGGGGTCCAGCAAAAGCAGTACTAACAGGAAAGCTTATAGTGATAAATACCTACATCATAAAAGAAAAAAGATCTCGAACAATCTAACGTTATTCCTTAAGGAACAAAAAATGAATGAATGAAGCCAAAAGTTAGCAAAAAGAAGGAGATAATAACAATTATGGGTAAAATAGATGAAATAGAGAATAGAAAAAATCAATGAAACTAAGTGTTCATTTTTAGAAAAGATAAACAAAATTAAAAAACCCTTAGATGGACTGAGAGATAGAGGAGACTCAAATAAATAAAATCAGAATGGAAAACAAGACATTATAACTAATGTCACAGAAATAAAAAAGATATAGGAGACTACTATGGACAATTATATGCCAACAAATTCGGTAATGTAAAAGAAATGGTTAAATTTCTAGAAACATATAACCTATCAAGACTGAATTAAGAGGAAATAGAAAGCCTAAACAGACCAATAACAAATAAGATTTAATCAGTAATAAAAAATTTTCCAAAGGAGAAAAATCCAGGACTAGTTGGTTTCACAGGTGAATTCCCCAAAGAATTAAAGAAAAACTTATAGAAAAACTTAAAGAAAAACTAATACCAATCCTTCTTAAACTTTTCTAAAAGTTAGAAAAAGAGGGACCACTTCCAAATTATTTTTATAAGGCCACCCTTCTATAAAAAGACAGACAAAAACACCACAAGAAAAGAATATCACAGGACAATATCCCTAATGAACATAGATGCAAAAACCTTCAACAAAATGTTAGCAAACTGATTTTAACAGCACATTGAAAGTCACTAAATGGGATTTATCCTAGGAATGCAAGGATGGTTCAACATACATAAATCAGTCAATGTGATACACCACATCATTATCAGAATGAAAGATAAAATCATAATCATCTGAATAGATGCAGAAAAAGCATTTGAAAAAATTCAACACTTTTTTATGGATTAAAAACCTCTCAACAAATTATATATGGAAGGAACTTACTTCAACATAATAAAGTCCACATATGAAAAGCTGATAGCTAGTATTATACTCAATGGTGAAAAACTGAACCTTTTCCTCCAAGATGTAGAAAAAAGCAATGTTGCCCACTCTCACTACTTGTATTCAACATAGTCCAGGAAATGCTACCTAGAGTAATTAGGCAAGAAAAAGAACTAAGTATGCATCCAAATCAGGAAGGAAGAAGTAAAATGATCTTTTTGTCAAGGACATGATCTTATATGTAGAAAACCCTGAAGACTCTACCAAAAAACTGTTAGATTTAGCAAAGTTGCAGGACACAACATCAGTGTACAAATATCAGTTGTGTTTTTGTACACTGATGACAAGTTGTCCTAAAAAGAAATTAAGAAAAAAAATTTCATTTATATTAAATCCAAAAAGAATACTTTGGTTTAGGAATAACCTAAACCAAAGAGGTGAAAGATGTGTACACTAAAGACCAAAAAACACTGATTAAAAAAATTAAGGCAGACACAAATAAGTAGTTCATGTTCATGGGTTGGAAAAATTAATATTGTTAAACTGTCCATACTATCCAAAACAATCATGGGTGAATACTTATCTCCAAACTCATCCAGTTGTGCACATCAGTTATATGCAGCTTTTTGTACATCAAAAAAAATAAGTAAGAAAGCATACAGCAAGTACAACTCATGATTATCCCATGTTTATACCAACCATATAAAAATATGTTTATATGTAAATGGATGTTTGTAAAATATGTGCTTAAACATGTATATAATATGATTTATAAAATATGCTTATGTATATTAAAAGAAAAATGTATGTTTAAACCTAGCCATATAAAATCCACATTAAATGTAAACATCTCAATTAGAAGGCAGGGATTGTCAAGTTGGATTAAAAAGCAAGAGCTCTAACAACAGGAATAAGACAAAAATGTCTGCTTTCACCATTCTCTTCAACATTGTAATGGAGGTTATAGCCAGGGCAATTAGGCAAGAAGGAGAAATAAAAGTCATCCATATTGGAAAGGAAGAATTAAAACTATTTCTACTCTCAGATGATATAGTCTAGTGTATAAAATATTATGAAGAACTCCCCCCAAACCTATTAGATCCAATACATGAGTTCATCAAAATACAAGATCAATATGAAAAAATAAAATATATTTCTGTGTCCTAGCAATGAATAATTCTAAATGGAAATTATAAAATAATTCTATATATCAAAAATATTAAACATTTAGAAATAAATTTAACTAAGAGGTGCAAAACTTACTCGGAAAACTGCAAAAAGTTGTTGAAAGGAAATAAGACCTAAATAATTGGAAAGGTATTCCATGCACATGGAGTAGAAGACTTAATATTACCCAAATGGCAAATCTCACCAAATTTATCTACAAATTCAAGGCAAATCTTATCAAATTTAGGTGCTTTTTGTGTGTGTGTACGCAGAAAATGACAAGCTGACCCTAAAATACCTAATGCAATGGAACTTGAATAACCAAAACAATCTTGAAAATGAATAACAAAGTAGGAGGACTTACTCTTTCCAATTTCAAAACGTACTACAAAGCTAAAGTAATTAAGACAATATAGTACTAGCATAAAGATAGACATATAGAGCAATGAACTTAGAATTGAGTCTAGAAATAAAGCTTTAAATTTGTAGTCAGTTGATTTTCAACAAGAATGGCAAAGCCGTTCAATGAGAAAAGAATAGTCTTTTCAATGATGGTGCTCAAACTAGTAGATATCCACATGTGAAAGAAGGAAGTTGGACCCTCTCACCCTACATCATAAAATACCAATTAAGCTAAAATGAATTAAATACCTAAATATCTGAGGTGAAAGTATAAAACTCTTAGAGGAAAGCATATGTGTAACTTTAGGCATAGGATTAGGCAAATGGTTTCTTAGCTAGGACACCAAAAGCACAAGCAACAAAAGAATAATAGAGCTAAGACTTCATTAGAATTAAAAATATTTGTGTTGCAACGAACACCACTGACAGTGAAAAGAATTCACTGAATGGGAGAAAATATCTGCAAGTTGTATATCTAATAAGAGACTTGTATCCAGAATATATAAAGAACTCCTGCAAATTATCAATAAAAAGACAATCTAATTAAAAAATAGGCAAAGGATTTGGAAACACATTTATCTAAGATCTACAAATGGCCAGTAAACACATGAAGAAATGCTCAATAAAATCTGTTATCAGAGAAATGAAAATAAAACTGAGAAGATACCATTCATAATCACTTGCATGGTTATCATAGAAAAGACAGACCATATTTAAATTTTTTAAATTTTGATTCCAGTATAGTTAAAATACAGTGTTATATTATTTTCAAGTGTACAGTATGGTAATTCAACAATTTCACATATTACTCAGTGCTTATCAAATAAGTGTGCCCTTAATCCCCTTTGCCTACTTCACCTAGCCCCCCAATCTACATGTATATAAAAAGACAGACAATAAAAAGTTTTGACAAGAAAGTAGAGGAATTGGAATCCTTATGCATTGCTAATGGGAATATAAAGTTTTCACAGTACCTCCTGGGGAAAACAATTTAAGTGTTCCTCAAAATGTTAAGCAGAGCTACCTTATGACCCAGCAGTTCTATCCCTAGGTATCTATGCTAGAGAAATGAAATACATGCAAAAATATAATGTACCCAATAACAGCATTATTCATAATGATGCAAAAGTGGAAACAACTCAATACCCATTAACTGACAAATGGATAAACAAAATGTGGTCTATCATACAATAGAAGATTATTCAGCCATAAAAAGGAATGACATAACTGACACCTACTGCAATGTGGATAAGGTTTGCAAAATTGTTCTAAGTGAAAAAAGCATGATACAAAAAAACCCTACACATTGTATGATTCCATGTATATGTCCAGAATAGTCAAATTCATAGAGTTAGAAAGTATATTAATGGTTGCCGAGGTCAGTTGGTGGGGGTAGGTGGGGGTGGGGATGGTTGGGGGGATGGAGGGTTGGAATAAGGTATGACTGCTTTGGGGTATAGAGTTTCTTTTTGAGGTGACAAAATGTTCTATAATTAGACTGTGATGATGTTTGCTGAACTCTGTGAATATACTGAAAAGCATTGGATTGCACACTGGTAGATTTTATGGTATGAAAATTATATCTCATAAAGCTGTTAAAAATAAACAAATAAGTAAAAAGTGCAGGGAATATACACTATTATTTTGTCTTCCAAAGATGATAAATATAAACACTTTGGCAAATGCATATTTGGACTTCTCTTAGCTTTATTACAATATAAACATGTTTTATGATTATTTTTTAAGGGGATCATACTATAGTTTCTATTCCAACATTTTGAAAAATTGTTATATAATGAGCATTTTTTCATGTAAATATACCCAGATTTCAATATTTATAAATGCCACAAATCAACCATTCATTGGTGTTAGACAGCTTATTTATTTATTTATTTAAAATATTAAAAAAATATTTATTTATTTTTGAGAGACAGAGAGACAGCATGAGTGGGAGAGAGGCAGAGAGAGAGAGGGAGACACAGAATCTGAAGCAGACTCCAGGCTCTGAGCTGTCAGCACAGAGCCCGATGTGGGGCTCAAACTCACAAACTCTGAGATCATGACCTGAGCTGAAGTTGGACGCTTAACTGACTGAGCCACCCAGGTGCCCCATTAGACAGCTTATTTAAACATTTGGTTTTTTTTTTTTATAAACATTTAGGTAGTTTCTAACTATTTTGAAATAAAAAATTTCCAGTGACTAACTTTATATATTTATCTTTGAGTGATTGTGTACTTTTATAGGATATTTTTCTTCAACTAGGCTTGTCTTCAAAGTTATTTTTATGAGAAACTGGGAGAAGTTTAATTAGGTGCTATGTACCATTTTAAACTGGAAGTTTCCCACATTTATATTTTAACTCCAAAGTTTCACCCATTATCTGCAATTTTAAAAAGTACATAAATTATCCTCTTGAAAAAGGAAGAGATTTTTCCATATCCATGAATGTTTTCGCTTTTAGAGAATGTAAGCATGTTCACCATATATTATCTATCTAACTGATTTACATTTTGGAAATATTTAGTACAAAAATTGGTTGTCCTAATAGTTAAAGCCCAAAGCCAAGATACTTAATGTTCAACTACATTATTTACCTGGTGCTTTTACATTTTATGCAGCTTTATTGACCAAATCCTTTAAACATATATATTTTTAAATGTTTATTTATTTATGAAAGAGAGTACATGTGGGGGAGGGGCAGAGAGAGAAAAGGACAGAGGATCCAAAGCAGGCTCTACTCTGACAGCAGCCACCGTGATGCGGGGCTTGAACCCACAAACCATGAGATCATGACCTGAACCAAGGTTAGAAACTCAACTGACTGAGCCTCCCAGGCACCCCTAAACATATTTTTAATTGCCTATAGTCATTTTTAGATTTATTTCAACTCTGAATATTTTAGGTCTATTATAAAGTATTACATCTAGAAGCAGAAAAGTTATAAGAAATGTTCTTCTGATAAGTTTCTAATGATGATCCAGAAAATTTCAACTTAGTACATGAGTAAGTAATGTTTATTCTATTGTATATAATTTTGTCATGAAATTCATGCAAAAGGGAGTGACCCTCAAGAGAGAGATTTGAGTGGTTTCCTTGGCAGGTACACGATTCATCTGGTCTGTAGTCATGTAACAGATGGCATTTAATAAGAGCAGCAAATAGTGACACACTTTCTGTCTTCTCATTCTGTCATTCTTTAAGGTTGTCTAGAGTAGGAAAAGTATTGTCACCTTTTAATGATCATGTAGAAGCTTGGATTTGTTATAGATTACAATTTCCCCAGATATCAGCTATGACAATGAGTATTCCTCTTGTTTCAAAGTTATAAAGTTCTGGCTTATGTCTCTAAGGCAGGATGTAGATTCTTTCTCTCTAGTCAACTTTAAAAGTAGTCTGCAGGCTGTGTTGTAGCTTATGAACAAGTAATAAATTGTATCATGTATCTTGAATGTATCATAGATAAGCTGCTATATAACGATTGCCACTTCAGATAGCTGTGAAATTAGGTGATTAACTAGTTGTTACTTAACCTTCTAATTTCTGTATAAGTCTAATTACATGAAACAGAAGTTGGTGTTTTGATTTTTTACTTTG
>NC_043713.1:47410419-47437573 GCF_006229205.1 Suricata suricatta
TTCAAAAAAAAAATAAAAGTAGTCTGATTTCATAGAATCACTGACGTTCACTTTGGAGAGCACTTTACACATACTGGTCCAAAGCTATTATTATATGTGTAACAACATTGAAGTTGAGGGAGATGATGTGATGTGTTTCAGGTCAAATGGATTAGTGACTGAGATAGGTCTATAATCCAGAGGTTTCTGTTTTATCTTTTTTCCCAGTTCTTTTGGTCTTTTCTATTTTGAAGACTTGAAAATGAGCTAGATGAACTTTCAAGGTTCTTTCTGGCATTAATATTTTGTGAAGTAGATTACAGTTGAGAAATTTTGATAAATTTGGGCTTGTTTAATTTGTGGTAAGTTTCTGAAAGAATATAATTGTTTTCTTTAAATTCTATAAAATACCATAGAAATTATTCTACAATTAACAATTTACCATTGTCAGTGAGCTAGAGCATGCCATTGCAAGGAAAATGTGAGTTCTAGACTGCAAGCTCTACCAAATGCATTTGGTTCTGTAGTTTGTGAAAAGAAATTAGGGAATTAGTTACAACATATGAGTTTCCCTTTGAAAAGACTAGTTTGTTCACAGAAAACAAAGAGTATTATTATTATCTGAGAATGTGGGAAAATAATATCAGTCTTTTGGGTCCTGCTTATGCTATGGGGCACGAATGGATAATAGCTCTGAGTTCAGGCTTAGAGTAATGAGATGGATCAATAGGACAGCATCACTGTCAATAACATTACATCACAACTTGCATTAATGGTGTTCACCTAATTAGTTAATAACATTTTTAGTAGCACTGATATGATGGCCCTGGGTTATATTGGTGGGACACTGACTTCCATGTCAGTGTTGGTTGGATCCATTCTTGATTTCAGCATAGATGTTGGTATTTAGAAGATAAATTTAACCTATTAGCTACATATCAATCAGAATTGTAGATTACAGGATTGATGTTTGGGAAACACTTTGAGCCCCTGAGAAATCAAGGTCTCTGCTTGAGGGCAGTGTTATTTTGAGAGAGAGAAAGAGAGAGAGAAAGAAGGGGAGGTGAGGGGCAGAGAGAGAGGGAGAGAGAATCCCAAGCAGGCTCTGTGCTGTCAGCACAGAGACTGATATGGGGCTTGATCTCCCGAACCATGAGATCATGACCTGAGCTGAGATCAAGAGTTGGATGCTTAACCAACTGAGCTACCCAGGTGCTCCTTGATATTAATTCTTATTATTGATTTTTATCAATAAAGACAGAGGCTTCTGAGGAGGACAAGGATTGCCTTGCTCAGAGGGTATTGTAGGTAAGCAAGCAAGGCTGAGCATCTCAGTGGAAGTTCTGTTAGTTCTACTCTTATTAAATCTTAAGAAAAAACAACCAATAAAACCCATAGCTCTAAAAATATACAATACTGTGCTTGGGAGTTATTTGACATTCTTGCATCTTTTGTTCTGTTCTTATGACAAGTTTTAAACACCTGTATCTGAGAAACCACAGAGGAAAAAAAAAAGGTTGGGCACAGGCACAAATCCTAGAGGGCTAGGTTACCTTTTGAATAGTATATCAATCCACTGGGTCTCATGAGCCTCTAGTGTTTTTCACTGAATATAAAAGGATTCACGTTGCTGTCTGCCTGCCTTTGCCCTTCATAGGACTAGTTTTCTTAACAGTATCTCTGTTCTTGGCTCAAAACTATCCCTTAACAATATAGTTTCCCCCTGTCTAAGGAGCTGCAGCTGTTTTGACATTCCCCAGAACCCTCATCTCCTTGCCTCCTTTGCTTGTTGCTTGGGAAAGGAAAAGCAACTTCCTTCCTTGGGGAACCCTAATCTTTATTTATATTTCTATTTTGAAGCAGAAGTCAGTTTTTGTCATGTTGTCACTCACTGTAACAAAGACAGAAGGACCCCTCTCTGTGTACCCTTGGAGAACAGAAGGGTGTAGACATGGAGTAGAAGTATAAAAGCCATCTCAATGTAATTGTTGGTAATACCGTTCTTCATTTTTTTCTTGATCAGGTGTTTTCTTCATCATGCACCACAGCCCAAGATTTCTGAAATTAGGGATTCTCTCCACGAATGCATTGGTGTTCTTTTGGCCCTTTGGTAAAGGCATTTGACCTAATGACAGGCTGATGAGCTGGCATCAGCTATAGCAGAACAAGGACTGTTGGCTGAGAAAAGTGTGAATGCTGAAGTTGAGGGCAGAGTTGGCTCATGGAACATTTTATCTGTTCTCTGAGTTTCTTGTCTCAGTACATCAACAAATTTGTTTTTGTTTAAGGACTTTCCCACACAAGTGTCTGCCAAGTTCAGAAGACCGCTTTTTGAGATTGATCTTGGTTTTCTTGGAACAAGAGCTGAGATTGTATAATAAACCCAGTTGGTCTCAGATAAAGT
Organism: Suricata suricatta; assembly: GCF_006229205.1. NCBI lineage: Eukaryota > Metazoa > Chordata > Mammalia > Carnivora > Herpestidae > Suricata > Suricata suricatta. Next base: position 47,412,803 of record NC_043713.1, read on the forward strand.
TGGGAGATTCTATTTCCATATACATCAGCTGTATCTGGGCATAGAAGAGAAGAAGGCCTGAAAATTAGGTAAGTATGGGTGGGAGGTGGGAGGAAGGAACCAGGAAAAGGAGGTTTCATTTGTGTCTATTTTTCCCACTTGTCTTTGAGGCTCTCTGTGTCACTTGGAAGTAGAGCACTGAAGCTACAAAGTTGAATTCTGAGATTGATTTTGGCCACACTCTTATTTGAAATTAAGCTGAGTTATTAGAAAAGGACCCTTAGGTTCCTGATCTTTAGATTGGTACGACATTGCCAAAACCTAGAGCAATTCTGAAGTGTGTGTTTATAGATTGGACTAGAGGTCTTCTTTCCTTAGAGGTTTAAAAAGCACTCCACTGCAATAATCCCACTTCCTGTGAGCTACTTAAAAGGAGCGCTACAAAAATGCAACTTAATAGATATATCAGCCTATATTTAGTACTTTTGCAAAGCAGGAGATAAATGTCATGGTAGGATCACAATATGTGCAGAATTGTCATTCAATAGTGGCTTATGAAATCAGGCAGGCTGGGAAATGGCTCTGTCCTGATAAAGGAAATGTAGTGGTTGATCACTATGGGATGCCATGTGTTCCTTGAGATTCATTTGTGGTTTTAGGTCACAGGACAGTGGGATGAGAGAAACTTGGCAATTTGTCCCAGACAGAAGTGTAGGGGACCACAATGGCTACTCGGCGTGGTTACTCTAGCACAGATGAAATTCCAGGGAATGTCTGCCATGCTCACATTCATAGAGGGCACTATTGCCTTGGGATTTTACTAACTTCTGCCAGTGCCAGCCAAATGTCTGGTAGTACTGTTAATGCTAGAGGGGAGCCAATGAACACACTCCTTTCATGACTAATTTTATGGCATAAAACAAAGAGTAAACAAGTCAGAGCCACCTTGGTGGCTCTTTCATGAGTTTGAGCTCCGTGTTGGGCTCTGTACTGACAGCTCAGAGCCTGAAGCCTGTTTAGGATTCTGTGTCTCCTTCTCTCTCTACCCTTCCTCTACTTAATGCTCTGTCCCTCTCTCTCATAAAAATAAATAAACATTAAAAAAAACAAAGAGTAAGCAGATGGAAATTAAGAGTCCAACTGTTAAACGCTTAAGTGTATAGCAAAAATGGACATGTACAGCTTAATTCTAATAATGCTGGAAAGAGGCAGACCTACTAGTCCCAAGCAACGCTGCTCCTCTGAAGGCTAACCTCTATGGGACTTGCCCTGTAAAATTCCTGGCAAGGAGGAGCTGACTGGCTCCCAAGAGGAAGAGAATGATAAGAAGATGCTGAGTTGTAAATATCCAATTCTTCTCCCAGACTTATTAAGTCAGGTATCTCTATGTCCATGGTGAAAAGTAAGGGGTGGGACAGGAAGCCATAAGTGCTTAGGAAAAATCCTTCTTCAGAGAAACTAGGAGTGGAGAAGGTGTGTTCCTTCCTCAAAACAAGTTCTCTCAGCATAAACACCCGCACTTTCATGCTCGACAGTAAAAACATTGTGGTTTTTTTCAGGCAGCCTTGAGGACCATAGTATAACAATGGAGAAGACAGATGTTTAAAGAATGCTCATTTTCTCAGCATTGTCAGCATTTTCCAGTGTTTTCACAATGCCAGGAGGTGTTCTGATAACATTAGTCTATGAAACTGGAGCATGAGTGGGTCTGGGAGAAAGAAAAAGGTTATGAAGAATAACAGAAATTCATATGCAGGCCTAAGAAATTAACAAATCATCAGAGAATAGAGGTTGGTCAGTTGGAAGACATTTTTTTGAATATTCACAGCTCATAAAGAGTTTATAACCTATTAGAGGAGACAAAAACCAATGCAAGGAAAATAGACATTTGCATAGATAAACTTTTATTGTAGAGATAATTAAGTCAGTGATTTTGCTAGTGGGCAGGGTTAACTGAGCAAAGTTTACAAAGAAAGTGAATCTTGATCTGTAATGTTGAGGAGATGGGGAACAGTGGACCTAAAATTCCAGGAATATGGTGAAAACCCATAGAAACATACTGGAGAGTCTCTGATGTCATCCAAGGTTGAACGTGAAATATTATGATGCTGCTTCTGTTGCTGCTGTTGATGGAAGAAAGATAAATGTTGTGACAGACGCCCACAAAGTTTTTGGCAAGAAATAAAATTCCACTTAGTATGATGCATTTCAAGGGAATGACCTTTAGGATCATGCAGATGTGGCATACTTTGCCTCACTGCTAAACTATGGGGTTTGGGATTCATACAAATGTGGAAGGCATCAGGTTGAAATACAATACACTATCTTTTGGCCAATGTAATTGACAAAGTGAAATTTGTAACCATTCCTCACACACATGCTGAAACCGCAGAAGTAACATCCAAAATATCAGGAAACACTTTCTTCAAAAAAAGACAAAGTGAGAAAAAGCATTTAAACAAATGCAGTAGGCTACCTACATTGTTACTTCTAATTCCCTTCTCAGTCTGAAGTAAAATGTATAGTTTCTTTGATGTGATAAGAGAAATACTTCTGTCTTTATTTGCTAGAGCAAAGTCACAGCGGGAGTCCATGAGACATCCCTCAGCACGTTCTCATACAGACCTTCTAACTCCCACTATTACCGCCCCAACCAAGACTTCAGAACGCATTCCTGGTTTCCTGGTTTTAGTTTCTTTTTCCTTCAGTTTACCCATCTCAAGGCTACTGACACATATTCCTATGATATTCTTTATTTCAATTGCCAATCTAAAAAATTTTAAGTGGTTCTCTATTCTCTATAAGATAATATCAAATTCATTAACCCAATATTCAAAATGATATATAAGATGAACAGTTTTTTTCATCTTTAATTCTTTTATTTCATCACCCAAATTCTTCAGTAAATCAAAGTGGCTTACACAGTTTTCCCAATTATCCTTTTGAACTTTCTACCCACTAAGTCTTTGCTTATCCCAGTCCCCCATATCCTTTCTCCTCCACCCAAGTCTGTCCTACAAGTACAAATTCAGCCAAAATCCACAGTCCTCATGAAATTCTCTATAAACACTGCATTCAATTTTTCTTTTTATCGTCTTTACCATTCATGTCTCGTTTACCATATTTTATATGTATTCATATTTTATGTTCATGTTTATACATCTCACCTCTTCAGTGAAATTCTTGAAGGCAGAAACCTTTTTGTGTACTTGTTATGCCTACTAGAATTCTTTTACACTATAGATTCCAATCATTAAGAAAACATTTTCAGAAAAGGGACAAGGTGAAGAATATGATACAGAAGTGAGCACAATAGGTTTCTGAGGGAATTAAAGGACTTTTAAAATATATTATAATGAAAACATGACATCAGATATTGAGAATTGCAGGGAGAGTTCACTTAGAGTGGAATTATAGCCTTTCATGAATACACTAGAAAATAAGAAAGGCTGAAACCAATGGCTAAGCATCTATTTCTAGAAGTTAGTAAAATAATAAAATTAAACCTAAAAAATAGAAAGAATGAAATAATATAAGAAAATAAGTAAAAGAGAAAAGAAACAAAACAAAAAGCTTCTAAAAAGTTAAAATTTCTCTATTTTAAACTAATAAAGTTAGCCAAGCAATGACATGAATGATAAGGAGAAAGAGAGAAGGCAAAATAGCCACTATCAGAAAGGAAATAGATGACATCATTACAGACCTTATAGCCAATAAAAAATAAGATATTACAGACAACTTTGTGACAATAAATTTGAAAGTTAAGTGAAATGGATAAATTAAAATAGTCCTGAGAAAAATTAGAAAATCTTAATTGTCCTGTGATTATTAAATTCAATTCATAATTTAAAGCTACCACACAAAGAAAACTTTAATCTAGATGGCTTTGCTGATAAAACTCTACCAAACATTAAAGAATAATATTAAAATTACACAAATTTTTCAGAAAAATGAAAAAAGAATAAAGAAGACTCTGTTTATTTCATGGATGAGTATGCCTTTATTTTCTCTTTAAGTTTTGAAATGACTTTAGAATTACTTAAAAGTTACAAAAATAGTAGAGATAGTTCACATATACTTTTGATTCTTCCTTTCCTAAGACTTGCATGACCATCGTACAATTATTTAAACAAGTAGATTAACATTGGACAATACTGTTAACTAAGCCATAGTCCTCATTCAAATTTCACCAGTTTTACCCCTAATGTTCTTTTTCAATTCCAGGATCATCTAGGATCCCATATTGCATTTTATTGCTGTGTCTCCTTAGTGTCATCTAATCTGTGACAATTCTTCAGTCTTTCCTTATGAATTTGACACTTTTGATGAATAGTAGTCAATTGTTTTGTAGAATGTCTTTCAATTTACTTTGATATTTTCTCATGACTAGATATTATGCTTTAAAATGTTTTTATGTTTACTTTTGAGAGAGAGAGAGGGAGAGAGGGAGGGAGAGGGGCAGAGAGAGAGGAAGACTTAAAATCTGAAGCAGGTTCGAGGCTCCAAACTGTTACCACAGCACCTAATGCAGGGCTCAAACTCATGGACTGTGAAATCATGACCTGAGCCGAAGTTGGATGCCTAAACGAATGAGCCACCAAGGTGCCCTGAGATTATGCATTTTTGGCAAGAAAATCAAACGTAATAGTGTCCTTTTAGCTACGTTGTATCAGGCTGTTGATATTTTTTATTACTGTTGATGTTAACCTTGATCACTTGGTTATGGGAGTGTCTGCCAAGTTTCTGCACTATACAATTCCTGTTTTTCCTCTTGTAATTAGTAAATATCTTGGGAGAGATACTTTGAGAATAGGAAAATATCCCAATTTTCCTCAGACTTTTGCCCATTGGTAAACTGATGTCTAAGACATCCACACAGAAAATTATAGACAATAATTGAGAAAACTTAAAGAATGGATAAAAAGACTCACTATATTTAAGATATAAGTTTTTTTCTAGTTAGCTTATAGATTCAATCTCAGTCAAAAATCCTCCCAGATTTTTATTAGTGAAAATTGATAAACTGTTTTTAAAATTTAGAAGGAAAAGCAAAAGACCAAGGATAGCCAAGTTACTCTTGAAGAAGATGAACAAGGTAGGAGAATTGCTGTGCTAGATATTAGGACATACTATAAAGCTAGAATAATATATACAATGTGGTAATGGTGCCAAGGGGGATAAATAAATGGAATGGGGAACCAGGAATAGATACTCATTTATGACTTAATTTTTGAGAAAGATGGTCTTTTCAATGAATGGTACTAGATCAACTTGATAGCCATTTGGAATAAATGAAATTGAATCCCTGTCTCATACTGAGAATGAAAATGAAGTGAAATCAAGTGAAAATTGACTTGAAACTTACAAATCTGTATGTAAAAGGCAAAACAACAAAACTTCCAGGAGCCAATATAGGACAATCTCTTTATGTTCTCAGGGGTAGAGAAAGATTTATTCAATAGAATAAAAAAAAAAAGTCCTAACGAGAGGGAAAATTGATTTATTGGATCACTTTAAAATGAAGAACTTCAGTTCATCTAAAAGTATAAATCAAGCCACTGAGTAGGGTATTTGCAATGCATCCAGTATTGGTAGTGTATTTTTTTAAATGTCTGATTTTATTGAAAAACATTAAAACTTCAGCAAGAAGTACCTAAGGCTAAGACTTGTCTTAGATAAAATCAGAGAACATTAAAAAATGAAACACTGGTGGGGGGAGGGTAGGACAAAAGGGAAGACAAGAACAGGTATAATTGTACAAATTAAAAAATTAAACCAGAAATAAAAGGTTTTAGGCAGGAGTGTCAATTAGTACAAACACTTTAGGAAATAGTTTAATATTTTCTATTTGAGTTAAACAAATGAATACCCTATGGCCCAGCAATTCCACTTCTAGTTATAGACTCTACTTGAAATGCTTGTCATAGGTACAAAAAGGTTCATAGTAGCATTATTTACAACATACCCAAAGTAGAAACACCCCAACCAACAATCAGCACTAAGATGGGTAAATTATCTGTGATATATTCATGTAACACATGGAATGTCAGTGAAAAGGAACAGACTACAGTGACATGCTACAACATGGATCAATCCCACCGACATACTATTGAATTTTAAAAAACCGGATACAAAAGAATCCATAGTGTGTGATTTCACTTATATAAAGTTCAAAACAGGCCAAATGAACTATAGTGGTAGGTAGTTGATAGTGTCCCAGTTAGGATCTGATCAGGGAAGCAGAGTGCTATGGATTAAGGGATTTATTATAGGGACCAGATTCCATGCAGTCATTGGGATTTGAGGAGTCAGTGGAAGAATATTTCCCTTGCATTTGGGGGTGGGCCTAGGAGGCTGGGAGTCTAGGAGCTGCAGCTGAGAGGGAAAGCCTGATGAGAATAAGGACAGCCTGAACTATGTGTAGACACACTGAAACCATAAAGGACAACCTGGAGCACATGAAGATAAACACACCGATGTTTTTCTCTTAGCCGTGAAGCTATACATATACTTGTCCTAGCACTGGGAGAAGCTGACATGGGAGGTGGTGGGCCTGAAGGGGCCAAACGCCTGGTTGCTCCTCAATAAGGGTAGTGAGCACATCAGCGTCAGTGTTAACAGTCCCTGGTGCCCTCCAGTGACTTTCTGAGTAGAATGGCTGCCATTTTATTCCTACCTTCCAAATCTTCAGCAGATTTCTCTTCTGACTAAACCCAAACCGGGACCTCTGGGAAATATAGTCCCAGCTTACCTAACTTGACACAATATAGCCACTGTAAGAACGGCCTGCCTTTGGGGAAGAGGGCAAGAGAAGTTTGAGAGAAGCCTCAGGGGGCCATTTGTCATGCTGACAATATTCTGTTTTTTTTGCCTGGCTGATGGTCACATAATGTGCACTTTACGAAAACCCATTTAGTAGAACATCTAAGTTTTGTACATTTTTCTTTATATATATTATGCATCCTCTACACACATTCCAAAAAAAATTGAAAAAAAAAAAAGAAGTATTAGTTTTGAACTAAAAAAGGCATGTCTCTACAATTACTAATCTTGCCCAATTTCTAGCTGTCTGACATTGGGAAAATTATGTAATTTCTTGTCAGTAATGTGGGATGAATAATACTTCCTACCTCATAGATTTTATGTTAAATGAGATGATTAAATTAAATTAGCACTATGGCCTATGATGAACAGACAAAAGAGTTATTGATCTAAGCATATCATATCTAAGTTATTGATCTAAGCATATCACTAGATTATATTTTGCATATGATAATGTATATGAGTATAGTGATATATGATAATGATAATGGTTGGTTTGTGAATACTCATTGTGTTTCAGGCACTGTTATAAGCAGTTTTCATTTATTTATTCACTGGAACCTTATAAGAAGAGTCCTTTGAGGTGGATTCTAATATAACCTTTACAACACATATGAGTAAGTTGACTCAAAAGAAGTTAAATAACTGCCCAAGATTACACAGCTTATAAGTGGTAAAGCCATGCTTTCAGACCCAGAACTCAAGTTAGGTTGGGGCAGGTGGATGTATTCATATAGGCAATATACATTAGGCAGAGCCGATTTGGTTGGAACCAGAGAAACCCAACTCTACCTATTAGCTTAGGCAAAATGTATAATTCAGAAGAAGTTTATTGGGATACTTTACACAATGATGGGGAAGCCAAAGATGCAGAGAAGCCCAAGGTCCACTGAAATTAAGACCTTAAGGCCACCAGGACTCTCTTGTATGTCTCATTTTTGCTTGGCTTTACCTTGTTGCTTTAATTCTTGCCTATGCGGCTATAAGCTTTCTCCACATAGCAGAATCCATGGCAGTCGGCAGCTTCTGGTTTTCACATTCTATGTTTCCCACCACAGAGAGAGACTACCTCTCACTTCCCTTACTTCTGGGTCAAAAATTTGGGGGCAAGGACTGATTAGTCCAGATTAGGTCAGCCATCAACCCATTCCTATGGCTAAAAGGGCAGAATTTTATAAACAGACATGGTTTGTGTATGAGTCCATTCCAGAGAAGGAGAAAGCCATCGCCAGGTACAGGGTCACTCTTGGGAAAGGCAGCCTCATTCGTGCAGTCTTTTCACCCCCACTCAGCCACATATAAGAATCACCGATGGGTCTGGAGCACTTCCTTATAAAGAAATAAAGAATCATCATCACACCTGTGCTGGGCTTAACACTTTATGGGGGAGTATTTTTCTTTATTTCAGACTCAATGTATACTCCTTAATTCTGTTTAAGTGTTTGTCAGATGGCATCACTACTATACCCGTCCCCTGCAGGCAAGGTCTGGGGTCTTTTATTCTGAGGCACAAGACAGGTGTGTGCAGGTAAGTTTCCTGAATTGGCTGCTTGGAGGCATTCTCTGGCCAAGGGGGCCAACACCCACTACCAAAGCTGATCTTGCTCTGTGTCTTCTCTATGTAAGTAAAGTGGTGTTCCATCCAGTGGTTGCTTATATTGGGTTTTCCTTGACAACACTGATACCAAGGTGCAGAAGTGTTTGGACTTGTACTCCTGGTGATAGACAATAGGGGTCACTTACTCAACAGTCTCCAAGCCTGGTGTCTGCTGTGAATGTTATGGAAAATAAAGCCAAATTACAAAATGTATATGTTGCTCTGATATAAAGCCTACATCTGCAGGAAGAGTGTCATTCCTTATCTGTGTTCCAGGACTTTCATTTTAACAATCACATTTCCTGGTAGACAAAGGTTTGAGAGTGAATCAGATCGAGGGTGAAAGACAGATTGTAGCTATATTACTTTGCATATTCTAATACAAGATATCTAATAAGCAAAGTAAAAGAATAGGTACCAAGGAGTCAACAATCATTTTGGAAAATAGGTTCTGAAAAAAAATGTGCCCATAAACTACAGGAAGTCTCTCTTTCCAGGTATCCCTACAATATAGCATCTCTGAACACTAAGGCAGGGAGGATAACAATCTATAACCATTACCAAGTGATTGTGCAGTAACAGGGAATTTATGAAAATTAACCTTAAAATGTTCTTAATTAATCTTTATTTATTTTTGTGTGAGAGAGAGAGACAGAGTGTGAGCAGGGGAAGGGCAGAGAAGGAGACACAGAATCTGAAGCAGGCTTCAGGCTCTGAGATGTCAGAACAGAGTGTGGCGCAAGGCTTGAACTCACGAACCATGAGATCGTGACCTGACCCGAAGTCAGATGCTTAACTGACTGAGTCACCCAGGCACCCCGAAAATTAACCTTTAAATTGAAGGTTCTTTTGTGTGGTTAAAATATCATTTTCTTGAAACTTTAAGTTCCAGTGGGAAAAGAATGTAATTTGAGTTTTGGTCAAGTTGGGATAATTGAGAGAAGCAGGAGGGAATGATGTTACAGTGAAGCACACTTAATCCAGGGAAAAGAAAGTGCCTGATTTCCCAGAATACTTGCTGGGGAAAGGTGGAAAGAAAAGGGCGAGCTACCCACACAAATTCTGCTGGCTTGCACTTGATATTCTATTATCATGCCTAAAAGATGATTTATAACAATAACATTTAGTATCAGATGTATTTGTAATCAACTTTATGGTTCAAGGCAAAAAGAGAATCATACTTTTTAAAAAATCATTCCAATTAGGCCTTGTAAACTGTTCTATTAATTAACACAATTGTTAGCAGACCTTATATGCTATTCTATATTTTTTAAGTTAAAATTTATCTTGTTGATTCATCCAAAACAGTACATAGAAGTTACCCCCCTTTTTTTTTGATGGCTGAAGAGTATTTCAGAGTATCTGAATATTTTAATTACCATAATAAACCAGAGATCTATTAGTGGACATCTTATGCCCAACATTTTGCTACACTTAAAAATATTGAATGCATATTTCTGTACACATTCTGTTTTACCCATATGTATTTTGCAACAAAATGTGTAGAAACAAAATTGCTTTATCAAAGTGAATGTGCATTTTTAGTTCTAGCAGGTGCTGCAAATTTCTCTCTATGGAGGTTTTATCAGTTAAAATCTACTCCAGTACTATGTACTTGTATGCTATTATCTTAGGAGATTCTGGGTCCTATTTAAATCTTTTACTTGGGGCAGTCACCCTATTTAGGTTTAACGTGCAGGTGGTTAATAAAGTGTGTTATCAAATTTGTTTATCACTATTACTACTAGGTAAAAAATAGTATCTTAGGGTAGTTTTCATTTTTCTGCTTTTATGTGTTTAAGAGAGATTTCATTGAATTTCTTTTCTGAATTTTCTTTTCATATATTACCTTTGTCAATTTTTTTGATGGGTAGTTTTTAAAAATTGATTTGTAGGCGTTCTTTATAAAATTAACCTTATGCAATGAAATGAGTTGCAATTATAAAAACATATAGCTGATGGTTTGTGTTTTGATTTCATTTATGGCATGGTGTTACTAACAGGTTTTAAACTTTTTATGTGGTTACACTTATCAATATATTATTATATGGTTTCTTCATTTAGAAATATAAAGAATTTCTCCATAGTTTATGTTAGTTTTTTATGCTTTTTTTACATTTAAATATTTGATCCATCTGGAATTAATTTTATGGTAGTATGTGAGGTTGGTATCCAATTTAATTAGTTTCCAGTTGTAATCGTTACCTCAATAAAAAGTGTTGAATAAGTAATCATTTCCCCACTGATTCAAAATCCCTTATGTCTGTTTTTTTCCTCCTAATGTCTGTTTTAATCTACTGCTAGACTTTCTGTAATGTGTCTGTGATATTTTAAATCATATTTCATTTCTTTGCCTATACAGGAATTAGAACCATGTGATGGCAGGGAAAATAATGCCTCTTCACTAAACATGTCCACGATCTAATCTCTGATGCCTAAGTAACATCAGTTATCTTTACAGTCAGTTGGTGGCTCCCTTGGCTCTTGGTGTGACTGGGAATTTTTTATTTCATCCTGGACATTTTGGCTATTATCTTAGGAGATTCTGGGTCCTATTTAAATCTTTTACTTGGGGCAGTCACCCTATTTAGGTTTAGCGTGCAGGTGTGAACTGTTTTCCAAAGACAATTTAATTTCCAGAGCTCCCATGGGTACGTGCTAGTACTTACTGCCTAAAGGGGCAGAGAGTGTTTCCATAGGCTGAGTTGCTGGGTGCCTTGGCGGGGGGGGGGGGGGGGGGGGGGGGGGGGGGGGGGGGGGGGGGGGGGGGGGGGGGGGGGGGGGGGGGGGGGGTAGGGAATCTCTGGCCTATGGGAGGAATTTTTTATTCCTGCTGGGCACCTGTGGTGGTGGGATGTCCTAGCTGGTCTCTCAGCTGCCCAGTGCCTCTTTGTAGGAGAAGGGAATCTGAGGTATGGTATGGAAGGAGCCAGACGCTTGACTGCTTATTGTTAGCAGGGCTCCCATTTGATGCCCACTTGTTTAAGCAGTTAGGCTCACTTAGTGTTGTTGTGGGACTCTTGTTCCATCTGGAGGAGAGGAATGAGGTTACTTGGTCTACTTTCTGTTATTAGGTTGGGAGTCAGGAAATGCAGGCCCTGGGTTGCCTTCTTCTGTTGGGTGGAAGAGGGTTTGGTTGTAAGGCACTTTGCCTTGATATTGTTCTTCTAGTTCTGGTATTCCTAACCAGTCCATCTCATTTTCCACTCACACTTCCAGAGTCCTTCCAGACACGTGGTAGAGTTGTATTCCCTAGCCCCTTTTTGTTTTGGTGATGCCATGTGACTAGAGAATTGTGAATGGACTTGCCAGTGGGAACTCTCCAGAGCTCTCTTTACTTCTGGGAAGTTCAAGCTGGAACTTCTCCATCTGCCTGGATCGCCGAATAACAGCAAACAGCAGATGATCCCAACTCCCTCCCCTCTCCCACAGGTACTAGGTGTGATCAAAGAATAACCTGTGTTGTTTAAAGCCACTGAGGTTTCAGGCTTGTTAGTAACTGTAAATTAACTAATCTTATCCTGTCTGATAAAATATTGAATAACAAGAGAGGTATGTAGTTGATATACATATTTGTTAAAGCTCAAACATTTGAAAATGCTTTTCCCATATGAAAGACAAATTAGCTGGGGAAGAAAATGTTTGGAGGTCCTTTTTCTCATCAAAGTTTTGCATATGTCCCTCTACTCTCTTCTGATATTTACTGTTGCAGAGAAGAAATACTAGGCTACCCTCTGTACATTTTTTTTCTTTTCTCTGAATTCTTTTAGAAATTCTTCTTTAATACTTTTTAAAAGCCAGAATATCTAGGTTTATGCTTCGTAATTTTTTTGACCTAGAATATAATGAATCTTTTCAACATGCATGTACAGGTCTTTCTGTAAATCATAAATTTGTTTTTGTGTGTGTGTGTGTTAACTTTTTGATTATTGCTTCATTCACTTATTCATCCACTTATTTAGTAAACATGTGCTAAGCACCTACCATGTGGCAAGAACTATGCGGAGTGTTGAGTATGAAACAGTGAACATGTCATATGATTTTAAAAATGTAACAGTATTTTAACAGCTTTCTTGAGGTGTAACTCATACCATAAAATTCACCCATTTCAAATGTGTATCCAGTGATAGAATGTTTGCATTACCCTAGAAATATGCAACTCCTTCCTATCCCCATCCGTCCCTAGCTCCCAGTAGCCATGACTTAATTTCTGTCACTATAGATTTACCTTTTCTGAATATTTTACACAAATTGAATCATATACTATGTAATTTTTGCATCTGCTTTCTTTCACTTGACATGTTTCCAATGTTTATCTATTTTGTAGCATGTGTCAATATTTCATTACTTTTTATAGCCAAATGATCTCTACTTTATGGATATACCACACACAATGTGTGGATTTTCCTATTTTCAACCTGCTTGTATCGTGTGATTGTCACATTCCTTTATTTGATCTACAGCTTAGAGGGCAAACTTTCTGAGAATAAATGGTCCAATTTCCAGTTCCAGCTGACATTCTGCTATGATAATGTTGCTTTATTGATGTGGCGTCTTTTCCTACTCATTATTTGCTTCTTTGATACTCAGAACTGATGGGATACTTTAAAGTTCATAGTTTACAAATAGCAAAAAGGTAGAGAAATTTTTTCTTTCTTTGTCTCTGGTCAGAAGCACAGAAATGCCAACACAAATCTTCCAACTATTTATTGCACAATTTTTCCCTAGAAGTTGTGTTCTCTGAATAGACTAAGAAGATGGTCAGGAGAGAAATGTAGAAAATTTTTCTGGCTGCCTCAGAAGTCTGGGCCTATGGAGTAAGGAGGAAATGGTTGTCAATTTTTTCAGGTTCATGTTGAATTTGGGCTCTGAATCATGCGACAGGAAGTAGAAGTATGACATGTATTTTTGTTTCTTTTTTTAGTTGGGCTTTATTTTATGAGATGTCTGGGTATGCTTTTAGTTGATAGATGATGATTCCTCGGTCAGTGCTCCCCGGTTCCTTCATGCCGTTTTCATGATAGGGGTACCAAATCTTTCTACCACAAGAGAATTTACATGTTGTTTTCTTTTTTAGATTCCATTCTTTGAAATATTTTTCTCCCATCAAACTACAGTTTTAAGGAATAATTAATTCCTGCCAGTAATTGACTCATCAAAATCATGTATGATGTCAGCTAGAGCTTCTGGTAATTATGAGATAATCCAGATGATTCAAGGAATTGATAAAATTGAAAATCCAACAAGGCAGACTGTCCATTGCAACTTTTTTAGGAAATGTAAAATTTCCATTAGTTTCTTTTAAACATTGACAGTCTATCAGAACACCCCATTTTTAACTTTTTGAAGGCGTAGCAGGCTGTGGCTCTCATGTTCAGAAATTCCTGCATCTTCAAGAATCCGAAGTAGTAGAATCTGGACAGAGTCGGATGGAGAGACAAGCAAACTCCCATTGTGCTGGCATTTAAGTGACTGGTGTCTTCACTTTAAGTTTAAATCTAGCTTAATAGAAACACAGCATACCAGCCTGGTACATTAATGCAGATTATCATCTAATGGTGGAAAGGAACATTATGACTTTGTTTTCAGTTCAGCATTTATCTTTAAAAATACATATATTCTTAGGGCGCCCAGGTGGCTGAGTTGGTTGAATGTCTAACTTTGGTTCAGGTCATGATCTCACAGTTTGTGAATTCAGGCCCAGGATTGTGCTCCCCGCCATCAGCACAGAGCCCACTTCAGATCATCTGTCCCCCTCTTTCTGCCCCTCCCCCACTCGTGCTCGCGCTCTCTCTTTCTCCCTCTCTCTTTCTCTCTCTCTCTTAAATAAATAAAACATTAAAAATGCATATATCCTTAAGTATTATGAACGAGTGTGTACAGATATGCATATGCACACAGATGTACATGCACACATGCGTGCGCACACACGCACACACACACACACACAGAGTGTCTGAATTAGTTTCAGTAAAACCTGCATCAGTGCAGAGGTACTCATAGAGTGCCTTCAATAAAAAAGTCACTGTGTGTTATGCGATAACACTGAACAGACTCCAGACAGCCTCTTATCTTAGATATACAACAACATAGCATAACTCAAGCCTAAAGAAGTTAAAGCATTAGGTAACAGTAGCAACAGTAGCATGTTCATGGGGTAATAACTCTCCTGGAGCATAACCCAGGATGGGTTTTATTGAATTCAGTTTATTTAGCTGGGATGAACCCAGATAGGCATCTCATTTACAAGAAGGTGCTCGCAAGAGGGCAGGTTATTACAAGCACACTTGGAAGATAAGCAATAGAAAATTGAGTAAAATCAGAGATCAGGAAGGGAGCAGAAGTAGTTCCTGGTTCAGCTTCTTGCCTTAGACAGGTCTATATTTACTCCAGCTCAGCAGAATTAGTATTGCCTTCTCAGACATCTCCAGGGAGGAATGGTATGTGATTCTCCTAAGAACCTGAGTTACTCTTATTGTCAGGATTGCTTTATGGCTAATTCAAGTTTCCTCTTTTGGCAACGTAAGTGCCTTTTGTTTCTCTGCGGGGAATTAGGATAGTTATCCAACATTTCTTCAAAATTGTTCTTTTAAAAAAGTGACAATAGTTGTCATCTCTTAGCTTCCCCAGGAACCCACGCAAATTGGTTAACTGTAAAATTGACTGGACGCTATTTTTCTACCCCTTTAATCATTTTCCTGTTTTTAAGGATTTTGATCTATCTTCCCTTACTTCTTGCCTCCCTCCCTCTCTCCCTTTCTTTCTTTCCTTTTCAAACTTAAGTCTAACAGATTTTTACTTGGTTATTTCAGTGTTCAAGCCTGTGTCCTGGGCACTGCTGCCAATTTTGCTGAATGATGGACTCTGCGCCCTGGGGTAACTCCTGAGTCTTACGGTCTTAACCAAGCTTTATCCAAGACAACAGACTAATCATATGGCCGGAGGAGTTGTTGGTTGTTTTGGTTCCAGAGGTATTTTTAAAGAATATTTTGTTTATTTATCTGTTTGTTTGCTTTGGAGGGAGGGGCAGAGACAGAGAGAGAGAGAGAGAGAGAGAGAGAGAGAATCTTAAGCAAGCTCCATGTTCAGTGTGCATCTTCATGTGGAGCCCAGTCTTACCACCATGAGATCATGACCTGAGCTGAAATCAAGAGTCAGATGTTTAACAGACTGAGCTATCCAGGTGCCCCACACCCCTAGAGGTATTTTTTTAATGTTTATTTATTTTTGAGAGAGAGAGAGAGACAGAGTATGACCAGATAGAGGGAGACACAGAATCTGAAGCAGGCTCCAGGCTCTGAGCTGTCAGCACAGAACCTGACATGGGGCTCGAACTCACGAGCTGTGAGATCATGAATTGAGCTGAAGTTGGACACTTAACTGACAGAGCCATGCAGGTGACTCCAATGTATTTTTTATGAGACAGAAGAGTCATATCTCAGCTGAGTTGTCTTTGCAATAGAATGCCATGCATGAGGATTGTATTCATTGATAAATATTGATCAACTGATGATGTGTCCCTCCACACAGGTGTCTGCTGACAATGCCTTGTTCGCGTGATTTGCCAAAGTTGCCTGCTCCACCAGGCTGTAGTCCGTTGTCAGGCCATCACTCTCAGCCCCCACACTTCACAGCTGCCTCCTGTCCCGGACCCCACAACTCAGAGTGCTTCTCGGTGCTTACCATTGCTTTCTGCTCCTACGTTTCTCTAGAGATAATATTATGCTACATTAATAGATACATTTTTGTTTCTGAAATTTCATTTGTACCTATATTTATTCTCTTCCTTTGAGAACTGGGATTCTCTCAAAAAACAAATGTTCTTTCTATTTAATAGGCCTTTACTTGGAAGTTGGTTTTCTAGAGAAAACACATATATTTATATAATATCTAACTCCTTTGGATGCCTCATCTTTTCTCTTGTTCCATATAAACTTTTTCCTTCCCTAAAGATTATTTTTTGGTTTAAAAAATTTTTTGAGGATTTTCTAAATCAGAAAATATTCTTTAAGTGTCTCTCCCACGAAAGCTTCTGTGCATGGCACTGATGATGGTAGGAAATGAATGTAAAAGGGGTCCTCTCTTCTAAAATCTCACACACACAGGAACTGGGTGTGTGAAATACTTTAGTTAAGAAACAAAGCATGAGGGGCACCTGGGTGGCTCAGTTGGTTAAGCATCCAACTCTTGGTTCGCTTCAGGTCATGATCTCATGGTTTGTGAGTTCAAGCCCCACGTCGGGCTCCATGTTGCAGGTGCAGAGCCTGCTTGGGGTTCTCTGTCTATCTCTCTGTCCCTCCCTCCCTCTCTCAAAATAAATAAATAAACTTAAAAAAAAAAAGAAACAAAGTGTTATAATCAGTTGGATTAGGTATAGACCTACCCAAAGGAGTTAAGGGGCAGTTACATATTTTCATTTTTAAACATTTTCTTTCCTTACAATCTTATTAAATCAAATTGGTGGTTGCTTTTATCAAATCATCCATTAACTTCAAAAAAACCTTATTGAGGTATAATTTATAGGCCATAAATTCACCCAGTTAAAGTATACAATTCAGTGATTTTTAGTAAATTCACTCAGTTGTCCAATCATCACATCATCCAATTTTAGAGCCTCCCTATCCCTCCAGTAAGACCCCTCACTGCCGTTTCTAGTTAACCCCCACCCCGGCCCCAGGAGAACACTATTTTACTTTTGGTCACTATAGGTTTGCCTTTACAGGACATTTTATATAAACAGAATCATACAATATGTGGGTTTGGGGGTCAGCTTCTCTTACTCAGCATGGTGTTTCCAAAATCAATCCATGTTATAGAATGTATTAGTATTTCATTCCTTTCTAGATTGCTGAATTGTGTTCAATTGTATGATAAACCAGATTTTGCCAATCTATTTACCAGTCACCCGTTAACTTTTTAATCCTGTTAACTTGATTTCTCCCTGCTTCCTCCCTGTCTCTCAATAAAGAGTTCTGTAGACACCATCTCAGACATATTCCAGAATCCTGTCTTAGTCCATGCCCAAATTTTATTTTTCTAGGAAAATCTAATTAAAGTCATTAAATACTTAGCACTCCAGGTTATCTCTGCAGAGATAGGGAGCAGATGTGGGAGGTGGGCAGACAGCTCTCACCCACTTTTTATTTTTGATTCGAGGGTTAAAAAAAGAGTCTGATTCTAATAATATATTTACCTTTTAAATAGACGAATATACTGTGACTTCTGGGAAAAGGACATACATTAACCTCTAGAAGTTGTTGGAATATATTGCCCACATGAATGCTTCTGCTGAGTTGGTTACCTTTCAATGACCGCTGTGCCCATTATCAGCCACATTCAAATTTTGTGGTATGTGGTATGCACTCAAGATTTTAAGGTGTTAGAGACATTTCCTTCTTTCTGTGTAAGGCAGAGTGACCCAGTGTCTCTGGAAGGTAAATACAGTCTCTGTGTGTGTGTGTGTGTGTGTGTGTGTGTGTGTGTGTGTGTGTGGTTTGGAAGAATTATTGAGCCGTGTTTACAGTGGGTCCCCTTTGTCTGCAGGGCACATACTTCACATTTTCGTAACGGTAATGGGCTACCTGCCAATGACATTTCACAGTTCTCAAACTGCATGCTTTCTTCGGGAATATAATTCCTCATCTGCTTTGCCCTTTCCCTTTGAGTTTTACATTTCATCCTGTGCAATGCACCAATCAACACAGATTCAGGCAACTCCTCATTTCTCCTTCCTTTGATGACCCTGAAGCTCTTCATCTGGTCAGTCGATGGCGCCCGGAGGAATGTGGTGGGACGTGCCTCCGCAGGGGTGCTGGGAAGCCTGGCCTGCTGCTGTATTGTTTCCTAATTTTCTCTGTCTTTCTCCTGACACCCTTCTGCTGTTCCTTTTCCACCTTAAAACGAGAGAGGGAGAGAGAGAGAGAGAGAACCAAGAATTTGAATAACTTGAAATGTACTAAATTGCTCATTGTTATTACAGGAAAGCTTTATGCAGTGCAATAATCTGCTTACATACACTCCATTCTCTTACACAATAGCGTCTCTTTCATGGCTCCTCTCCTCTGCTTGGCAAACCGAACAGTTCTACCTTCTCATTCCCACCCTATTGCGTACTCAAGAGAAGCCAACAGAGCTTCGTTTTGTTTTGTTTTTGTTTTTACTCTGTTTGTTGCCTTAGATCTGGGTCCCTGCACAGGGCGACCGGCTGCACCTGCTGTAGAGGGAGCTCTCGTGTTTCACATGGAGAGCCTCCGGCTTTCTCACAGCATTTCCCAGAGAATGGATTCTGTGAAAAGCAAGCCAGCTTTCCTTGAAGCATCAAAATGGTAATGGTCGAGACCCTATCAAAGTTCACGGAGGTGTTATGGCAGGTTGGCAGGCACCCGTTAACTGAAAAAGTGTTAGATAAAACACAGCCACTAGAATCCTATCCTCACTATGAAGTTTCCTGAGTCCTGGGTACCCTGGAGACACTAAGCAAGCTGTATATCTTCTCTGTGCATCACTTCTCTTATTTTCAGGGATAATTACATCTTTCTGTATTTTCCTACACCTTACACTTCAGAAGAGCATCAAAAACTCCCAAGTCAAACTGTATTAAGAATGAAATTATGTTATTAAAAGTGACTTCAGAAAAATATTTACAAATACAAATAAATAATTTACTTGAATATTTTGAATTTGCAAAATGACTCTGATGCTTTGCAATGGAAGTCTTTCTTATGCAAATTTGAAATTGCAGATGAACTCCAAATGGGATCCTTGACTCATGAGGGAAATAGGGAAAGAATTGGAGCATTTTACAATACTCTAATGGACATATTACTATTTCTCTGCTGTTTTTAATTTGAGGTAGACATAATATCATCTGGGCTAGGACTTCCTACTTGTAGTATTATTTTTAGTTGTCAGTAAAATCTTAATTTTCTGGTTCCCAACTAGCGCTAAGAAACATTTAGCAAAAGCTAGAGTCCAGATGAATAATGAAGAGGTCAGGTCGATTCATTTCAGCTGTTTTTATGTCCCTGGTGCAGTGGAGACACTGAGTTGAGGATGCGGAAGGAGCAGATGTTTATCTCACGGAGCTAAGAGGCTAGTTAGAAATCTAAGACAGCTCAGCGTTTCAATCCAAGGCATGAAGAAGCTACAACTAAAATGTTTGTGTGAGTTCAGTTTATAGTAACCTAGGAAACATAAAAGGAAAGGAGGAGTTTTAAAAATACACAATTAGAAATTGAAATTTTTCTCAGATCCATGAACTTTCCTCTTTTCATATCAGTCTGGAGGCAGCAAGCCTGCGTCTTCTGTGCCTCAGTAACTTAGCAGGTGCTTGGGTCACTTTATTGGATAAGCAACTGTGTATAAGAGCCAGACAGAAACACCGATTTGTGTCACTTCTGTCCCAAATGTCTTTGAGGAGGTTTGACTGTTAAAAACAATTTTAGACACATTTTTGTGGTTTGAGTTTGGGTTTATCTACAAGACTGTTTTAGAGTTAAATGTTTTGATGAAAACATTAAGAAACAAAAGGACTATAAGCAAATTGATCCAATTCCTTGTTTTTAAATTGATGATGTTTTTATTTCCCATTTGATGAGTACTATCCAGAGGTTCAATGTGTCAACTAAAGTTGCAAACACAGGAACGCTAGATTGTCGCTCTTTTGCCTCCCAGGAGAGACCTTCTTGGAGACCTTTGTTGCCCTCTATTATCATTATTTACTTAAATTTATACCAAATCAATGTCCAAAAAAATTTAAATATGTTGCAACATTATAGAATAAACCACCTAAAACCAGAATCACTCCCCCTGCTCATCAGAGAAAAAAATAGGAAGCATTGAGGTGGCAAGCCCTCATTATTCCAGTTTAGTTTTCAGTTTCCTGCCAGATGAGATAAATTATAAGCATGGAGCTGTATTATTCCCGTTATTCTAGTTGGTAGCCTTAAGCTGGGTTCCAAATTTCATAGGTCATGGAAAGGAGAAGAAAGTAGATTTTTGTGGAATATCCGTCAGGTTTTGACTTACACAAAGCATCAGAGGGAAGAATGGATAAGAAGTGCTCTCCAATATTTGCATGGGCATGTTTTAGAAGGATGGTGGTGGGGAGCACTCTTCTGAACCTGTAGCTCAGAGTCGGGGAAGTTTCTCTTCTGTGGGAGGGCTGGGCCAAAGTCTCTTCCTAATTGTTTTCAGACTACCTACTTTTATTCCCCCCTCAAAAGAACATCAGTACTGGCAGCTTTTCAGCCATGAAATTATGAGGAATGGGGCTAATCCTGTTTGGGTTGTGATAAGGAATCAAACAAAACGTACTTATAAAGATGCTTACAGCTTTGAACTCTGTGAACGCCGTAGAAGTGCAAGGCATTATGGCCACACCAATTCTTGGGTCCCTTCTTTATTTATTTAGGGGTGACCTAGGTTTTGTTTAGTATCTCAATATCACCATCCTTACAGTTGAAGCACGAGGCATGCTTCAGCCACCTGACATTAAATACTAAGTCCAGAGGCCGAGCGGTCTCCTCTTCCACGTTTCAGATTCTGTTCTGGAAACGGGCCCGGTGGGGATCTGTGGGAACTGAGCCCTTCATGTTTGTTTCTGGTGTTTAACCTGGCATTCTTGATCACTGATCAGTTTCCTTCCTTCAAGATGAAACTTTTCTATTCCCTTGTGATTGAGTGACAAAAATGAGACGAAAATGTCAAAATAAACAGCCTAGAAAACTCGCTGTGGTTCCTGAATCAACTTTAAACACCCAGAGTTTTTAACATAATCAGCTGGTTCCCAGAAGTACAATAAAAGGAAACCAGAAGTATTTTAGTCCCTGGTTGTTTATGAATCAACTCAATTTTCCTCTTCAGACTTTGAAGGTCACAGAATCAAATCATGTAGAGCCAGAGAAGGGAGATTTCCCCCTTTCTGTCAGTCCTGCTGCCCACCTTTTTTCCCCAGTTCTGTTACAAGTGGAATTTTGCTAAATTTAAGTAGAGCTGTGCTCAGAATTTCCAGGTGAAGCAGATCACAGTGAAAGCTGCCTTGGAAATTACTGGGAGGGAAGCATCAGTGACATAAAAGGCAAGTTTCTGGATACTTTCAGTGTATTAGCAGTGCTTTCTCTTAGTGCACAGGCTTGGGAATGTTTGGTCTCAGGTGGGAACCCAAAGAAGAACAGCCTACATACATCTCTCCAACTAAGCCAAGGTACTTCATGTCTGGAATAAAGCCAGTGAGGCTTGGAACTAAGGAGCATGGAGCTGGATTTATGTAGGAAGTGGATAATTAAGCCTGAGTCTTAGACACACACAGGAAAGTGAAAGAAGAAGAAAAAAATGACATTATTTTCTAGAGATCGAACCTAGAGTATCTTAGTGTCCTCATTGTATGTGACCTTTAGAGAATACAGCAAAACTGTTGGCATATTTTGGCACATATAGGTACATAAATAGTATAACTTCTTTTCCTTGCGGTTTTTTCTTTTTACTATATACTGATGTCAAATAGTATAACTTTTGTTTTACTTTGCAGATTAGTCAGTAACATATGCTATTATTTCATAACATAAATAATTTCATAATGTTTATGTACCTCTTTTTAGGACATAGTGAATAGCAAAGAAATATGTATCTAATCAATAATCTTGTTATACAATTCCAGAAACCTCCCATCAATGCCCCCTACATCCAACTGATACACCAAAGCATAGAGAAAAAAAAGTAATATTCAAAATAAGAATTAAGATGTATCAAATGCCTATGTGCAAGGCATTGTCTTAGGTATTGTGTATTAGGTATTCCAGTGAATCCTCCAAGTAGCCCTAAATGCAAGTCTGACTATTTGCCATTTCTATATAAGAAGGTAGGCTCAGAGAAATCTTATTCAAGTGTCAAAGCTGCCACTGGAGCAGAGCTTACTCTCACCCTAAAGTCTGGGTTCTTTCCATCTCACCAAATGCCAAGATTGTATTGGAAGTCCAGAAAGTTAGTGCATAAGGTCTTCTCACTGCTTTTTCACTCTTGGTTTCTTGAGAGCATCTGAAGGAGACTAGTTCTACTAAGTGTAGACAGGTCTGGGTGTGGTATTAGGATAATCCTTTCCTCTTCACCCTCCTGAAAGTTGTGTTTTGGATTTTTTTCAGAGCTGGGGAGGCTTGCAGTAATAGAAGTCAAATCAGATCCTTGAACGTGGTCCTGATATATCAGGTTTGTCTGAGGAGGGCAGGGCGAGGCATCAGAGGTCAGATTGCAGGAGAGAGTCCTTCAAGCCTAAGAGAGGATTCTGCTAAGGGAAGGTGTGTTGAGTATGGTGAATCTGACTCAGTAAAGAGAAAGTGCAGTTCTAAGTATGCCCAGCTTGGTTTTTCTTGAACCTGTCCCTGCCCTGCTACTCTGGAGAGTTCTGTGCATCCCAAGGTGGGCAGGGCTATCTGTGTAAGAGAAGGTGTTGCTCCTTGAGCCAGCCTTCCACCATCTTGGAGCCTAGCCTGCCCTACCACAGCACCCTCCAGCAGTGGGAGCTCTCCACCTTTTGCAGCCAGCAGCTGGTAGCCCAATGCCTGGAGGATTGAGACTGGTAGCCAAGAATTGATCTTCAATCAGGGGAAGCAGAGATCAGCAGGAGTATGCAGTGGCCATGGCCTAGTGGCATGGGGTCGTGAGGTCAGAAGTAAAGAGAGTCCTGGATTTCTGTGTCAGGCTCCAGGGGTGGTAGTCAAGATTTAATCTAGAATGATTCACAAGAATGTTTGAAACATCCTCATAGACTTAAGGAAATAATTAGGGCTGGATAGAGAAAAGGCTTTTGAAAAGGGATTGGATTCCTTCCATGCAGGTTGATTGAGGCCACAAGCCCTTGAGAGTAGCCATGTCTTCATAGACAGGGAAGGGCTGGAGCTGCTCCAATTACATGAACAATGAGAATCCAGAATAGCGTGGCTGGTGTGTAGTGAGTAGGTACTTGTGTCTCGTGGGATCACACCACCCAGGTCAGATAGGTTGGATAAAAATATCTAATGACTGTGCATACCCTCTAGTTCCAACAACGCAGTTCCCTCCTGACCACGGCTTGACTACTCTCCAAATAGAGGGCCACGGAAAGGTCTCAAGTTGGCTGCCATGTTGTATAATGTCTAGTTCACAGTTGCCTCTTAAATGTGCAATGAAATCAGGCTTGATAACTATACATGGAACAGCTCATCCTGACCCTACTTCCTCTAAAGTTAGGGAGATAGCCAGAGGCAAAGACTTGGAGGTGACTAGTGTGACTATGTAGCCGCAAAACACAATACAAAACTTTTAGAGTGTTGGTATTAGGCTTAGTGAGAAGGAGCACTAGTGGTGATACAGATGGAAGATATAGTTTCTGAGGTACATGTGGAGGTGTGGACCAGCCTGGACAGCAGCTCTGAACCATGTCCAGTGAGCACAGCCTCCCACAAAGCCTCAATTCCTCACTGGACGTGGCCCTGACTTGTTGGCCGTCACACTCCGTCTGCCCAGAGTGAAGTCCTAGCAGGTGGTGGGAAGGTCCGGGTCATGTTACCAAGCCTCTTATACTCCTTCAACTCTCCAACTCCAGAAAAATGACATCTAGGACCCTTTACCTTGTATTGGGACATGGGCCCCTTTGGCAGTCCAGGGAATCCAATGAACTCTTTATCAGAATAATGTTCTTTTTTTTTTTACTTTTATTTTTTATTTTTTTAAATGTTGATTTATTTTTGAGAGAGAGAAACAGAGCACGAGCAGGGGAGGGGCAGAGAGAGAAAGAGGAGAGGGAGACACAGAATTAGAAGCAGGCTCCAGGCTCCAAGGTGTCAGCACACACCCTGTCACAGGGCTCGAACTCATAAACTGTGAAATCATGACCTGAGCCAAAGTCAGAGGCTTAACCCACTGAGCCACCTAGGTGCCCCAGAGAATAGTGTTCTTAAAAACATAAAATACTTTAGGATTACGAAAGAAACCAATTATATGGAAATATAGTCTGAAATATCTATAGGGACTTCAAGAAATATCTATGGGGACTTCTAAGTTCAGTTAAGGGTAATGAAAAGAAAGATGTAACTTTCTTTCATATTTTTCAACAGACCCCTGAAATTCTGTCTGTAGACCTTAGATTAAGACCTCTTGCCTTATGTGTTAGTGGAAAATGCCTTTAAAAAATCACACACCTAAGGAAGAAGTCAAACTTTCCCTTTTTGCAGATGACATGATACTCTACATGGAAAACCCAATCGACTCCACCAGAAACCTTCTGGAACTGATCAATGAATTCAGTAAAGTCGCAGGGTACAAAATCAATGTACAGAAATCAGTTGCATTCCTATACACCAAAAATGAAGCAGCCGAAAGAGAAATTAAGAAACTGGTCC
>NC_043713.1:47437673-47448257 GCF_006229205.1 Suricata suricatta
CTCCTACACTGTTGGTGGGAATGGAAACTGATGCAGCCACTCTGGAAA
Source organism: Suricata suricatta (assembly GCF_006229205.1). NCBI lineage: Eukaryota > Metazoa > Chordata > Mammalia > Carnivora > Herpestidae > Suricata > Suricata suricatta. The sequence continues at coordinate 47,437,722 of NC_043713.1, forward strand.
ACAGTGTGGAGGTTCCTCAAAAAACTATCCATAGAACTCCCCTATGACCCAGAAATAGCTCTGCTAGGGATCTACCCAAGGGATACAGAAATGCTGATGCATAGGGGCACATGTACCCCAATGTTCATAGCAGCAATGTCAACCATAGCCAAATCATGGAAAGAGCCTAAATGTCCATCAACTGATGAATGGACCAAGAAGATCCCTACAGATATATATATATAATGAAATACTACGTGGCAATGAGAAAAAATGAAATCTGGCCATTTGTAGCAAAATGGATGGACCTAGAGGGAGTCAGAGAAGGACAGATACCATATGTTATCACTCATAGGTCTAACAGGAGAAACCTAATAGGAGACCATGGGAATGGGAAAGGAAGGGGGGGAAAGAGTTGGGGAGAGGAAGTGAGGCAAATCATGAGAGACTTTTGAATGCTGAGAACAAACTGAGGGCTGAAGAGGGGGTGGGTGATGGTCATGGAGGAGGGTACTTGTGGGGAAGAGCACTGGGTGTTATATGGAAACCAACTTGGTAATAAACTATATAAAAAAAATTAAAAAAAAAATCACACACCTTGTTCTGGGTACAATTACTTAGCTCAACAGCAGGATTACCCAGTGTATGTAATAATGAAAAGATAATTCCAAGCCTCACCATAAGGGCCAGTCTGTGGACATGTGAAATTAGTTATTTCCAAAGCCTTGGAAGTTTGAGCAGGCAGAGACAGGCAAATGCACCAGGGCCAGCACAAACTGTCATTTATGGAGGGGGGAAGCAAGGGAAAGTTCTAGTAGTTCCAAAAGATTGAGCAATACTACCAACTAGATAGCTACTCCAAGACTCATTTAGGGCAATTTTTTAAAGAGTTAATGTTTATTTATTTTTGAGACAGAGAGAGCACAAGCAGGGGAGGGGCAGAGAGAAAGGGAGCTACAGAATACAAAGTACACTCCAGGCTCTGAGCGGTCAGCACAAAGCCCAATGCAGGGCTCAAATTAATGAACCACGAGATCACGATCTGAGCTAAAGTCAGATGCCTAACTGACTGAGCCACCCAGGTGCCCCTAGAGAAATTTCTATAAAGAGTAGGAATAAGGAAAGGAAGCTGGGACCCCAGTTTGAGCACAAAGTGGAGGGCTGTGAAGTAGGTCAGATTTGGACTTGGGTCCCAGTTTCATTTACCCTTGACATCTGGGTGACCTGTATAAGTAAAAACAACAACAATAAAAAAAACTCTGCCTTACGGTTTTTTAAAATTTATTATTATTAATTTTACTTGTATGGCAGAGAGAGTGAGGGGAGGAGAGGGGCAGAGAGAGAGAGAGAGAGAGAGAGAGAGAGAGAGAGAGAATCTTAAGCAGGCTCCATGCTCAGCCGGACACAGGTTGTATCCCACAACCCTGGGATCAGGACCTGAGCCGAAATCAAGAGTTGGATGCACAAGAGACTGAGCCCCCCAGGTGCCCCTCTGCTTTATGGTTTTGATCCCCATTGTTAAAAGGGAGCTAATGCCTCACAAAGGTTTGTGATGGCCCCGTACAATAATAGATACATAAAAGCCTGCCTGTAAATGTCAAAGACCTGAGCATATATTTGTTACTATTACTCTCTTACAAACTGCCATCTGCTTAACTTTACTCAAAATCACTGGGCAGCAGTCTCAAGGCAACCCTGCTGCCGTTCGCAAGTGGAGGCAAGTCCCTTGTGGTTTCTGTCACTTTGCCCTCTGTGGGGACATTGCCATGACTGGCAGCTCTGCCAGACTGACTGACTCTATGATCCAAAGGCCAGTAAAGATGACCTTTGGTTCTCCTGAGAGTCCTGGGCCTCTGTTTTCCTGAGAAATCTCCCTTTGACCTCCTACCCTTCTGGCTCGCCTCCTAGCTTCCCTTCTCTCTCCTGCTGCTGGCCTGTGTCCAGGGCCCTGGGATGCAGGTGAGGAGTGGGAATAGAGACCCCAAGGTGGGAGAGAAAATGGAGTGGTGGAGTGGGGGGTGGAGGGGCTCTCAATTGACGGCTGCCTCCCTGAGGCCTGCAGGGTCAGGGTTTCTATAGACAGCCAGCAGCAGGAGTCCACGGAATAAAGTATATTGAAGTCATTCAGCTTTGAAGACTTCCTGTATACTTTTAAGCTGCCCATGACATCATTTTGCTGGGCGGCTCAGAACAATAGGCGGGGGAGGGCTGAAATGAACCAATCTACAAAGCGACAAGAACAGAGTGAGAGGTTGAGACAGAAGCTGACACGGTCAGTGTGGACATTCTCAAACTAACTGGCCTGAAAGAGCTAGTCCCTGAGTTTCCAGAGGTGGCCCTGGAGAGCGCCCCTCAGTCTACCAGCCCCGACCCGCCCACGCTGAGCCCATGACCCTGCTCTGTGGAACAACAGCGGCAGACACACAGGGAAAGTCACATGACTTCCAAATGGCCCATCTATCCAAGTTCAATAAATTAGCAGCCAAAAATTTTAATCAGATATTTAATCTTTCCTCCCTGTAAGGGAGACTGGGTGTTTACTGTGGCTCTAGGCCAGGTTAATCTCGGAGAAGAAAGATTGCTTGCCATGTCCTTGGTGCAGGGAGGCCCTGAAGAAGTCACTTTTGCCTGTTGAGCGTTTCTCAACCTGTGGGTAGCCCTTGTCCTGTACTTGCAACCCTCTGTAGTTTGCGTCAGGGCTGAACAGTGACAGGCGAGGGACTTCCACATCTTATATATGCACTGGGATAGGGAACCACCAGACAGAGTTCTGCAAAAATTAGTTCTCTGACCGTCTTGTCTGAGACCTGGTCTCCCCCATTCTTCTCTGTCCCTCCCCACTGACCTCTACTTCCCACCATCTCTTCGCCCTTCCACCTCATAAAGCCTAGAGTTGTCTACAGGGGGACAAGGGCTTGACGGAGTCCTGCCAGAGAGCTCCTAACTCTGGTAGCAGGACTCAGCTAATTTACGAATAATTAACAGATATCTACATTGCTGACTATAGTTGAAATCTATTAATTTATTCAACAAGTAACAATTGAGTGTCAGAGGTCTTCTAGGTTCTTGAGACAAGTCAAAGAACAAAAGAGACAAAATTATCTGCCCACATGTAGCTTATACTCTAATAGTAGGAGACAGATACTTAGTAATAAACAGAACAAAGAAACAATCTAAAGTTAGAAGTGACAAGTGCTATGAAGAAAAGAAAGGCACCAGATAAGACAGGCTGGGCATGTGTGTCAGGGGGAGATATTATACTGTAAAACAATGGTACCATCCCCATGATGGGATCCCCTGAGAATGTTGCTTTAGTGGGATGTTGATAGATGCCATAGAGGTGGGGTGACAAATTGGCTCATGGTCAAGATGTGTAAACTGAGTCAGGGTAGAGCAATGAGAAGGAGAGATATTTTGGAGACTATGGTAATAGGTACAAAAGACCTTGAAGGCCGGAAGCAGCCATGAGTGGAAATGGAAATGAAAAGCCATGTAGGAGAGACATCCAAGGAGAGGAGAGGAAACAGCCAGCCACTGGCTGAGCAGGGCAGAAGCCTCAGAAAGGAGAATCAAGCTCTAGATGTCTGGATGTTTCCACCTGTCTAGTTTTGAGTCTGGGTGACTATGAGAATGAATGGACTTGTAACTCAAATGTAGATGTCAAGAGAGGCAGGACTGGGGAGCTTAGGTAGAAGTCAAGTTTTCGTAAACATACAAGAATCCTGTTACTAGAGTGGTGATGGATAAAAGCATCAGAATAATAAAAGTCACAAATGTCAGGGGTGCCTGGGTGGCTCAGTTGTTTAAGTGTCTGACTTTGGCTCAGGTCATAATCTCATGGTTCATGAATTCAAGCCCCACATTGGGCTCTCTGCTATCAACGCCCAGCCTGCTTCAGATCTTCTGCCACCCTCTCTCTCTCTGCTCTTCCCCTGCTTGTGCACTCTCTCTCTCTCTCTCTCTTTCTCAAAAGTAAAAAATTAAAAAAAATGTTTTAATTAAAAAAAAAAGGAAGTAGCAAAATGACAAATGCCAAGAAGTGATCAAGAGGTAGGAGAAAACATAGAAGAGTGCTGTATCTCAGGAATATGGCAAGTCATGGTTTTAAACCAGTGCTTCTTCAACTTTGCTCCCATTAGGACTATCAGAGGAAAGCAGACATTTCAGTTCTCAGGCTGCCTCCCATACCAGTTACATCAGAATCTCGGGTTGGAACCCAGGAATCAGTTGTTCTTAACGCTTTTTAGGTGATGGCAATTTGCAGTCAAAGCTGAGAAACAGTGTTTTAAGCCAGGAAGAATGGATAACAGCTGCAGAGAGATGAAGATGAATGAGGGTTGAAAAAAGGTGGTGGAATCTGGGGAGTAGGAGAGAGCTGATGGACCTTTCTGGAATGGATTGCTACTAAAGTGTAATGTAGCCCACAAATGTGGCATCATCTGGGAGCTTTTTAGAAATGTAGAACCTCAGCCCCACCTTAGCCCCCTCAGTCCAAATCTGCACTTTAACAAGATTCCCAGGTATTTACAAATACTAATGCTTGGGGCCCCATTCCAGCCTAACTAAATCAGAATCTCAGAGTTTGGGTCCAAAAATCAGTATTAAAAGCAAACAAACAAGCAAACAAAAAATACCACCTTCCCTGTGATTTTAACATTATTGGGGATTGAGAACCACTGATCTGGAGCAGTGTTTCTCAAACTTTAATGTGTCTAAGAATCACATCCATCTGGCTAAAATGCAGCTTCTGGGTCAGTGGGATGGGTCCTGCATTCTGCATTAGTGACAACTCCTAGGTGAGGATGGGGGGCTTGTTCACAGACCACACCTGAAGTAGCAAGGCTGTGGAGCAGTGGTTCTCATGGTGTCCCTGAATAAGGACTCTGGTAGCACCTGAGAACTTGGTAGAAATAAAATTCTCAGCCTTAGTCCAGACTTAATCAAAAGTTTAGGGTTGAGATCTAGAAATCCATGTTTTAACAAGTCATCCAGGCATTACAGTAAATAAGCAATGATAAAATGATGTATATAGGTTTATTGCTGATCCCCCACCCTCGCCTGTAATTTTTTTTTCAGAAATTGGTGGTAAATGGAATAAGAGAGCTGGACACTTTTTATTCAATAAGACAAAATTTCTCCAGAGTGGTTGGAAGAAGGCATGTCAGAATTCCCTTAGTGTTGTCAAACACTACCATGGACATTCTGCCATGTCCAGGACCTGTCACTTGCCTTTTCCCTGCTCCCCAGTTCCAACCACTCTGCTGTAACTTCTCTCCCTAAGGGTGTTGTCAAGGCCAAGGGAGTTCTGAGCAGGTGAGAAGCCAGAGGGAAAGGAGTCCTCAGAGAAGGAAGGTGAAAACCACACTTCTGAGGGAGGGAGGTTGGAAGGAGGAAGGTGTGGGTGTAGATAAGGACAACTTTGTAAGTGGAGAGAAAGTATGCTGAAAGAGTTAAAAATAGCTGTCATCCTTGACCATCTATCTGTCAGCCATTTATTTGTTTTATACTCATTCACCCAAACCCTCACAAAAACCCTACAGGGTAGATTGCCAGTCTACTTTTGCTGCTTAATGAGTAAAGAAATTTAGGCCAAAATGTGTTTAGTAACTTCCCTGAGATCACATGGGTATTAAATGACAGACCTGAGATTTGGATCTTGGTCTTTCTGGCACTCTGCCATGTTGGGGTAGAGACTGGAAAAATTGGGGGAGTTTTTGCTGTGTGACCTATTTTTGTTGGTGGAATAGGCATTGAAATGAAAGCCCGGGCCTTGAAGTGTCAGGGCACAGGTGAACTGAAGTGGGATAAGAAGTTAGAGTTTATCTTTTTAGGATTATAGTCAGACCTTTATCATTAACTGTGTGACTTCCTATCTTGGGCTTTCTTCTGTTTTTTTATTTACAAAATAAAGAATGTGGATTTGCTGGACTCTAGGGCTCTTGGGATTTACAAAGTCCCATGGTTTAAAGATTCTGTGAGTGTGGAATGCAACAGAGCATCACAAGATGAATTAAGAACCACAGAGCAGCACTTGGGGAGTCCCTTGGGAGTCCCATAACATGGCTCTGGAGTGTGATGAGTCCCAGAGTTGGGTGACTTGCTCCTGTTAATCAGTGAAAGGGTTAAAGATGTTAGCTGGAGAGGAGAAATGTCCAATATGGCTTTGAGGACACAAGGCTGGCCCAGAGCTGGGCACTGGAGTGGTAAACAGGGCAGGGCAGGAGTAAACGGAGGCCTAGTGTGCTGAAATGCATGCTGTGGGAGTCCAGGCAACGGATGGGGGTGAATTTGATTTTTCAATAAGGTGATAAATGATAAAGGCTGAACGATGACAAATGAGCAGGCCACTTCTACATTTCAGGCAATGGATCAGAGGATCAGAGCTTTTGAATTAAAATGTTACAACCTCTGCATAGTTTCTCTCTATGGAACATGGAATCTCTCATTTCTTCTAAACATTCTTTCCTGGATCTTTGAATGCCACAACCCAATTTTGTTTGTTCACATGACTTCATTAGGATGATGAATATCATATCAGGTCTGTGGACATTCTTTTACCTTGACACTAAAACAACAGTGGTGACAAAAAACAGGTTAAGGCGTAATGGATCTCCCTCTTCCATGGAATTACCCAAGACAGAGTAATAGACTCATCAGGTATTGCCCTCAATTATTGTGAAACTTGTTCATCATGATTGTTTCTGAAAACCCCATTATGTAAAAAGCATTTACCCTGAGTCATCTTGGTTCTCAGAGAGAAGGGTTCCAAATGCACCATTCTTGTCTTAGTGCCTCTGTTGACATAGGCAAAACAAAGTGAGGAATTAAATGACATCTGGAAAATTTGATCCATGGCATCAACAAAATGGAAAAGTGTTGACCTTAAGATCCTTCTGTTCTTTGAACATTAGTTTTGTTGTTTGTTTGTTTCCTTCCTCCCTCTGTCTCTCCATCATTCCTGCTGCCCTCCCCCCACTATCAGTTCTTTGGCTAATTACCTTATGTTTTCATTAATTTATTCATCAATATTTGTTGAGATTTACTCTGCCAGCTGCTATGCTAGACACTGGAGATTTAACAGATTTAGTGAGAAAGATGTTGAACTTTCACTTGGATTTAACAGTATAATGAAGAAGATATATTAAACAAGTAATTATAATAAAATGATGAGGGTTATTATAAGGCAAATATAGGATATTAACTTTTGGCAGGTGTAAAACCAACTCTAAGTTTTGTAGGAGACCTCTCTGAAAAGGAAACATAAATTAATTATGAAGGATAAATAGATATTAGTCAGGGATAATGTATATATGGGGTGCAGGATATGTATGTGTTTTAAATCAAGAGAAGAATATTTGTAACTGTCTGGATGTGAGAGAGAGAGCATACCATATAACTGGAAGTAATTCAGTAATGCTGGACCATAAAGTAGAATTATGGAATGGAGACAGATTATGCTGGTGGGCAGGTAGGAATGAGACCGTGTACGACCTTCATTGCAGCTTAGGGTTGGTACAATCAGCTTTGTGTTCAGAGAATCACTCTGGCGACAGTATGGAAAATGAATGACAGATGTCAAAAGTGGAGGAAAGAAATTTATGTTTCCAGCCATGAGGATTAAATAGGATCCGAAATTATGCTTCCCCTGTAAACAATGAGAAAACTGGACAAAATATAAGCGACAACTATTTTCAGATATCACACAACAGGTAGCACAGGATTGTAATCCCTGAGAAAAGGGAAACAAATGATGTAAGCCCTACACATCCTTAAAGCGTTCTGTTTGGAGGTAATTTCCAGTCTTAGGTGCAGGAAGCAGGAGCTCAAATAGAGGTCAGCAATTTTTTGGAATTGAGAAAGAGATCAAAGTTTCAGGAAGCAATCTGCATAAAAGTTCCCTTGAGTCTTTGGCTGAGTATCAATATCAATACACACATGCATAGGATGAAACCTATAAAGCCAAGGAAAAATAAATCTCAAAGAAAGCACTATCAGTGGGGAGCGGTGATACAAGTAATTTCCACAGCTCAAACAGAGCTGTAAATTGTCCTAATTTCCTTCAGCCAAAGAGGGAGGAATTTTGTTAAATACTTGTGGTATTTAACAGAGACCCCAAAAGAATGATTCTTTAGAAATGGGGCTAGGGGCGCCTGGGTGGCTCAGTCAGTTAAGCGTCTGACTTCGGCTCAGGTCATGATCTCACGGTTCATGGGTTCAGGCCCTGCAACGGGCTGTGTCTTGGTGGCTAGGTCAGAGCCTGGAGCCTGCTTCAGATTCTGTGTCTCCCTCTCTCTCTGACCCTCCCCTGTTCTCGCTGCCTGTCTCTGTTTCTCAAAAATAAATTTAAAAACATAAAAAAAAATTTAGAAATGGGGCTAAACTCAGCTCTAGAGTAAATGCTACTTTATACCCACCCTAAGTTAACATAATAATAAGCCTCAAAAGATTAAACCAATTTATAAAAAACTGCACTGTCTACCAACAAAGTTCAAGAGCCCTAAAAGCAATACGGAGTCCAGCATTTGACAGCATTCAATTCAAAGTGTCCAGCGATCATTAAACAATTACTAGACATACAAAGAAGTGGTAACTGTGACCCACAGCCAAGAAAGATAAAAACACACATAACAATAAGAGAGATAATTGAATTAGCAAACAAAACAATAAATTATTATAAATATGATCCAGAGTATAAAGGAAAGCATAAGGTATAATGAGGAACTAGATGGAAATTATAAAAAAAACATTTCAAAACATGTGCTTCTATCTTAAAAAGCTAGAAGACAAAAAGCAAATTAAGTCTGAAATAAGTAGAAGAAAGGAAAGAGAAAGCCCATACAATTGAAAAAAAATAGAGAAAACAAAATGAAACAGAAAGCTGGTATTTTGAAAAATCAATAAAATTGTTAAAATGGTAGGTAGACTGATGGGCAAAAAGTGGCATGTTATTCATATATGAAATATACACATATTTATCCATTATTTATTATAATAGACAACACCATGTAGATACTTATGTAATCAAATTACTTTTCTTTACACTCTGGAACAAGAAATTAATTATTCTCTTTTCATGTATCCATAGAGAGCAAGGATTCCATTTAGAACCTCTCTGTATATTCTTCAAATTCTATATGCTGGAAAGAGGGAAATTGGTTATATATGCTGGAAAAAATATATGGAAACAACATAATAAATATTGAGAGATCAAAAATTCATTTCATGTTTGTAAAGAGGAAAATTATAGAGGAAGTAAAGATTGTTCTCAAAGTTGTAAAATACGTAATTTTCAAGTTTTCAATACTTCTTAAGAAAAATTTGAAAGTACAGAAAAGCAAAGAGAAAAGAATTCAAATTACTCATAATCCTATCACCAAAACAACATCTATTATCATATTATTTCTTTCTGAGCCTTTCTTTCTTTAATGCTTGGTCTAACAAAATAGTTGTAATGATAGTGTCCACACAATTTTATAGCCTATTTTTCCCATCAACATTTTAACCTAGACTATTGATTTATTTATTTATCATACAGTTATTCACTCTACAAATATTTATTGAAAGTTTACTATCGGAGTGTGTGAGTGGCTCAGTTCGTTAAGCATCTGACTCTTGATTTGGGCTCTGTGCTGGACATGGAGCCTACTTACGATTCTCTCTCTCCCTCTCCTTCTGCCCCTCCCCTGCTTGCACTTACTCTCACTCTCTCTCTCAAAATAAGTAAATAAATAAATAAATTTAATAATGAAAAAGAGTTTACTAAGTATCCAATACTAATGAGAACAAACAAAAAAGACAGTTTTTGTCCTCAGGTAGTTTCCAGTATAGCAGAAAGAGAGTATTGAACAAATACACAACAACAAAATAAATGGGTTTCCAGAAAGGAAACAAGTAGGTAGGGCATTAAGAGAGAGAATAACTGGGGGGAAATAAATTAGGTTGGGAAATCAGGAAAGGCTGTTTTGAGAGAGAAAATTGAAGTGGAAACAGGAAGGATGTGTAGAACTGGCAAGCTGATGAGTGAGGGGAAAGCATTTCAGGCAGAGGGCATGGCAGGAGGGACATGAGAGAGGAACATGGGATCAGTGAAGCTGGAGCACAGAGTGGGATGGGGAGAGTAACCTCAAAGGAGATCAGGTTTATAGGCAAGGGTGTGATGGTGTGGGGCTTCCACAGCCCGGCTAACAAGTTTGCGGTGTGTTCTAAGAGCCATAGGGAACCGTTGGTGAGCTTTAAAATGAGGAATGCGGACGAGCGGAAATAAGATCAGTTAGGTTGGCATAGCAGCTACCTTTGTGAAGAATGGGGTGGCTTCAAGTAGGCTGGTGTAGAGGAGAGGGGAAAAAATGAGTGGATTTGAGAAATATTTCACAGGTAGAACTTTGTTTTTTTATTATTAATATTATTTATTTATTTTTTAAATTTAATTTAATTTAATTTTTTTACTTTATAAAGTTTCATATTTTTTAACATATGCAATTATTTTCCATCATTTACAATACAGTGGTTACAATGACACTCCAAACAGAAAAGCAAAGTAAAAAATCAAAACACCAA